>NC_134128.1:25155000-25455349 GCF_040939455.1 Microcebus murinus
AGGGCCTGTAAGCACAGACAGGATGTTTTTTTTTGTTTTTGTTTTTTTTTTTCCTGCTACATCAGAACATTGTTGTTCAATGTCAGTTCTTACTTCCCCCAAAAGACGTCGTAGTCTGACTGCCATGATAATCTCCTTGGATCAGTGAATCATTTACAACTTAATCCAACAAAGCGCTGCTTTTCTTTCCAGCCCAGGGTTGGCCAAGGCAGACGAACGTCTGGGTCTCAGGCTGGGACCCTGTGGGCAGCCTTTTAATGCACTTGCAGCAGTCCAAAGATTATAAATAAACCTAAAGATTACAAATAAATTGCCGCCCAGTGTGGCATCCTCCCGTCCATCTGCTCTGGCCTGGAAGTGGACTGCAGTCGGAACGAGGGCCAATCACCTCTCGGGAGAGCCTGCGCTATCTCAGGGAGGGAAGCTCAGCTGACCCTTTAAGTTAGTCCTTCTCACGGGAAAGTTAGAGTGGAGAAGATTCGTGTGAATAATCCTAAAAAAAAAGTACTTACAGAATTCACCGGAATACTTTATACAGATTCCAACTCACTTCGTACTGCTCGACCCAAACTTGAAAATACTTTAAGAATAAAATTATTCGGCCGGGCGTGGCGGCTCACCGCCTGTCATCCTAGCCCTCTGGGAGGCCGAGGCGGGAGGATTGCTTGAGGTCAGGAGTTCGAAACCAGCCTGAGCAAGAGCGAGACCCTGTCTCCACTATAAAATAGAAATTAATTGGCCAAATAATACATATAGAAAAAATTAGCCGGGCATGGTGGCGCATGCCTGTAGTCCCAGCTACTCGGGAGGCTGAGGCAGAAGGATCGCTTGAGCCCAGGAGTTTGGGGTTGCTGTGAGCTAGGCTGATGCCACGGCACTCACTCTAGCCTGGGCAACAAAGCGAGACTCTGTCTCAAAAAAAAAAAAAAAAAAAAAAAAAGAATAAAATGATTCATTGCCAGGCATCTCTGGCATCATTTTAAGTTGAGGCATTTTTCCACGATTAGGCACACCCTAAACCAACATACTTTTTCAGTTGCAACCTTAAGCTACTTCACAAGATTAAGTCCTCAGAGTGGATTTATTTTGGGCCGTCAGTTTTGCAACCGTGCTTTAAACCTTATATTCAATCACTGACTGTTTTACAGGTCACGAAATGTGAAATGTCCAAGGTCAAATCAAATGTGTAGGCTATTATATCTCAAACAAGAAGCAGTCAGTACAATTCATCACAGTATGCGCCTAAACTATCGACACAGTTTTGCCTTCTTAACGGTGGCCTGTTTATGCTAGCAGCGAGGAAGCCTGGAGAGCGACCGGCAATGAAATCTCCAAAGGCGTGTTCCACAGCTTGCTGAGAATTGAGTGTTTTCGCTTGTGAGAAATGGCCCAAAGCCTGGAAGAAGTGGTGTGGTCAGTTGGTGCAAGGTCTGGTGAATACAGTGGAAGACAGAGAGTTTCCAAGTCTAGCTGCTGTGGTTTCAGCAGTTCTTTGTACACATGGGCTTGAGCTTTGTCTTGCAAGTGGATTGGCCTGTCTCTATTGCCCAATCTCAGCTGCTTAATTATGAGCATCCTCATCATTGTATCCTGTTGGTTGCAGCAGACATCCGCTATAATCGATCGACCAGGTTTCACGAAGCTGTAGTGGGTGATACCAGCGCTGGACCACCAAACAGACACCAATAGCTTTTTCTGAGGAATGTTTGGTTTGGGACTGTGTTTTGGCACTTCACCTTTATCCAGCCATTATGCCGAATGCTTGCGACTGTCAGAGAGAATCTATTTTTCATTACGTGTCACAGTACGGTGTGGAAATGGTTCGTTGTTATGCCCGTCACAGCAAAGAAAGGCAAGCCTTGAGACAATTTCTCTTTTGATGCTCATTTAATTCATGCAGTACCCTTTTATCCAGTTTCCTTAACTTGCTGATTTGTTTCAAATGTTCCCATATTGTTGGAATAAAAACATCAAACCTTGCTGCTGCTGATTCACACATAGATTGAGATGGATTCGCTTCCGCTACAGCTTTTAGCTCTTCCTTATCCGCCTTGGTCTCAGGTCGCCCACGTGGCTCATTTTCAAGATTAAAATCCCCGGAACTGAAGCTTCTCAAGCCATCCACGTACCGTGCGTTAATCGGCCACATCCTTCCCAAACACCGCGTGGACATTTCGAGCTGTCTGTGCTGCATGGGTTCCACGACGGGAACTCGCGTTTGAAAATAACATGAATTTTTGACTTATCCATGCTTGCACAAAAAGGGCTCTAAAAATTATTTTGAGAGAGAATTCGCAAGCTGAAAACATGGGTTTGAAAGACCGAGGATGCACCATCACGATAAAAATAAGCAAGAAGTGTCAGAGTGAAATGCCAGAGATAGCGACCGTCAAACTTAGTACTGTAGGACGTCGGACGTTTCACACTTAATCTCATTCCCTGTGGTCACAGGCGCCGGGTTGCCGGTGAGCCTTGGCACACGCCGTCACCACGGCCACTAGTTTGGGGCAGCATCTGCCAAATGATTAATCCATGGGGCAGGGGCTGATTTTGCTCCTCATCGTCCTGACGGCTGTGGTCACAACTGGACAAGACCTTGCATTCCACATGCCCCGCAGAGTTCTCTAACTGTCCCGTCAGATCAGGAGCGTGTACTCCCAGCACGGATCACGTTTCCGGTTTCTGCTAGCACGTCGTCACCTTAACGTTTTCAAATTTCTAGAACACATTCAGCCGGGGATTGTGCACGACGGCGGTGCTCTTTGCCAGTTAGCGATGATGTCTATCAGCCCAGAGTCTTAAAAATCAAGGAGCGATTTTATTTTCAGATTTGCCTGTGCAAATCTGGGGTTAGACAGGAGAATCTTGAGGTACCGTGTTTCGATTCTGGAAAAGTCTTTTTCTCCACTCAGCCCCATAAACTATCGGAATGGCATCATTATCTTTTATCTGTTATTTTTATTTCCCTTGTGCTGTTTGTATTTTTTTTTTTTAAATCTTCCCATGTGCCATATATTAGGGAATTGATGGGATTGTTGCCACCAAAAGCAACTTTGTTACCCTCGGGCCCTATCAGCCATGCTCTTGGTCGCTGTAAAAGGAAGAAGCTTAGGGAAGAACACAGACCTCTTACCCTGTTGACGGGGTTCCTGCAGCCAGGGAGCCACCTGCCGCCCTCAAATGGCTTTATCTACCCTGTCTTTCAAAATACAGCTATTCTCCCTCACTCTTCCTCCTCGTATCTGCATAATTATAACAACCCCTTTCCCTCCTGTGCCCCCTTCCCAACGCCGTACCTGCAAAGCCAAGAGAAAACAGTAAGAGAAATGGAGAGGAAATCATAGAATTCAGTCTTAAAAAAAATCCCCATGGTGACCACGGTGGCTGAGCTCGTCTTCCGGCTGCAGGCGGCTCTGCCGGGATGGAGCTGCAGCGGTGAGGCCCCCCTCTCCGACCTCCAACATTAATTAGTTTGCACTTTGCGCCCGGCTCCGGCCGCCCTGAAGCCCGGGAGTTAATCACGTCGCCGGGGAACTTGAGTTAGCTCGGAGACTTTACATCACAGCGGCAATCGTGCAATTAGTCCGAGGTTAGGCGGGCGCAGGAGTCGCGTGCAACCTGGAGCCGAGGAGAGAACATCGATCTGAGCCGGCGCGAGACCTCTCCGTAGCAATTGCGTGCGGGGGGCCACGAGATATCGTAAACTGCAATGAAAATTCAACCTGGGTTGCAGTTTTCTCTGTCTACAACCTCCGAACACAGTGAGCGAAGATCGTGGCAAAAGGGAACGAACACTTGACGAGCATCCAGGTAGGGGAATGAAATACCGTGTTTCCCCGAAAATAAGACAGGGTCTTTTATATTTATTGTTCCTCAAGAAGACGCCCTAGGGCTTATTTTCAGGGGATGTGTTATTTTTTTTTTAAGTACAGTACAATTTCTTCTACATTTAAGTACAGTACAATCTACATTTCTTCAAATAGAGTTAAGTCATCTTCTTCTGGAACATCATCATCACTCTCCAAACCCCGAATTCCATCCTTAATTTCTTGCAATTCTGTTTCCTTTAGAACCATTGGCCCCAATCTCACATATTGAGCACTAGAGCTCTCACGGGGCAGATGGGAAGGGCTGCTCGTCTTCTTTCCCGCTCCGCGACAACATGCAAGGGTTGTGCAGATGCGCTGCGCAGCCACGCCCGTCACTAGGGCTTATTTTCGGGGTGGGGCTTCTATTGCACAAATGCTTAGAAATCCTGCTGGGGCTTATTTTACGGGTAGGTCTTTCTTTCGGGGAAACACGGTAGAATATAAAATTCCAGGAAGAGGTCATAGAGGAGGGCAGGGGAGCACTGTACCCCTGTCTGAAGTTTCCGCTGTCCAAGGTGGGATGTCGGGTAAGACAGGCATTCCCAAATTTCTCCAAAAACTGTAAAAGGTGTGCAGCAACGTTGCAAAAGGCCCTTGAATCCCCCAGGGGCAATATGTATCTATGTGGCCAATTCCACTTGCGTACATATGAGAAATAATGGACATTTCATATAAAAATAAATTTGTTTAAATCATGGAGTAGAATGCTAAATTCAAATTAATTTTTAAGATGGGATGCAAGAGTCCTAATACTTTTTGATGTTTGGCGTGACTCTTTTAACTACATCTAGCCCCCTGGGGCCTGTCTTTCGCAATCCTGCAGTGTAGTTGTGGTTCAGTAGACATAAATGCGACATAACGTAGCAGTTGATTGGTCAGCCTCCACTGACATCATCCTCGTGCCTGGACACCCTCCCTCCTGGGCGTGTGTACATATGGGCATGAGAAACAGAGCCAAAAGCAGAGATACATTAATAAAAGCAACACTAATAAGTTTAAAGTGTAGCTACTTGGAGGCAATTTTACTTTCTAAGCATCTAGTAACATTACTTCTGTGTTGGGCAGATACTTTGTTGGCTCATGCATGTTTTATAAAATAGAGATAAACCATTCTGCATAGCTAGTGGACTAGAACAGGGTGTTCTTGGGGGAACAGCACTGGGAAGAAGAGGAGTTTGGTGATGAACTGATTCCTGCCAGTGAGAAGAGACAGGAGAAGAGAGACACCAGGTCCCGCAGATAGTTGGGTTTCAATCTACCGTCTTGTTTGTGCTTTCTACCTGTCTCATTGATCATTAGTTGTCTTTTTCCTGTCTGTACTAGAATTGGTCGAGGGATTTTAGTATTTAAATCTTGTCTCCAGGGATGGCTTGACAGATACCCTCTTTGTGTTTTAGTGGTAGCTCTTGGGTTGCACTTTAGCACTTGCATATCATTGGAACGTGCCTCAGTTGCTCTTCACACACGCTGTGGGCACATCTAAGGAGCTACCCCCACTCCCTACTTCCCCTTTTCTGTTTTGTTTAGGTTTGGTTTTTTTGCTTGTTTTTTTTTTTTTTTTTGGTCATATATTTTAAATCTAGGTATGTCATCAACCCAATAGCATATTGGTGTCATATTTTTCATTAAAAAGTCAATGATCATTTTAAAAAGATGAAAAAGTGGGGAAATACATGTTTTATACTTCTGCCTAAATTTACAACTTCTGGTCCTCTTCATTTCTTTCTGTTGATATCAGTTTCCATCTGGTGCGATTTTCCTTCTGCATGAATAGCCTGTTTCTTGCAATGCAGGGCTGCCGGCAGTGTGTTCTCTCGGCTTCTGCTTTTCTGACAAAGTCTTTATTTCTATTCACTTTTAGATCCGTTTCACTGAGTTATAATATGTTTTAATAAGACGCGTCAACTTTAAGTTTGCAGTGTGAGTTTTGCCAAGTGTCCAGCCATGTAACAGCCAACACATACTGCACTATAAATATTCCATCACCTCCAACTTTTCCACTGCCCCTTTGCACAATTTTTGTCAACGTGTCTTTTGATTTATCTTGTTTTCATTTACTGATTAATGAGTCATATAGTAAATGCAGGTTTGGCTTTTTAAAGAAACTGCCATTGCAACTCTACTACTTTTCGTTGCAAGTAACAGTTCGTGTGATTTCCGGTTTCTGCGGCCGGTCTCAAAGAGGTGGGTGGCGTCCACCCGCTGAGTGTTGACAGCTGTACGGGACACCTTGCGGTATCTGTAGCTATTTTAACTTAAATTTCACACAAGACTGATGATATTAAGTGTTTTCTTCATGTGCATATTTGCCATCCATATATATTTCTTCTGAAGTATCTGTACGAATTTTTGTCCCTTAAAAAAGTTATGTTATATTCCTGCCTACTCTTGAATTGAAAGAGCTCTTTGTGTATCCTGGATATGAATTCTTAATCAGAAAAATACTTTGAAAATATTATCTCCCATATGGTGGCTTGATATTGGTGGGTTTTTTTCCTTAAAAGTTAATTTTGAAAGAGATGTTTTTTTAAAAAAAATTGTTTCAATTTATTTGTATTTTATTTTTTTGTATCCTACCAAAAATCTATGCTTCATCAAAGGCCTTGGAGAATTTCTCCTACATTTTCTTCTAAATGTTTTATTGATTTAGCTCTTACATATAAATGCGTGATCCATTTTAAGTTAATTTTTGTTGAAATGTGAGGTAAAGGTTGATAAATAATTGTTTCGGTACCATTTGCTGAAGGAACTATTCTTTCTTCATTGAATTACAACAGCACTTTTGTTGACAATTAATTGGCCATGGATGTTTGAGTGTATTTCTGGATTCCTGGTTCTGTTTCTTTAATGCATTCATCTGTCTTTATACCAAAACTATGGTGTCTTTATTAATGGATTTTCATATCATGTCTATAAATCAGGTAATATAAATTGTCCAACCTTGGTCTTCTTTTCCAAAATTTTCTAGACCTTCTGCATTGTCATATAAATTGTACAATCACACAATATAAGTTTCTAAGTAAAAGTCTGCTGGAATTTTAGTTGGTATTACAATGAGTATACTCATTTGTGAAGAATTGACATCTCAACATTATTGAATCTCTGGTCCATGAATCATGCATATCTCTATATTTATTTGGTTTTTCTTTAGTTTTTCTCAGCAAAGTCCTGTGGCTCTCAGTACACATATTTTTCACAAATTTGGACAGTATTATCTCTAAGCATTTTGTGTTTTAGATGTTTTCGTAGATGTTTTTGCTTGCTTAATTAAATTTATATTTTTTTTAAAAAGAAAATGGATTAGAATGCACTTGATTTCTGATATTGACCTTACAACCTATATTTTTTGATCCTGGAAACTTTTTTTTTTTTTTTGGTAGAATCTTGAGGATTTTCTGTTGAGAAGATCATGTCATCTGTGAATTAAACCAGATTTATTCCTTTTTAAATATTTCATACCTTATTGCGCTGTCTAAAAACACTGAGTAAAATGCTCAATCGAATTAGTGACAACAGATATATTTGTCTTGTTCCTGATCGTGGGGGAAATCATTCATTCTGCTGTTAGCATAGTTTCCTTAGGTCTATAGTTCTCTAAGTGATTCTTTTTATAACATGTTGAAATTTGCTCAATGCGCCTTTTACACTTGTTAAGATGATCACATTACTTTTCTTTTTAAATCCATTGATAGGTAAATTATTAACAAATTGATTGATTTTTGAAAAGTTGAAGCAGCCTTGTTGTTTTTTGAATAAATACCACTTGGCCACGATATATTTTATAGATTACTGGATTCTTTATGCCAGTATTTTCTGCAAAATTACTGAGTCTATGTTTATGAATGAGAGCGATCTGTAATTTTTCTCGTAATGTCCGCTTCTAGTTTAACATTCGATAAATGCTGGCGTTACAAAAGGAAGAGTTTATGTAGAATTGGAATTATTTCCATTTTATATGACTCATAGAATTTGCAACTGTGGGCCAAGGCTTTCTTTGCGGGGAGCGTTTTAAAAAAAAAAAAGAATTTCTTTAATAGAGACAGGGTTATCTGTGCTTTTCTTTTCTTAAATGAGCTTGGAAATTTGTGTCTTTTAAGGAATCCGGGCATCTCATCTCTCTGCCGTGGAGTTATTCTTCCTCTTTCTGCCCCCGGGCAGACCAGGCCCCACCCTCATTCCCAGTATCGAGGGTTGGTTAGTCTCTTACTTTGCTGATCATTATAGATGGAGGCGCAGACATTTCACCGATCTGGCTGAAGAACCCGCTTTGGACTCTGCGGTTCTGCTCTTGCTTCCCCTGTTTGGATCCGACCAATTCCCCTCGTCACGCCCGCCTCACATGTACCTTGTCCTTCTTCTCCGAATTTCCTAAGGCACAGACTTTTCTCCCTAATTTCACAAGTCTCTGCTTTGCCAACATGAGCATCACCTGCTACAGGTCTGCCTCTAAAGGCTCCTTCACAAAATCCCGCAGACTTCAGAGCGCCGTGTTTTTAATTTCCCATCCAGCCACGAACACGCCCTGTCGTCACCTCCCCGGGGGTCTGCTGCCCGGGGTGGGGCATGAGCTCCGGGTGGGGCCCAGCCCAGGGGGTTCTCACCTGGCCGCTGTCCCGCTCCCGCCTCACGCCCGCCCAGGTTTCTACCGGGGCGTTAAGCGTTCCCACTGTGGCTGGGCTGAAACGTCGGCAGACCCCATCACAGCCTCACCTGTAGCATCTCAGTTCCGGGTGTGGCGGCGGCTCCTTCGTTATTTACCTGCTCATCGACCGCAGGTTCCCAAGTGCTCTTGGCCGCGGAGCCGTGAATCATGGAATGGAATGATGTCAGGAGCAGCAAATCGAGATCAACCCGACAGGAGATACAGACCAATAACGCTGCCACCGCCGTCTCTGCGGAGAACCGGAATGAGATTGCACCGCAGGAGGCTGTCGACAACGTTAGGACAAAGCAATTTCCACCCTGACCCCGGGGCACCCTTCCCAGGAGGGGGTGCGCTGGGGTTTTTATTTCATTTAGATGCAGGTCAAACATCGGATTGATTTTTAACTGTCTGTTTTATTGTTTTTCAATAAAAGGGAAAGAACATCCGATTTTAGGGGATTGGTTCCCAGGGGCGAGCTGTCCACAGCGTAAATGTCTACTTCCCAGTCCCGGCGGCGGGACTCTGGGGCACAGGCACCTCTCGCGTTGGTGACGTGTGGGTTGTGGCCACGTGGCAAAGGCGGCCATGGAAAATGCCGGAAGGCGGCCGGGACATGCCGCCACGTCAGCGGCTAGAAAGGCTTTGTCACCTGCTGTCCTGCGGGAAAGGCTGTTAGCTCACCCTGGGGGGCGGCGGGGAAGAGGGTGACATTTCCACCGCCAGTTTCCACCAGCCACTTGTACAAGGCAGGAGCCGGGTCCGTCAGGTGGATGCCTCGTGTGCACAGGGGCTGGGGCTCCGGCGTGGGGCAGATGGGTAGAAGAGGACTGTCGCTGGGGCAGCGGCTCTCCACTGTGGCCCGAGCGCTCGGAATACCCCGGGGATGCTCGTCACAGCGGCGAAGTCCTGGGCTTCACGCAGACGAGCACCCACACGAGGCCCCATCCACGCATCTGCTCCCTGACACAAACCACTACGCCTCGCGTCTTGCGGTTGACCATCGCACTGTGCTTTCCCTTGCGCCGTGGACCACTGTGGTGCGGTGCTCACCGGCCGCGAAGCCTCGCCCACGGCCGGCACTCACGGTCCGCACGGCGGTCTGCGCTGTGCATTGACGACGCGTCCGTTTTGCTCTCGTGTGATGAGGGAAGCTTGAAAGCACCGAGAGCTTGTTTTGCTTTACAGGCAGCTTTACTTGTCATGTAAATATCAGAACAGATAACATAGACATATATGCTCTCATTACGTTATTTTTATTTTATTTATTTATTTTTTTATTTTATTTCAGCATATTATGGGGGTACAGATTTTAAGGTTTCAATAAATGCCCATTCCCCTCCTCCACCCACAAGTCTGAGTCTCCAGCATGACCATCCCCCAGATGGTGCACATCTCACTCATTATGTATGTATATACCTGCCCTCTCCCCCCTCCCCCCTGCCCAATACCCTATTACTGTGGTACCTATGTGTCCACTTAGGTGCTGCTCAGTTAATACCAGTTAATACCCCTCCCACCTGTCCAATACCCTATTACTGTAGTACCTATTTTTATTTTTTATTTTATTTTATTTTATTTAGAGACAGAGTCTTACTTTATCGCGCAGGCTAGAGTGCCGTGGCGTCAGCCTAGCTCACAGCAACCTCAGACTCCTGGGCTCAAGCGATCCTCCTGCCTCAGCCTCCCTAGTAGCTGGGACTACAGGCATGCGCCACCATGCCCAGATAATTTGTCCTATATGTATTAGTTGGCCAATTAATTTCTTTCTATTTATGGTGGAGACGGGGTCTCGCTCTTGCTCAGGCTGGTTCCGAACTCCTGACCTGAGCGATCCACCCTCCTTGGCCTCCCAGAGTGCTGGGATTACAGGTGTGAGCCACCGCGCCTGGCCAAAAATATGGAACGCTTCACGAATTTGCGTGTTATCCTTACGCAGGGGCCATGCTGATCCTCTCTGAATCATTCCAATTTTAGTATATGTGCTGCTGAAGCGAGCACTCAACCTCCTTATTCTAGATATTTAGCAAATATAATAAAAGCAGGACCCAAAGCCTTTAGAAAGGAACGTCACTCATCAAAGTTCTTTATCCTGATTTTTTTTTAGAGTGTATTAAATTATCATGCATCATTAATGCATTCTTATCAGCGAATGATTTTCTTTTTTGAGGCATCTGACATTTAAGATAAGATGCTAATGAAAAACTAAGTTTATTTTTACCTTTCCTATTTAAAAAAAAACAGTTTTGGTAAATGAACATGACCTTTTCTTCTTTTCGTGGAAATTCATCTGAATACAAAGCAAGGTGCCACCCGGCTCCCACGGCACTGCTCTCCGCCGCCTGATTTTGTCCCCACCCTGGGTGGCAGAGACACCCACTGCTATTGACAGAGAGACCAGGGCTCACGCCTTCTAGATTTAATAAAGCCAGAGACCAAGTCCTGGAAAAAATGGGTTCCCTCACAGTACATTAATTTTTTATTAGAGGGAGTGTTTCTTAAAATTTTTTTCCTATCTCCATCTGCATCTCCTCCATTCTTTCCAAAGATTCCCACGAGGCATGAAATTTTTACAGGATATCTTTAACGACCCTGGTGTGGACATCTGGACAATGCCCACTGTGTTCTGCCGGAACACACACCAACTATTCCGTACTTACTGTTTAGATGGAATGTGGTTTCTTAGTGACACAGACATTTGTGTGCTGCTAAACTGGTGTCTGTCACTGCCCCTCCTGAGAAGGTGATTAGTGTTTAAACCTAAATTGTGCATTTGATTATTTGAGGTAAAAGGTGATTTCTCGGGGCAGAGTCCCTTAGACTGGATGCCAGACACTGTGGGAATTTTATTTGTATGATGATACTGCTGTTACCAATTTGTTTCTGAGTCTTTTTGTTTCAAAAAAAAGCCAAATTCACAAATGAAATCTAGTCTGGATAATTCAGTTACAGTTAATTGCAGTTTTCATGTAACTGCATCTTTTTTTTTTCTAATTTTTATTTCAGTTCAGCAATAACTGCATCTTCATGTGAGGAAACCAGGTAAAGGTATTTACAGTTACAGGACAAACTAATCAGATAACTGATAAAATAACCCTAACAGGAATTCAGTCACTAAGATGCTGGAGACACTATCTGTCATGATTACATATAGCAGGCCAGAAGAAAGTTATTATGCCTAAAACAACTACCACATTTCCCCGAAAATAAGACAGGGTCTTATATTTATTTTTCCTCAAGAAGACACCCTAGGGCTTATTTTCAGGGGATGTGTTATTTCTTTTTTAAGTACGGTACAACCATCTACATTTATTCAAATATAGTGAAGTCATCTTCTTCTGGAACCTCATCATAATTCTCCAAACCCCGAATTCCATCCTGAATTTGTCATGACTCTGTTTCCTTTAGAACCACTGGCCCCAATCTCTCATGTCAGCACTAGAGCTCTCATGGGGCAGATGAGAAGGGCTGCTCGTGTTCTTTCCCGCTCCGCGACGACACGCATGGGTTGCGCAGATGCGCTGCGCAGCCACGCCCGTCACTAGGTCTTGTTTTCGGGGTGGGGCTTCTATTGCGCAAATGCTTAGCAATCCTGCTAGGGCTTATTTCCTGGGTAGGTCTTATTTTCGGGGAAACACGGTAATTACATGCAAAAGCAGCATGACCATTCTTGCTGTGTCTAGGATAGGTACCAGTTTCTTTAACTACCAATTAACACACACACCCCTGGCACTTTTTTGACTTCACCTTGCAAATCAGATGATTTAGACGCCGACCGTACACCTGTCAAAAGAGCAGGACGTCTTTGCTTCTGTGCGTTCGCTTTGGGTCATTCTGCACAGTTTCTTTCTCCCTCCCTGCACGGGCGCCTGGCAGAGCTGCCACCTCTGCGTGGAGCAAGCAGGGAGCAAAGGCGAGAAGGCAGCAGGAGAAGCAGCAGAGAGAAAAGCCTCACGTTCTGTTCAGCATCCCCAAACGTGAAACGACAGAGCGTTTGAAAGCGCGGAATCGGTTGTAAAACCAAGAGCGTACAACATCCTGCCATACATGAGCCAAAGACTCCGATGAGCCTGCACGTAGGTGCCTTTTGCCGTGCAAACAAGGCATGGGCAACGTCCGAAGTACATGACGCTTGCTTTATTTTCAAGCTGGTGCTGCAGAAACGGGATGTGGGCCGGAGAGACCAGCAGGGCAGATGCTGGCTCCTTCTTCGCCACCCCCACCCCCATAAAGGTTAGCAAACCATTCAGCTTTCTCTGGAGTGCAGGAGATGAAGCAGATGGCTAGCTCATGGTGGAGAGATTTCCACTTAGAACAGAGGGACGCAGCCGCGGCCACCGCAAAACTGTTTGAGATCAGACAGAAAGGAGAGGCACGGGAACCCCGGCCCTGTCTCCACCAAAATCAAATCCTTTATCCAAAGGGAGGTGACGCAAGATGGAGGAAATGGGCCCCGCATGCTCTCGCCATCAAATTGGTACTGACCGATTAACACTGCGGTGCTCACAGGGTGGAGGTGTTCACCAGGGATTTGGGGGTTGGGGGAAGGGGTAGGCCCACATCCGAGGGATGTGGCGAGCATTGTGGAGGGCAAGGGCATACCTCTAACCCTTGCTAGGGATGAGGCAATGGCATAAAACGCAAGCAAAATTGTTTGTGCTCTCATATTTTCCTGAAATAAAAAAATAAAATAAAACCCTGTGGAATTTTATTCCCCCTTGGTCTATCTGCACGTGCAATTCCTGAGACCTTTCTGGCTCAGTCATCTAACAAAATGACCCTCTGCACCCTTAAGTCACCGGCGTCAGGTGAACTCCGGTATCTGCCGACGTGGAGCCTCCTGGCTCCTTCTGCAGATGTTTATTGAGTAGCTCTCACCTGTGTGGATGGGAAGGCTCCTCGCAGGATGGAGATGAGGGTGGCAAAGTGCTTCTGTCCTCAAGCATTTGCACGATAGCCAGGAAGCCTCTGGAATCCACAGCCTTGGCTCAGGAATGAGCAGTGAGCCTCGGAGTGTGGATGGTGCGGGGAGGCCCCCCACCACCACCACCGAGCTCCGGAGAGATGACAGGGAGGCTGTATGTAGCACGTCATCAAGGCGGTGTTTTTTTTGCCTTTTCACAACACTTTTTCCATATTGAAGAAACGATGAGTGCCCTCCTTCGGTATTTACCCACGGACTGAAGACAGGGCACCCTCCCTAACACGGAGCGAATCTCAAAGCTAAAGCAAAGCCAGGCTTACTCTACCAACCATTCCTTTAAATGCCTCCCGGGCACGGCGCGACTCTGGGCTCTCTGCAGGCAGGGCTGAAATTTTAGAGAGTCCGGAGCGGTTTGATTTGGGACGTGTCAGTATCCAAGT
Source organism: Microcebus murinus (assembly GCF_040939455.1). NCBI lineage: Eukaryota > Metazoa > Chordata > Mammalia > Primates > Cheirogaleidae > Microcebus > Microcebus murinus. The sequence goes on from NC_134128.1 coordinate 25,168,876, forward strand.
CAGTTTCTGTTCTCTGGCCCAAGTTCTCTCAGTACAAGCCAATAAATCTGAGCGGTGGTCCACAGACAGGTAGGCGGGAAAGTAGGTGATAGATATACGGATAGAGACATAAACAATAGATAAAATGATAAATAGGTGATAGATCTATAGATAGATTATAGGTAGATGAGAGATATTTACATGGATGAGAGGTATATGGTGATACACATCGGGTATATGGCAGATAGGTGTTAGACGGACAGATGATAGATAAAATACAGATAAATAAATGACAAATAGATGACAGATGGATATGAGATAGGTCATTGATAGGTAAGCAGGTGAGACAGACAATAGGTTGACAGACCAGCATCCATGCCTTACCTGTGGATCAGAGACTGCAGAGAATTTTCCTTGTTTTGAGGGTTGGAGAGATGGGCTATCACTATCCGGAAGAATCTCACTTTGCAATTTTTTATTTATTTTTTATTAAAACTATAAGGCAGACATGAGACTATGATATCAACCATCATCACTTTTTAGGGGCGGGTGGGTGTTTGCTGTTGACGGCGTTATCCCTTTCTCTCCTCTTTTCACTGGAGTTTCCAGCCGCCTCGTCATCCCTAAACACATCTCCTGATTTTTCCAAAAAACGATTCAGCTTTCCATATCCGCCCGCGGTTACAGTGGTTTCATATGCGCACATAAAAAGCAGAGCTTTCCCGGGAGGGATGTTTCGGAGGAGCGGCCCTGCCCAGAGGTGCCCTGAGTGAGGAGGAGGAGGACGCCCCAGGGGTGGGGGTAGCGGGCGCAGGTGCAGGTTCGGGGACAGTGACTCTGCCCTGCTGTGTTTTCTCAGCGGGGCCCAACACACGCCCACAGGACGGACTAGGGGACCGGGTCTAAAACGGGGTGACCCCGGGGGTCTGGCTGTATACAAGGTGGGAGGGGGGTCACAGCTGGAGGTGGGGGTCCTCAGGAGGCCCTCATGAGCTGGGTCACCTGCACCTGCTCGTCTTCTGGAAAGAACATTTGAGAAGCAGCCAAACCAAGCATTCGCTGCGAACCCTTAACATGATGGATCTGTGGGCTTCATTGGCAACCGACGCGTCCTGCATCTACTGGAAACACTCCCCAGGCAAGAGTCAACGTGAGTCAATGCCAGTCCCGAGTCTGAGGCCGAGGAGGCCTGGGCTGGGGCTGAGGGCGCCACCTAAACACCTTCATTCCCTCCCAGAGGTGCCAGTCCCCTCCTCACTCCATCACCAATCCTCAGCATCCCCCGAGACCCTGGCCTGGCCTCTCTGTGCCCGGCTGCCTCCCCTCCCCGTCTCTCTGCCCGCGTGGTGCCCGGGAGCCCGAGCAACCGGCTGAGGGGGTCCCCGGGAGGACAGTGCCGGAAACAAGGCGTCCGCCCAACCAGAGCGCTTTGGAGCCCTGTGAATACCAGGGTGTTGAAAAAAACACAAACATTTGTGCGGCGTTGGCCGGGGTGCCGAGGCTGCAGGTGCCAGTTTTATGAATCAGATAAATTCTCACTCGTTAGCTGCAGTCACAAATATGTCCCCCTAAAGGCCCTGCGGCTCCCGGTTTTATTGGCAAGAGGGACAGGTTGGAGCCGGCTCTGCGCGGGGCCGGCCAAGCGCTTCCGCCCGACTGCGCGCTTAGCTCGGGCCCAGATGCGTCCGGCGAGGAGGAGGAGGAGGAGGAGCCCGGCCATGCGGGACACACAAGGCGGCTGTTACCTTGTCCGGTTGTTTGGTTTTGTTTAGAATTTGGCTACGGCGAGGAAGCCAAGCGGGGGCATCCTTCTGCCGGGAAGCCGGAGTGACGGTGGAGTGACTGAGTGTGCCTGCATTTCCTCTGCAGACTTAGAAATCAGACGCCCGTGGCATTTGGCTTACGCCTCCTGGTTTCGGTGTTTTTCATCTGTCCAATGAGGATGATATTCCCTGCCTCTCGGCACCATCTTCTCACGTAGAGTCCCCGGCACCCCGCCCGACACGCGGTGAGGAAACACGCAACACGTGTGAACTTTTAGACGCGATCGCAGGCGCGGCAGCGGTTGTGTGGACAGTGTGAGCGGCGACGTTTGACTGCGGGTGACTGGAATCTCCTTCTATTATTTATCCCCCTAGAGTAGAAGCTGCGGACGTTGCTTTATGCGTTGGACGGAGTTTCTTGACTCTTAAGTTTGATTTCCTCGAAACTGTTTTCCCCCAAAGCTCTGGGTCTGAACGCCGCCACCTGGTTTCGTCCGTATAAAGTGTTTAACAAAAGTCCCGGTGTCCCGGAAAACCGTACTATTTCCCATCCCGTTCGTTTGGGGTTTCCCTTTTCATGTAGATATCGAGCTGGGATGCGCGGACGTCCTTTTACTGCTCAAGCCCGTAGTTGACGTGGCCCCAAAGCCTCCAATTAAAACGGACGGATGCGGTTGAATCGTTCATTCATCCCCAACCCTGCATTTAGGTTTAAATAAACAGAGGCGCCCGGAGGTCACACCCTGCAGACCAGGAACCTGGGGTTTTCTGATCTAACTACAGGCACCAAAGGCTGATGGTGCCGTTGAGTTACTTACACATATAAATACCCGTCCCCTCCCCCTTCCCATCTGCCCAACCACCCGATAGATGTTACTCCTATGTGTCCACTTAGGAGTTGATCCGTTAATACCAATTTGCTGGTGAGCACATGCGGTGCTTGTTTTTCCATTCTTGGGGTACTTCACTTAGTAGAATGGGTTCCAGCTCTATCCAGGAAAATACAAGAGGTGCTCTATCACCGTTGTTTCTTAGAGCTGAATAGTACTCCACGGTATACATGCACCACATTTTATTAGTCCACTCATGTATTGATGGGGCACTTGCGTTGCTTCCACATCTTTGCAATTGTGAATCGTGCTGCTATAAATATTCGAGTGCAGGTGTCTTTTTCATAGAGTGTCTTTTGTTCTTTTGGGTAGACGCCCAGTAGTGGAATTGCTGGATCAAATGGTAGATCCACTTGTGTCGCTTTGAGGTATCTCCATATTGCTTTCCACAGAGGCTGCGCTAGTTTGCAGTCCCACGAGCAGTGTAGGAGTGTTCCTCTCTCTCCATATCCACGCCGACATGCACTGTCTGGGGGATGGACACGCTTGAAGCTCTGACTTGAGGGGCGAAGGGAGGCAAAGGCAATATACGTAACCTTAATATTTGTACCCCATAATATGCTGAAAAAAAATGTTTAAAAAAAGAACATGTAAACAAATCCAAAAAAAGTAAAACAAGTGAAAAAAAAAAGTCACTTACACATGACCAAGAAAGAACAGGCAGAGCCCTGGCCTTGGCTGAAACAGGGACTTCGTAGAAATCAATGTGTTTATCTGACCATATGTCTTAATATTTCAGTTCTGGGACTAAACTGTGCGTTTCCTTTTCAGATTGAGACTTTGAAATGTGACAACTAGTTTCCCTTTAGTAGGAAGGGCAGAGTACCACGTTTAAGAGAATCAGCGAGGCCGGGCGTGGTGGCTCACGCCTGTAATCCTAGCACTCTGGGAGACGGAGGCGGGAGGAACGCTCAAGGTCAGGAGTTTGAGACCAGCCTGAGCAACAGCGAGATCCCATCTCTACTAAAAACAGAAGGAAATTAATTGGACAACTAAAAATATATAGAAAAAAAATCAGCCGGGCATGGTGGCGCATGCCTGTAGTCCCAGCTACTCGGGAGGCTGAGGTAGGAGGATCGCTTGAGCCCAGGAGTTTGAGGTTGCTGTGAGCTAGGCTGACACCACAGGACTCTAGCCCAGGTGACAGAGTGAGACTCTGTCTCAAAAAAAAAAAAAAAAAAAAGAGAGAGTCAGTGCATCCTAAACCCACAGGTACTGCTGGCCTCTGCTGCTGATCCCTCCCCCGGGGAGCCCTGTCACGTGGTCAGCTCACGCACGTGGAAGCCGACAGGTCTCCAGGGCCACGTGGTCGGCACCTGGACGGGGGGCAGGAAAGCCTCTGTTTTCCGACTAAGCAGCCACAACGAGCAAGTTAAAACGGCAAGCTCTGAACTCGCAGCAAGGAGTGTACGGTAGAAAGTGCCATCCTCAGGTTGGGTCCCTGGGCCTGTCCCCTCCTCCACGTGGCCTGGACACTCGGTGGCGTCCCCGCGCCTGTGCTTGCAGGACTCCTCTGCAGAGCGAGACACACGCGCCTTCGAGATCTGGTTTGCGAATAACCAGCTGTTCAGAGGAAGTTCTCTTTACGAACAAGTTGCCGGACTGTAAGTACTCACATGTGCTCAACACGGCAAAGTGGAACACATCGTTTTTGTTTCAAAGTAGCATCCACCGTGGCATGCAGGACTGTAACTTTTCCAGATTACGTGTTTTGCGCAGCAGAGTGCAGTTGGCTGTCCGCGGCAAGAAGCCCTGGCAGCCCGAGTGGGACGTCTAGACCTGCAAAGCAGCAGTTCGGAGAATCCCAGAGGAAACCCCCTGCACCGCGGATTTTGCAGCCAAGCCAGCATCTGAGCCGTGCAGCGGGAAGACGCTGCTCGTCCATCATTGAGCTTTGAAACGCCCGGGCGTCTGTTTTCTATATTTCATCCTGGGCTGGGGTTGCTCTGTTCCTACCCTGGTGCACGGAGCGGGTCCCTGGCCGCCTGCCCCGCTGGCCCTGCCCCCCGCGTGTGAGACCGAGGGAGGCCGCACCACTCTGGCCCCGGTCAGTCCTCAGTGCTTCCCCTGCTTGTAGACCTGCTCATCTCCCCCCGCCAGCTCCCTGCTGAGACTGCGGGATCCAACGCACACATTGCCTGTGCTAGACAGGGACCCAAATTCTGCCAAAGAGGAAGCCGGTCGCGTGTTCCCGTTGTGTTTTATAAATGCCTTTCCGGTAACACATGGCTTTCTCCAGGCATCGTTTTCTCTTGCAGTTACATTTGTTGAGACGCGGCAAGGGGCATCTGTACCAATATTGCTTTAAAGCCTCCGCAAATAACGACGACAGAAGCAGCAACAGTGACTATTCATTGAGCACCTTCCGTGGGGCAGAGCCGCTGGCTGGGAATTCAGGAATACTTTTCCCTGGAGAATTGGCACCTGTCCTGTCTGGTAATCGTCAGGTTATTTTATACAAGAGCAGGCTCCGGCTCCCCTGCCAGGTGAGGAGTTAAAGACCAGATCTGTCTGTTCTCTGCACAAAATCACAGCTAAGACAAATGTCTTTGCCTCATTCCCAGGGGCCAAGGTGGACTCCAGGGGAGGCAGGCAGGCAGGCCCCTGAGACCGAAGAAGCTGCTTTCTCAGGGTGCCCTCCCACCCCACAAACCAACGGACACCCCCTCGGGGAGGGCTCACAGCCCCCCCAGGACATGCGTGAGCAGATGGGTGCTTCTACCAAGAGCAGTGTCTGTGTGTGTGTGTGTGCACACGCACGTATGCGTGTGCGAATTTTAATATAAGAAGCACAGTACTGCAAGGCGGGTGGTGGGACAGCCAGTCTCTGATTTTGCCACGTTTGAGGAAGGTAACTGGTGCAACCGGACCAGGCAGCGCTCGCCGCAGCGTTTGGTGGACTCAGCGACTCTCTCCCAGACAGAACTGTGGTCGCCGCTCTTGGGTTGTCTCGTTAAAAGAACTGTGCTTTACTTAGAGAGATTTGAGGTTATTCATGAATAATTCAGTGCTACTACTGGGAGGGCAAAAACAATTGTGTGAACATTAAATTTCCGTTAAACATATTAAATGCAAGCAGACTGTCAAGTGTTCTCTTGGGTATCGGGTTCAGTACAACAGTAGGTCAGATATCAGGAGAAAAACGAAGTCACCGGCACAGAGTCTGCAAAACTGTTGTTTAGGATGAAAGCAAAAAAAATAATAATAATGATGACTATTCCAAGATAGGGCTCCAAAAAAAAAAAACTGAATAAAACACAAACTTTGATAAAAGATACTGGCTCATGAAAAATATTTTATGCAAAAGCAAAAACTGGGGGCAGAGGAGGGAAAGAAAGATGAAAATCAAGTAACTTTTGCTGAAATACATGGGCAGAGTCATTCTTTTAAGTCCACTACCAAAAGTATCTGAAATCCCAGGGGACACACAAAAAAAAGATTAGTCCCGTCCACTCCCTTGCCCCTGGAGACTGCGGGCGACAACAAAAGAAAACCTTCTATTTATAAATTCAGAGAGGGGAGAGGCCCTCAGACCCCAGGGGTGAGCGGGCTTTGCTATTCCTGGCTCGAGATGTGTAGCCTGCGGGTCCGAGCTCAGTATCTTTTTATAGGATCGTTTGTTCGGGGGCAGGAGAAGACACGGCCACGCGGGCATTCCCTGAGCTGAGGTGACGCCGTGCAGCTCACTGTACTGAGACATGACCCCGGCAGCCTGTTTCAGGGCTTGCTCTTAAGCACCTGTGACAACTGCTGATTATCTATTGAGTTCCAGGGAGTGTTGCAAGGGCCTTGCTCACCCTGTGTCTAGCCTTCGGTCAGACCAGACACAGGGTGATTCTAGAGGCAGTCCTCGCAAGTGACCTCCCTGGCGCCCACCTCGAGCGTTCTTGTGCCTTCCGCGATCCACCTGTCACGTGACAGGGAGCATGTTCGCTTCCCTCTTTACATCACGTTGTTAGAGGAATGATTGGCAAGTAGCAAAGCTCATTCTTCATAAGGGAATAATCTAACGAGCGTTGAGGGTGTATTTAAAGACCTTCCACCACGACCAAAACCGAGAGATAGAACGCTTCCATCTCCTTAAAAGTTGCTTCTTTCCCCTCTGCTGGAACCCCCTGGCCCCACTCACAACCGCTGGTGAACGCCTATCTGGACCCTCTCAGAACGACTTCTAATTAGCCGTACACACAGGTGCGAACCTCCGTGTCTGGTTTCCTTGACTTTAGTGTCCAGAGTCACAGACGCTAGTATATGAATCGTTTGATTCTAGTATCGAGGCCTTTCCCATTATCCGTGTGTACACCGCAAGGATTAGCTGTTCAAAATTTGACGGGCACTTGCTTTTTGTTTTTTTTTCCCCCCTCGTTTCGACAGTTATGACGAAAGCAGTTGTGTTTCATTTCACTTCACTTAATAGGAATGAATACTTACTATTAATTTCATTGTGACATCTCATGTCACTGTAGTGAAATTGCTGGGACTCACGGTAGGTGTGTGTTTAATTACATAAGAAGCTGCTAAATTGTTTTCAACATTGGTTGTACCACTTTGGACTTCACCCTGGGCTACACGTTGTCATTTCTGTCGGTGTTGCAAGTTTTTTATTTATCTGTTCTTAGTCATTTTAAAGGTGTGATGGTGTCACGTTGCAGTTTTAGTTTGCATTGCATTGGTTACTAATGAAATTGAACATCTTTTAATGGGCTTAGCTAACATCTATATTTGTTTGATTAAGTAGTCAATTATTCTGCCCACTCCACATTAGATTGTTTATCTTTTTTATTACTGAATGCAGAGAACTCTCTATATCTTAATATTTTAGTTACTAGTCTTTTATCAGATGCTTTCCAAATACCTTCTTCCATCCTCTGTGTCTTGGCATTTCATTTACTTTACAATGTCTTTCAAAAAGAAGTTTATAATTTAAGGAAGCCTTATATATCAATTTTTCTTTGATGTGTGAGTTTGATGTGTGAAGTAACAGTTTTGTACATATGGATGCCCAATGGTTCCAGCACTATCCATTGAATACTTTTTCCACTAAGTCACCCTGGCCCGATTGTCAAAAATCATTGAGTGTCTACTTCTGTTCTGGCCCATGGATGTATACATCGATGATCACGCCAATGTATACTGTCTGGATAATCTATCTTTACAGAAAATCCTGAAATCAGGTAGTATTCTTATTTAAAAATTACTTTGACTCTTCCAAGCCACTTATTTTCCTTACAAACTTTAGATAGAGATCGTTAAATTTTGGCTGGGCGTGGTCGACCAGGCCTGTAAATCCCAGCACACTGGGAGGCCGAGGTGGGAGGACCACTTGAGCTCAGGAGTTCAAGACCAGCCTGAGCAAGAGTGAAACTCCATCTCTACTGGAGAAAAATTAGCCGGGCATGGTGGTGCACACCTCTAGTCCCAGCCACTCGGGAGGCTGAGGCAGGAGGATCGCTTGAGCCCAGTCTGAGGTTGCTGTGAGCTAGGCTGATGCCATGGCACTCTAGCCCAGGCAACAGAGTGAGACACTGCCTCGAAAAGAAAAGAAAAAAGAAAAGAAAAGAAAAGAAAAGAAAAGAAAAGAAAAGAAAAGGAAAGGAAAGAAAAGAAAAAAGGGAAAGGAAAAGGAAAGGAAAGGAAAGGAAAGGAAAGGAAAGGAAAGGAAAGGAAAGGAAAGGAAAGGAAAGGAAAGGAAAGGAAAGGAAAGGAAAGGGAAAAGGAAAAGGAAAAGGAAAAGGAAAAGGAAAAGGAAAGGAAAGGAAACCAACAAGAAGATTATAAATTTCAACATGAATAGGTCACTGCAATTTTTATTGTGTTGGATTTATAAATCAGTTTGGGGAGAATTGACTACTGGACATTGTTGATTTTTTTTTTATTTCGGCATATTATGGGGGTACAGATTTTAAGGTTTCAATAAATGTCCATCCCCCTCTCCCTCCACAAGTCTGAGTTTCCAGCATGACCATCCCCCAGATGGTGCACATCTCACTCATTATGTATGTATATACCCGCCTTATATCCATAGGCATGGCATATATTTCTTCTTAAAAATTTCATTTAGATTTACTTGCAATTATTTTGTAGTAGTTTTAAGAAAAGAAATTTTGCACATGTGTTTTAGTTTTATTCCTAACAATTGTACAGTTTTGACGCTGCTGTTAACGTATTTTCTTAATTTTAATTTTCATTGTTAATACGTAGAGAAACTGTTTAGTTTCTACATTTTGAGTTTTGTTTTCTGATAATTTACTAACATCATCTATTCTGGTGCATCTTCCAAAATATTGAGATTTTCTTTGAAAATCATTTTATCTTCCAATATAATAAACACGTTTTATGTTGCCTTTCCAATACCTATGCTTAAAAAGATATTTATCTTGTCTTGTTGCTTTGGTTAAATGTGTAATATTGAATAGAAGAGCTGAGAGGGGACCATTGTGCCTGGTTTCCTGTTTTCCTGTAAAAGATTCTCACACTTAAGTATGAAATTTTCTGTAAATGGAGCACATTTTATCAGATTGAGGAAATCTTCCTCTTTTTCCTACTTCACTGGGAGTTTTTTTTTTTAAATCAGGAATGGATTTTGTCCCAAATTATATAATATTATCGTTTACTTTTATATTTAATATACTGAATTCAGGAGCCACATTGATTTATTTGAAAATGTAAGAACAACCTTATTTATATTCCTGGGATGGATTTCAATGAGGAGTCATCCTACATCTTTCTTGTTTTCCTGGATTTGATTTCTCAAAAATTTTGTGAGTGATTTCTGTCTCCATGCTTGTGTGGAGTTTTGTTCTGCAGTGCTTTATTTTTTTTTTTTTTGTAATGTTTCAATATTCATATGGGCACATTTAATTTAATTTATTAGAATACTCCTGTGATTGTCTTTAGATGGTCAATTATCTTTGCAACCCTCCCTGACTTCTGGGACTGGCTCAGTGGCTCCTCACAGCCCCGAGCACCCCATCAGCCTGGCTGGGGCTCTGGTCACAGTTGCAATTTTAGATTTGTTTCTGAATGAATGATTTGATTAACACAACTCCTAATAGAATCTGTGCTCCAAGGAGACAGAAGGCAGACCAGTTTGTTTTACTGTTGTGTTTCCTACACCCACACACAGTATCAGGAACATAACAGGTATTTAATAATGACTACCTGCGGAGTGGAGGCAAAAGTCAATGAATAAATAGAGAACTAGATTATTCTCCAAATATTTCACTTTGTTACAGAAATATATGCCTTCCACCACAAACCCTTCTCTGTTCCCTCTGTTGTTTAAATATCAGTTAGAATCATTGTCTGCTTGATACTTAGCCTGGATTTCACTTCATCTTCACTCCCTCACCTCTTTTTAGATAAACACAACACACACACTTGTTAACACACCTATACACACCTAACACACCTATACACACCTAACACACCTATACACACCTAATACACCTGAGATTTTACAAAAGTAATAGTTTTTAACTTTAATGCAGTATTCAAAGACATAGTTATATAAGATATATACATAATACATAATCCAAATACGTAAATCCAAACATGAAATTTAATACAATTTTAAAGCAGTCTCTGATATGAATATAAAACTGAAAAGTACTGTGAATAACTTAAGGACTATATCAGAGGACACATTAAGATTAAACATGCCTCTGAGTGGTTCCTCTTAATAAGTCTGCCTGCGTATTGCCCCAAAACCAGGTCACTTTTCAGAAAGAAAAAAAAAAAAAAACGGTTTCTGCACCATAATCATTCGAGTCATTGACGATTAAGAGACCGTTTGATAAGTTAAAAGTCAGATTTGCAATGATATGCCTGGAAAGATTCAGAAATAATCAGTGCAGAGTCAAACAAATCTGCATTCCGAGGACGCAAGTGGGATGCAGGCAGCCTATTCCATTCTTATTTTTGAGTACTGATTAGGGAATGCCCTCACACTTACGCTGCCCGTACGTAAGACTTAGAAAACTGCCTTTATGTCAGTCGGAAGATGAAGTTGAGATTTATGCTTATTTTCCCTTTAAAGATGTTGATACTCTCCTTGTCGCAGTTCCTCACATTGCTGGGATGAACGTGTGATGCTACTACCTCTAACCTCTTGTAGGGAAAATGGGTCCAATCGCCCATCCCAGACCAGGGTGGAGCAGGACACCTCACTCCCAGGCCCCGGGCTCCCGTCTGCCGTGTCCCTCCTTCCAGTCCAGCCTCCAGTCCTGCTGTTGTCCTTGCATCTGCTCTCCGGCACGGCAATTGAGGTAGGCAGAACAAGTGACGCTATCACAGGTGCGTGTGGCTTGCGGGTTTCTAATAAAGGACTCACCGGCCTGTCACTGCAGCAGAAACTCCTACGCTAGCCACGGAGGCCATCTCACCTGAGAAGACTGATACAGCGTCAGTGTGCTGGCTGGACCCCCTCTCTGTGGTTCCCTCACCTGCCCACCTGCACAGGGCCTAGCAGGGCCTGGAGGCGAGCCCGGCAGGAACATTTTGGTGCAGGTACATTGAAGTAGATGCAAGTCACTGGAATAACTTCATCTCCAGGACTAAACACACCACCTGATTAGAGGGACTTGATCGTTGACTGAGAGAGAAACTGGAACAGAGTGACCCAGGGAGATGAGAGGTACCGTGTTTCCCCGAAAATAAGACCTACCCATAAAATAAGCCCTAGCAGGATTTCTAAGCGTTTGAGCAATAGAAGCCCCACCCCCAAAACAAGACCTGGTGACGGGCGTGGCTGCACAGCGCATCTGCACAACCCATGCGTGTCGTCACGGAGCGGGAAAGAAGACGGGCAGCCCTTCTCATCCGCCCCGTGAGAGCTCTACTGTTCCACAGGAGAGATTGGGGCCAATGGTTCTAAATGAAACAGAGTCACAAGACACTCAGGATGGAATTCGGGGTTTGGAGAGTGATGATGATGTTCCAGAAGAAGACGACTCAACTCTATTTGAATCAATGTAGATGGTTGTACCATCCTTAAAAAAAAAAAAACACATCCCCTGAAAACAAGCCCCAGGGTGTCTTCTTGAAGAAAAATAAATAGCAGACCCTGTCTTATTTTCGGGGAAACAGGGTACCTCAGAAGAAGGAAAATAGACCCCAGACAGTTCACGTCTTTGCCCTGGGTCCCTCTGCCTAAACCAACCTGCCTGCTACCTGCACCTGCCTGCAGGTGCACAGCATCCAGGATGGGGCCAAGCCCAGACTCTGGAAGGGGCCCGAGGACACCCTAATACCCTTGTCTGGTGTTCACATCCCTCCCCAGCACCAGGCTTCGTGGTCCCCAACCTCTGGGAGTCCCTGCACCACAGCCCCCAGCAGCAGGGACAAAACCTCCACCCTCATTGCAGAAGATAAGCAGCTGCTTCCTACTGAGGCCACACGGGCTTCCTTCAGGCCCACACGTGGGCTCGGTGGAGTGCAGAAGTCACCCTTTCATATGCTTGGGGAACCATCACATCTCCAACTTCCCGCCTCCCAGGGCTGCCATTTAAACTGCTACCCAAAGGCATCTCATCATCTCGGCCACTATTCTTAAAATTTTTCATTGTGCCCCGTGTTCTTATTAATGTACACAACTAAGAACTGAACTAACAGAACAAATATATTGTCTGAAAAGTCAGAAGAAAAGAGGAATACGCCTCTTCCCACATCATGCCCCAGAAGTGAGTGTTTAATTTGGGGTTCATGCCACACTGGCTGCATCACACCAGGTGATAGATAGCGTTAGGTCTCCCTGTATTTCTAGAAAAATGCCCAGGAAAAGTTTCCCATCTGTTTCATAAAGGACCATGCACAAAGAATAGGAAGAAAAAGCCCCCAAATGAGAATACTCTTTCATTTTCATACATACTTACATATTTGATTTTTTAAAAAAAGAAAGTTGTTTGTTTTTTTTTTTCAATTCTCAAAAGTAATAGATAAAATAATTCTCAGAACTTTTCGGCCCAAATGCTGTGAATAGATTATCTTTTTACTTTAGAAAGGATTGTAAAAAACCCACATATCCGAACACACATCTTGGAAGCGACAAGACTTTTTTTTTTTTTTTCTGTTAAGCATTCATATTAATAGGAACGTTCACGGAGCGCTATATCCATTGAACTGTATCTTCGTTAAATCTGAGAAATGTGGAGATCCAAATTCTTGAATAGGTCATCATTTTGAGTGACATGGATTATGCCACATGTTGATGTTTTAAATAATGTCAGCTGATAAAAATCAATGTTCTTTCATTTCTCTGCATAATGTACCTTCTGCCACCGAACCAATAATTGTGTCGAGACAGAAGCAGGAACTGTGGGTGACAGCGGGAAGAGCTTTGCAAATTGGCCGAGGATTACAGCTCCACCGCTCACCGGTAATGTGAAATTGGGAAAATCATTTGCTTTTCTCAGATGACAGACTGGGTGGGAGAAAGGTGGCTGGATTGATGCCGAGAAGGTCCAGGGAAGAGCCCTTCTCACCAGCACCCAGCACGTTGCCGCTACGACCGCTTCCTGCAAAAGGAACAGCAGGCTGGATCCCTGTTCTTCTCACCCATAAGGAAAATTAAGAAAAATTTGGGCCGGGCGCAGTGGCTCACACCTGTGATCCTAGTACTCTGGGAGGCCAAGGCAGGTGGATTGCTCAAGGTCAGGAGTTCAAAACCAGCCTGAGCAAGAGCAAGACCCTGTCTCTACTAAAAATAGAAAGAAAATTAATTGGCCAACTAAAAATATATAGAGAAAAAAATAGCCGGGCATGGTGGCACATGCCTGTAGTCCCAGCTACTCGGGAGGTTGAGGCAGGAGGATCGCCTGAGCCCAGGAGTCTGAGGTTGCTGTGAGCTAGGCTGACGCCACGGCACTCACTCTAGCCTGGGCAACAGAGTGAGACTCTGTCTCCAAAAAAGAAAAAAGAAAAACGGGGGTGTCCAAAGAAAGGGTGGTTAACAAACATCTGCCTTCCTGAGTTTATATCCACCCAGTACTGTCATTTCTGCATGTCCCCCTTTGTCAGACCACAAAACACCCTCCTCTCACTCTAACTAAACTCCACCTTCGGAGGATGGATCAGACGTGGAACCCAGGTGAGCAGCAACCACTCCGCCCAGGGACCCCGAGCGTCAGCGTCTGGGGAGCCTGTTAGACGTGGATCCCGCCCTGACTCTCTCCTGGCATCAGCTCCTGGACGGGATCCTCCAAGGACCCATGTACACAGGAGAGCGTGAGGAGCACCCCACCCCCACCCCTCCGGGACCGCCACATGCGGGCAGAGCGTGGACCCGACACAGAGAAAAGCCAGCGGGAGCCGGCTGACCCCTCATGTCACACAGGGGGGCATTTGTCAAAAAGCACAGGAGTTGTTTTCCACGAATTCTATCAGCTGAGAGTAAAAACAGGGTATAGATATGGCATGCTTTCCATAGCATCGTTCCGCCTACCTTGGAGGGCCACCTGGGAGAAGGGAGATTGTGAAACAGAACTAGAGCATCAGCATGTCACTAATACCCCTCCTTGCTTGCTCAGCGTGATCACCAGGGAATCTCGGTGCCCGGCACAACGTGTGGAGAAAACCACGCTGAGTGAATGAATGAACCGCAGCCAAATGACAGGAAATACAGCAACCTTGTTGCATGCGCAGATGAAATATTAGATTGTTCTTCAGCTCATATAAATGATTTGGGGAAGAGTTTGCTGGTAGCAAGAACATGGAGGGACTCTTTTTTTTTTTTCTTTTTGCAAACTGATTAATTGAACATTTAACAGCTTGTTTGCATGTACAGTTGACTCAATTTATATAAGCAATTACTGAATTTGCATGTACAAATGGATGCAGCTGCAAAGCCTAAGGTATTTTTTTTTTATTAGATCTACTAAATTTGAATCGGAAAATAGGTTTAAAAGTCCCATTTGGCATGGCTCTTTCTGCTAATGATAAACACAGACCGGCATCCTGTTTGTGGGAAAGGTCATTAGGAAGGGCACGTGTACCAAATAAACTAATTGGATTTGAAGTGCATGAAATCTTGTTTTGCAGTTAAAATGCAAGAGGAGAACAGATCTGAATCACATCCTGCCTTGATCAAATCCTAACTCTTCAAGTGTTTGGGATTAGTTATTTAGAAAGAAGACAGAGGTGTCCAGGAGTACAGAGTGAGTCCTATTTGCAGCAATGGCATTAAAGCACATTTCAATGTGTTACATAAAACGCTGATGCCATTTTATCTACCAAACATTTTTTTCCTAACTTCATACTGGAATTTAAACGATGAGTAAGACGCATTAATGCTGTAGTTGATAACTCCATCAAAATCTGACTCGGCACATGCTGAGATGTTTTAGACAATATCCCCCGATTTGCCTGAGTTCTGTCCCTGGCACCTGTATTTTGAACTGTAAAACAAAAAAAAAACACTAGTTTCATATACGAACATGGGGATGAGGTTATTTTTAATTTCTGATTGATTCCAAACAAACGGGAATTTCATGACACCTCTGTACAGACAGCTCCAAAATATTGACAATATATTGAAAACATCGGGAGGTGATTGGCGAATTCACATTCTTGGGAGTTTTATTTGTGTTTTAAGTAACAAATTAATTCAAGATGGGTCTCTGAGATGGTGTTTAAAAACCGCTTGAATGCAGAAGCCGTTGTCGTGATTTTCGTTCCGAGTTTCCTGAATCCAACAGGAGTGCCCACACGTTTGCATTTTAAATCGTGCTAGCGCACAGCCAGCTAAATAACTCACAACGCCCCAGTTATAAATCTAACAAACTCTCAATGCCAGATATTTCCAGCCTTTCTATCTTCATTAAAGTGTATCAGAAAGAGTCGAGGTGACAATGAAAGACGGTTCAACCCATAAAACAAATTCAATAAATTTCAACCCGTTTGTGGTGTTGGCACCGAAGCTAAACTACCCTTGTGAGAATTTATAACTACGACTCGTTCCTTCAAGCTAACTCGATGTTCCATTTTACTGTTTCTCTTGATTTATAAATTGCCTCGGAAATTTTTGACCACGGGGTCCCATTGCCTTGCCTTTAGCCCTTCACGAGTTCCAAGTGAGCCTCTGATGAAAGTATTTTACATTTAGTGGAGTTCCGTGAAAACCTGTGTGCACAGACTGATTTAACATCTTCAGACAGTATCAGTCATGGCATAATGTAGGTAAGACTAAATTGACTTAATTATGAAATCACACGCAAAGCACGTGCATGTGTGTGTGTGTGTGTGTGTGTGTGTGTGTGTATTTCAGTTATTTATCCAGGTGTCTCATGGACTACTATTATTTTTCATAAAAACAGCTAAAACCGATGGCCACGCACAGACCTGCCTGGCTCCATGCAAACTGGTTCTTTCGTATTCTATTCACACAACCTGCAACTCACCCATGACACAAGCATTATTATTATCCCCACCTTACGAGTAAAAAAATGTTGGGGGCCAGGAGAGAGAAACACAGATCAAACCAGCTCATAACCCCACATTCAGCAAATGGTCAGTTGGAAGATCTAGTGATTGGGCCTGAAACCCACTTACCTTAGTGGTAGAACCAAAAACATCTTGGGATTACAGTCAGGAGAACTGGGGCTGTTCTCTTCTCGTCTGTCTTTTTAATTTTTTGTACTTTTTTTATGGAGATAAAAAAAAACATGTGAAATTTACCATCTTTAACCATTTTTAAGTGTGCAGTTCAGTGGCCAAAAATATATTCCTATTCTGTTTTTCCCCTGCATCCTTCCCCCACCCTCGCTCCCCGGCCCCTGGCACCAGTCTACTCTCCGTCTTGGTGTTAGCTCCACAGGTGAGTGGAAACACGCAGTACCTGTCTTTCTGTGCCTGGCTTGTTCCGATTCACATAGTGACCTCCAGTTCCATTGCAGGTTGCTGCAAATGACACGATTTCACTCCTTTGTGTGGCTAAATTTGAATGAATTTGTATTGCATTGCGTGTGGGTGCCACATTTTCTTTGTCCGTCCACTGAGGGCCACTGAGAGGGGTTCTAGGCGTCGGCCGTTGTCAACAGAGCCGCGGTAAACAGAGGAGTGCAGATATCCTTTCAGTACATCGCCTTCCTCTCTTCTGGAGACGTTCCTAGCAACTTTCTCGGGCGCATTCCAACCGAAAAGGTACCGGGTCTGCTGAAAACAATTAAACGCATCTTAAAAAGGCTTCTTTTCAGCCTTTACCTTGTCATTCCGAGTTCCGGATCTCACTTTTTAAACTAATTAGATTGAAATATGTAAGAGACCTGAAGTCCTCCAATCCCTCTGAAAGCTGCATTTGGCTTTAAAAACGCACATTCTAGATTTTATGCTTTTATCACAATTCCCTCGGGGACATCCTTCCCAGTTAAAACAATCACTTGGGTTCCGAAGCACAGTTATTGCACCCGAATCCCAGGCGTTTATTTTTAAAGTCTTTGGCTTCTCCTCATCCCACCTCCCCGTATGGTAAAAATCACACCTCTGGGGCCGGGCGCGGTGGCTCACGTCTGTAGTCCTAGCGCTCTGGGAGGCCGAGGCGGGAGGATTGCTTGAGCTCGGGAGTTTGAGACCAGCCTGAGCAAGAGCGAGACCCCATCTCTACTAAAAATAGAAAGAAATTAATTGGCCAACTAATAAATACATATAAAAAATTAGCCAGGCTTAGTGGCACATGCCTGTAGTCCCAGCTACTTGGGAGGCTGAGGCAGGAGGATCGCTTGAGCCCAGGAGTTTGAGGTTGCTGTGAGCTAGGCTGACGCCACGACACTCACTCTAGCCCAGACAACAGAGTGAGACTCTGTCTCAAAAAAAAAAAAAAAAAAAAAGTCACACCTCTGGGCTCCAAGTGGCTCGTCCTGGTCGTCATGACGATGGGAAGCTGCGACCTCTTGACCCGTGTGTTTCTGGGGTCTGCACCTCAAAGCACGTTTCTTCACATCTCTGCTACGTGCAGCATTGCTCTCCCCTGTCCCCACCCGGCTCGGCATTGCTGTTCATTTATTTTTTTTAAAGCAACACTCTTACACTGCTGGTGGGACTGCAAATCAGTGCAACCTTTGTGGAAAAGAATTTGGAGATTCCTCAAACAGCTAGAAATAGAAATACCATTTGACCCAGCAGTAGCATTGCTGGGCGTCTACCCCAAAGAACACAAGTCACTCTATCATAAAGACATCTGCACCCGAATGTTTATAGCAGCACAATTCACTATTGCACGGACATGGAAACTACCCAAGCGCCCATCAACTCATGAGTGGGTAACTAAAATGTGGTATATGCTCACAATGGAATATTACTCAACCCTAAGAAACGATAGTGAGCTAGCACCGTTTATGCTGTCGTGGATTAAGCTTAAGCCTGTAATACAAAGCGAGACGACACAAGACCTGGAAAATGGGCTACACATCTACTCGCCATCAAATTGGTACTGACAGCCTAAAACCATGGTGTCCAAATAATGGTAGTGTTCAACAGGGATCTGACGGCGGGGAGACTCACATCTTAAGGATATAATGAGCATTGTAGGGGGGAAAGGATTACCTCTATCCCTTTTTAGGGAGAGGCAAAGAAACACACTGTAACCAAATTGCCTAAAAAAAGAAAATTTTGTTAATGGGAGGTGAACAGGTGGAAGTGGGGAGAAGGGGAAGGGTATGCACTTTCACGGTGGGTGCAGGGCGCACCACTTGAAGACTGGACACGCTTGAAGCTCTGGCAGAGCGGGATGGGGAGGGGCACAGGGGCAAGATATGTAACCCTAACAATATTTGTACCCAGAGAATTTGGGAAAAAATAAATGAATAAATTTAAAAAAATTAAAAAGCTGATTGCGTCAGGCAGGTTAAAAAAATGTGGTGTGTCAAAGTGTGGCACTCAGTGATTGGAGCGCTGCCTGCATACAGCTGCACGTGGTTCTGTCCACCTAGTCTCCTCCCTGCAACCCGAGACCTGTGGCAGGAGTACATCCCCTCCCTGTGTTCGCCGGCACAGCGTGCCCAGACCACGCCGTGGCCATGACATTGCTGCTGCTGACCATAATGTCTCACTACACGGGGTGAGTCTGGCAGCACTGAAACAAGATCATCCACGAGCCTCCTCCTCTTTCAAGCCAAATCTCTCTTCTGGAGCAACTTGACCAGCTGCCACGTGAGGCTCACCCGTGGGAAGGAGCCAGGACCAAGCCTTGTGGAAACTACGCATTAAATCAGACGCCGGGCAGACAGAGTCATTTTCCTGTATTTCCTGCAGTAGAACCTATTCAGAGCCTTTCATATTTCATTATAATTATCAGCAAGACAATTTCCACTGAATTTCATTTCTCCTCCTAAAAAAAAAAAAAAAGAAAAGCTTTCAAAATGAATAATACAAATTCTCTTCTCATTTTATATTAAAATACATATGACCTACAATATATTCATCAGAAATAAATGACCCCACAAATGAATGATAAAGGTCACTGTAGGGCTAACATCTTTTTTTTTTTTTTTCTTTTTTACTTCTGCAAAGATTTTGTTGATTTCCTTTACGGATTAAAAATAGTTAGGCTTGCGCAGATTTTCAGTCAATGCATGAATCGTCATAATATAGTTTTTAACATTGTTTACGGAGTCTGTACTGCTTTTGCAGTGCCATTGAGAGCTCCCGCAACTTAGCGAATGAACTAATCTATGCAAGTCTAAATATCATCATCATAACCATCGAATTCTAGGAATTCTGAAGAATAAAACCAGACGATTATGCCTTAGATTTGCAGGATGTGTCCCAGATTGACCACACGATGACACAAGAATAAGTTTATAAAATTTTAATTGAGGTTTTCCAGGCCCGCCGTGTCTGGGGAAATCTCACCTGCACTCACAGGCTCCACAATGAGGCTTCATCTCCAGAATTTCATTCATTTCATCGAAGTTGCTCGAACACACTCATAGAAGGTATTCGAACACGTGAAAATGCTCGAACATGGAAGAATCCTAGCGTAGTGGCAAAGCACCATTTCCTACACATTTGAAACACAACAGATACTGACCTGGATGTTTGATACACACTCTCTCAATAACCATCCCTTCCCCGATTCAACAATTACCCGTGGAGTTTTGGGAGTTGCCAAGTACTGCTCCAAGCTTTGCACGGGGGAAATTATACTGAATGAAGCAAAAATGTTGCCTGCTGTTATGAACTGGGTACTTAATCCCCACTTGGAAATGTGTAGAGAAAGGCTGACAGAGATTAGGTAATTTGCATAAAGTGTCACGGTTTATAATCCACACGGCTAAAATAGTAACGAACGGTGCTTCCAGGGAAAATCGTCTCTGTCATGTAAACCAAAATGCACTTGTTCCTACTGGGACCCTGAAACACCTTCAAGGAAATTAAAATGTGTTATTATATTTACTTACAGACGATAAATGCCTTTTAAGTGATCAATAAGAAAAAAAATAATTAGTAAAGCGAAACGCTCCTGGAATATCGTTATTAGAATTTGTGAAAACTGTCAAACCGTTCTTACATGCATAGTAAACAGTATCACCACGGAGACTGAAAATTTTGACATCTTAGGAAAAGTCTGCATTAGGATTAATAAATAACGTTACACTAAGAGTACTACACTAATAGCATTTCCCAACTTCAACAGCATCTCTCTTTGATGAATTATAAATTAATACGAAATACAAGAAAAGTATCTGAAAAGTAAATAGAAATATTTGTTTGTCCAGAGCATCTCCAAATACAAGACCCAAATGCTAGTTGAAGACTTCACTTAATTGAAAAAACAATCACATTACATTTAATATAAAGCAAAAATATAAATGTTGAGTTCTTTCTTAAATATTATTTCATTTTGTAATAGGCAATACGTACAAAGGGCACTCACTTCAAAAGTGTAATAACCATCATCAACCCACGGGATCTGAATGTTTTCTATATATTGTACACTGCTGTAGAGGCATCCTGTGTATACGTATACATGTATGCACACATGTGTCTGTGTGTCTGTGCATGTGTGTGTGCTCTATGTCTCTGTATGTGCACACAGGTGCGTGTACATGTGTGCCTTCCGTGTGCGTGTGTTCTATTCTCAATGTTATCTTCCATGATTCTTTCCACATATCTCCATATTTTGCAGATTGTTTCATGGCAGTACACACAGGCTCTCCTCATTCTTCTTAATGGCTACATACCGTGTTTCCCCGAAAATAAGGCAGGGTCTTGTATTTACTTTTCCTCCAGAAGACACCCTAGGGCTTATTTTCAGGGCATGTGTTATTTTTTTTAAGTACAGTACAACAATCTACATTTATTCAAATAGAGTTCAGTCGTCTTCTTCTGGAACATCATCATCACTCTCCAAACCCCGAATTCCATCCTGAGTGTCTTGCGACTCTGTTTCCTTTAGAACCATCGGCCCCGATCTCTCATGTGGAGCACTAGAGCTCTCACGGGGCAGATGAGAAGGGCTGCTCATCTTCTTTCCTGCTCCACGACGACACGCATGGGTTGTGCAGATGCGCTGCGTAGCCACGTCCATCAGTAGGGCTTATTTTCGGGGTGGGGCTTCTATTGCGCACATGCTTACAAATCCTGCTGGGGTTTATTTTAGGGATAGGTCTTATTTTCAGGGAAACACAGTAGTATTGTAATTTATTAAAAAGTTTATTTAAAGTAGGGACATTATAGAGAACAGTGTGCAAATCCTAAGTGTGCATGTGTTTACTTTTGCAAGCTGAACCTCTGTAATCAGCTCCCAGATGGTAGCCAACGCCCCGGGCACCTCCTGGGGCTTCTTCTATCCACTGCCCCAGCCATGAGCAACAACCCGATGACTCACAACATAGATTGTTTTCACCTTTTAACAACTTTGTATAAATGGACCTATTCTATAGCATGTGCTCCCTTGTGACTGGCTTCATTCCCTGGCTACCGTGTTTTTAGATCCACCCGTGTTAACGTGTGTAGATGCGCCCTGCTCACGCTGTTTGCTCCACACCGAGTAAAATAGCTGGTCCCTTTCCTGTTTGACAAACATTTACATTTCTTCTCATGTTAAGAATTAGTTAAGTGGAAATCACCTTGGTTTTCTTTTTGAGACAGAGTCTCGCTCTATTGCCTGGGCTACAGTGCCATGGCGTCGCCTGGCTCACAGCAACCTCAAACTCCTGGGCTCAAGCGATCCTCCTGCCTCAGCCTCCCAAGTGGCTGGGACTACAGGCACGCGCCACCATACCTGGCTAATTTTTTCTATCTATTTTTAGTTGGCAAAATAATTTCTTTCTATTTTTAGTAGAGAACAGAGAATTAGGTGACTCATACTCAGTGTATATCATGCAGGTAACTCTCGCCCACCTTGCTGGGCAGGGCACCCCCCACACCTGCAGGTGTCCGTCCTTGTGCTCAACAGCCAGGTGAGCTTCCTTTCAGGTGCAATCTTCCAACAAACGCATCTTCATTCAGCAGCACGTGAGCTCCTTGAGATGGCTCTACCGGTTAGCAAATATTTATCTGGGTCCCGATGTGTGCCACCACTATTCTAGAAAGGTCCTTGAATGTTTGTGAACTGTAATCACTGGGTTAGGATAATTTTCTGGCCGACTGAAATTTCACGGGAAACCTCTTCTTTTTTTTATTATTTATTTTTTCCCCAGCGTATCATGGGGGTACAAATGTTAAGGTTACATATATTGCCTTTGCCCATGCCCCCCTCCCTCGAATCTATTTAGAACTCAGGAAAATCAGCAGGAAAAAAAAAAAAATCAAACAACCGGCCGGGTGGCTCATGCCTGTAATCCTAGCACTCTGGGAGGCTGAGGAGGGAGGATTGCTTGAGGTCAGGAGTTCGGAACCAGCCTGAGCAAGAGTGAGACCCTGTCTCTACTATAAATGAAAAAAATTAATTGGCCAACTAATATATATATAGAAAAAATTAGCCAGGCATGGTGGCACATGCCTGTAGTCCCAGCTACTTGGGAGGCTGAGGCAGGAGGATCGCTTGAGCCTAGAAGTTGGAGGTTGCCGTGAGCTAGGCTGACACCTTGGCACTCACTCTAGCCTGGGCAACAGAGTGAGACTCTGTCAAGAAAGAAAGAAAGAAAGAAAGAAAGAAAGAAAGAAAGAAAGAAGGAAGGAAGGAAGGAAGGAAGGAAGGAAGGAAGGAAGGAAGGAAGGAAGGAAGGAAGGAAGGAAGGAAGGAAGGAAGGAAAGAAAGAAAGAAAGAAAGAAAGAAAGAAAGAAAGAAAGAAAGAAAGAAAGAAAGAAAGAAAGAAAGAAAGAAAGAAAGAAAGAAAGAAAGAAAGAGAGTCTTTTTCCCCAGGCCAATTTGAAAGCAAATGACCTTGGATTGAACCTGAGCTAAATGCCCCTCTGGTGCCACCCTCCGTGGCCGGGATGAAGGTCCCCAGGATGGGCAGCTCCCCCTGGCACCAGGTGGGCCAGGCAAAGCAAGACGGCACCTCTGTAAAGTAGGCAGCAGCACTAGGTTAAAAAATAACGTTACACATTCACGACGCTTTTATGTCACGTTTGACAGCACTGTGCCCCAGACATTTAAGGACAATTGCCTGGCTTCACTTTGGTCACTGATGGAATAGCTAAGATTAGAATCGAGAGGACTCTACACTCCGGGACAAAAGCATGGCTTCGTAAGGAAAACTCTCTTTAAGAGTTCTTATTTTCACCGTAAGAAATTAAAATGCGCGTTTGATGCCTGGAAAGGACATGTCACTCAGCTGTCATCGTGTCATTTCTCGGTAGAGGCTCGTGCCTCTACCAATTCCCGACAGGACAGTCCTGGGCAATTAGCAATCTTCGGTGCTCGTAGCGCATGAGGTTGTTTTTCTATCATTTTCTCTCTTTTATAAAATAATAAGTAGGAAACAGTTCATCACTTTTACTGGGGATTCCAGTCAACCAATTTATAATTTTTTTTTGAGGATCTGTAGACCTTGTTTGAACTTGAGAGCTCCTTTGTAACCGGGAAACGTTCTGTGATCTGATATGTGAACTTCCCCTAATCATTCTTCGGCTAATAAGCCTGTAAATTGCCCCTTCTATGAGGAGGAGCAGGGATGAACAAACTCCTCGTGAAAAATGTGTGCTTTGATGAGTCGATTCATGTCATGATCTTATTTTTAATGAGAGCATCTTTAAGAAGCTAAAAAAAAAAAAAGGTCCCTAAATTTAGCACTATACCTAATATACACAAACCGCTTCCATCTGGCTAATATATAACCCATCTTTGAAATGCTAATTATGGGTTCTAAAAGCAGTTGAAGAGAAATGTGCAAAAAATAAAAATTCTAATATATGGCATCTCACTGCAAAACTGCAGTGTCTCAATGTCTTGCCGGATGCATGTAAGGCCGTGAGTTCGGAGTGCTCAGGTGAGACCATCAGGGGGCACTGCTGAGCCCCACACCTGGGCGTCCATGCACGTCTTTCGTTCTTGGTTCTTTTCTGTCCTGTGTCCATGAATTTGTTCTCGTCTAACGCTGGCATTCAGCTCTGAGTCAAAACCACTTTGCTGATGAACTCTTGATCTATGCTATAGGGAGAGTGGGAAGGAGAGAAGATCCAACCTCGGATATTCACGATAACCCCCGATACCATCGTCACCTCCTGGGGGCTCTGAGGAGTGAAACGGGCGCTCCCTCCTCCGAATTTCCCTCCCAGGAAGGCAGACACCTGGAACTCTGGGTCCCGGCTGAAGGTGCCCACCCTGAGATCCGCGCTGGGACCGAGGGTACTTCAGACACACTCGAAACACACCTCGCACTTGCACTCCACGCGTGGAGACAGCAAGGCGATGCGTGCTAGGAATCCCCAGTATTCCTCCGGTGTGCTCCTCACGATAAACATGTCCTTCTGCGTGCACCAAGCTCAAGGAAAAGAAAAACAAGAGTGAGATACAGAATGCTGTGCCCACTGAGCCTTCGGTATGCGCCAAACCGAAGGCTGGGCGTCGCTTCAAAGCTAGCAAGTGGGCTGCTCTGTGCCCTGCGCAGGCGACTTCTGCCACTCGGCCTCTCGCGTCACCCACCCAGCCCAGGTCCTGCTACACCCTCCTCCTCGTAGAGGAGCCCTGGGTTCCTGGTCCTCCCTCTCTCCTGTCCTCCCGTCTCCACCTGCTTGGTACTGAGCCATATAATTAACATTTCCAAAGGCCACCGGGGCGGCCCGGGGACACACCTGGCAGGCTGAGGCCTCAGCTCCCGCCTCCCGGACCCCGTCCTGCGCCCCTCCCCATCTCCTCTTATCTCCACGCCTCCTCTGACATCCGGATTCACGCTGTCTGTGCTGTCATTTGGCTCTTTTGTTTAGTTTTATCGCATTTCTAAAACAGTTCCTGGAGGGTGCACATTGCATTTTATTTTATTTTATTCAAAACTGCCACCCAAACGGGCAACACAGGACCAAGAGCTTGAGGGTGGCGTGGAGAGGGCCTGGCCCAAAGTGTCGTGGCTGCCTACACGTTGGTGATGGTGAACTTTACCTCCTTGCAGAGACAAAGGAGGGAGCGTACGAAATCCTCCAGCTGAAACAGCACTGCAGACACCGTGTTTCCCCAGAAATAAGACGGGGTCTTATATTGATTTTTCCTCAAGAAGACACCCCAGGGCTTATTTTCAGGGGGTGTATTATTTTTTTTAAGGACGGTACAACAGTCTACATTTATTCAAATAGAGTTCAGTCGTCTTCTTCTGGAACATCATCATCACTCTCCAGACCCCAAATCCCATCCTTGATTTCTTGCAACTCTGTTTCCTTTAGAACCACTGGCCCCGATCTCTCCTGTGGAGCCACAGAGCTCTCACGGGGCGGATGAGAAGGGCTGCTCGTGTTCTTTCCCGCTCCGCGACGACACGCACGGGTTGTGCAGATGCGCTGCGCAGCCACGCCCGTCACTAGGGCTTATTTCGGGGTGGGGCTTCTGTTGTGCAAATGCTTAGAAATCCTGCTGGGGCTTATTTTACGGGTGGGTCTTATTTTCCGGGAAACACGTGTACGACTTAATTGCTAAATGTGCATGCAGAACGGAGATCAGGAAGGGCTATCGCATTTATCCAGTGCAGAATCCTGTGGCGGTTTTCCTGCCCTCTGGCCCAGCAGGACATGCAATTACAGAGAGGGGATTCATCTGGGGATGGTTTGACAAAACCAGCCGCTCAAAAGGAATAGCGTTCAGTTATTCATTTTCATTTTTAAAAATGCTTTATTTCTATTAGTTGCAGGAGAAAAGTCCTACAGGGCATTAAAACCGTCTTAACAGTTTCATATCATTTCGAAATATCTGAACATCGTGAGAGCTTGCAGAAAGCACTCAGAAACAGCCAGACAAACATCGAGATAAATGATCTTGTGCCCTCTCCTCTGCTGTTATTTTTAATAATTCTGTTTTCGAGGCAGACACTCTGCTAGGGAGCACGGGTCTGGTGAGTACGCTGCCATTATCCTCCACACTGTAATTGCCAGGGGGAAAGGTTCTCGATGCAAAACAGGAAAACACAAAAGCCAGATGCCGTGACCCTTGGAGCACTTGTGGTGAGTGGCCTTCGAGGACATGCTCGGAGGGGAGGATGTGAGAGATCAGCACTTTTTTTATTATTATTATTATTGAGACAGAGTCTCACTCTGTTGCCCGGGCTGGAGTGCCGTGGTGTCAGCCTCACTCACAGCAACCTCAGACTCCTGGGCTCAAGCGATCCTCCTGCCTCAGCCTCCCGAGTAGCTGGGACTGCAGGCATGCGCCACCATGCCCCGGCTAATTTTTTCTATATAAATTAGTTGGCCAATTAATTTCTTTCTATTAATAGTAGAGACGGGGTCTCGCTCTTGCCCAGGCTGGTCTTGAACTCTGGAACTCAAGCGATCTTGAACTCCCACCTCGGCCTCCCAGAGTGCTAGGATGACAAGCGTAAGCCATAGCACCCAGCCGATATCGGCATGTTTAGAAAGTTACGGTAACCTCAGAAACCCTGTTGAGCATTTATTTGTGTGACAATCGCGTGTGTGAGACATGCTGTGTACCAGGCGCTGTCCTAGGTCCAGGGGAATGGTGCATGCAAACCCCTTCCTCCGTGGCCTGGTGCTTCCACAGGACAGACAGGCAGGGCAGGTGCGTGAGCCCTACGAAGGAAGCAGGTGGGGCTGTCGCACCCACGTGCAACCAGGCAGCTCCTCCTGTGAGGAGAAAAAGCTGCCCTGAGAGATTGGCAGGTGCCGCTGGCCCCTGAGCAGTTTTCTGCCAACCCCGTGTGATGCTCTTCCATGAGTGACCTCTGGATTTTTTTTTTCTGAGACAGTCTTACTCTGTCGCCTGGGCTAGAATACCGTGGCGTCAGCCTAGCTCACAGCAACCTCAAACTCCTGGGCTCTAGCGATCCTCCTGCCTCAGCCTCCCGAGTAGCTGGGACTACAGGCATGCGCCCACCATGCCTGGCTAATTTTTTTTTCTGTATATTTTTAGTTGGCTAATTAATTCCTTTCTATTTTTAGTAGATACGAGGTCTCGCTCTCGCTCAGGCTGGTCTCAAACTCCTGACCTGAAACAATCCTCCCGCCTCGGCCTCCCAGAGTGCTAGGATTATGGGCATGAGCCACCGCGCCCAGCCTGGATTGTTGAAAGTATCAACTCTACGATAAGGAAAATGAAAAAGGAAAGAAAACACAGCTCTAGTCACTTAATTTTAATTGAGGACACCAGAGACCACGTAGCAGAGTTATGTTTCCGAGTAGAAATATTTTTTTTAAACGTAGGAAAAGGAAAATTAACATTTAGAAGTTTAAGCACAGATATCACTCCAATAGCTTTGTATATCACTTTTTAATTAGCTGTTGCAACAAGATTGCTGTGGAAACAACTATTATCCGTGCTCAAAATAGGTATTTATTTAACACTCTGCAGATAATATACCAACATGCCGTGGTGTGATATAAACAATAAAAACATTTTCAGGAAATACTACGGAAATGTGAAAGTCAATTTAAAAATATATATATATATCACCCAGAGCTAGAGAGTACTTAGGTCTACTCTGCAGAAACCCTACATAGGAAAGACCCAAGGAAAAAAGAGCTAATTAAGCACATAAACATTTTAAGACAGTGACACTGAGCAAATTATACACAGCAAAACCCACTCCATGGCGTGTCTCAGTCATACAGCATGTATAAAGAAAACAGGGCATGTAGCATGCTCTCTGTGCCTGCGTGTACCAGACCATCCCTCCAAGCGTGTTTCACCCATGATCTCAGCACCGCAGCCGGGGGGAGGGGTGTTGAAACCCATCAGCCTCGTCTAACCTTATGCACGAACACTCTCCTTGTATGACAGTCTTACCTCGAATAAAGGCAAAAGGAGGGTCCCACAGCCCTTTCGACAATCCCAAACTCCTCAGACTCTGAGCACTCAAAGTTGGATGCAGAAATTTCCAGGATGGCAAAGGGTGACCTGAACTGAAAGGAAAGCTGCGTCTCACTTTGTTTTTCTACTGTGTCTTTCCTCTGCCGTTATATCTGTGCAATCAGCCACAGGGTGCTGTCCAAACCTCTCGGGGAGATTGTCTACCAACGGGAATGCAGTGTTTCTAACTTATTTCCAAATAAGCTCTCTAACTAGAAAACTTCCTTCTCGAATTGCCTTTCTAGAAATCTGGGAACGTCCAAGGTCAGAAACACGCCTGGGCCCTGCCCTTCAGAGACAAGGGGGAGACCTGTCCCTGCAGCGGCCAGCCTGGTGCTGCCGTCAGTGCCTGCCACCCTCCTCCTCTCTGCCTGGGCACCTGGAACATCAGTGTCCTTGTCCCTCCAGCACCGCAGGCACCCTGTCAGCCCAGTGCCACAGTTGCATTCCCTCTAAAGTGACACAGTTGTATTCCCTCTAAAGTGACACAGTTGTATTCCCTCTAAAGTGATACAGTTGCATTCCCTCTAAAGTGACACAGTTGCATTCCCTCTAAAGTGACACAGTTGCATTCCCTCTAAAGTGACACAGTTGCATTCCCTCTAAAGTGATACAGTTGCATTCCGTCTAAAGTGACACAGTTGCATTCCCTCTAAAGTGATACAGTCGCATTCCCTCTAAAGTGACACAGTTGCATTCCCTCTAAAGTGATACAGTTGCATTCCCTCTAAAGTGATACAGTTGCATTCCCTCTAAAGTGACACAGTTGCATTCCCTCTAAAGTGACACAGTTGCATTCCCTCTAAAGTGACACAGTTGTATTCCCTCTAAAGTGACACAGTTGTATTCCCTCTAAAGTGACACAGTTGCATTCCCTCTAAAGTGACACAGGTGCATTCCCTCTAAAGTGATACAGTTGCATTCCCTCTAAAGTGACACAGTTGTATTCCCTCTAAAGTGACACAGGTGCATTCCCTCTAAAGTGATACAGTTGCATTCCCTCTAAAGTGACACAGTTGCATTCCCTCTAAAGTGACACAGTTGCATTCCCTCTAAAGTGATACAGTCGCATTCCCTCTAAAGTGACACAGGTGCATTCCCTCTAAAGTGATACAGTTGCATTCCCTCTAAAGTGACACAGTTGCATTCCCTCTAAAGTGACACAGTTGTATTCCCTCTAAAGTGACACAGTTGTATTCCCTCTAAAGTGACACAGTTGCATTCCCTCTAAAGTGACACAGTTGTATTCCCTCTAAAGTGACACAGTTGTATTCCCTCTAAAGTGATACAGTTGTATTCCCTCTAAAGTGATACAGTTGTATTCCCTCTAAAGTGACACAGTTGCATTCCCTCTAAAGTGACACAGGTGCATTCCCTCTAAAGTGACACAGTTGTATTCCCTCTAAAGTGACACAGTTGCATTCCCTCTAAAGTGACACAGGTGCATTCCCTCTAAAGTGACACAGGTGCATTCCCTCTAAAGTGATACAGTTGCATTCCCTCTAAAGTGACACAGTTGCATTCCCTCTAAAGTGACACAGTTGCATTCCCTCTAAAGTGATACAGTTGCATTCCCTCTAAAGTGACACCGTTGCATTCCCTCTAAAGTGACACAGTTGCATTCCCTCTAAAGTGATACAGTTGCAATCCCTCTAAAGTGACACAGTTGTATTCCCTCTAAAGTGACACAGTTGCATTCCCTCTAAAGTGACACAGTTGCATTCCCTCTAAAGTGATACAGTTGCATTCCCTCTAAAGTGACACCGTTGCATTCCCTCTAAAGTGACACAGTTGCATTCCCTCTAAAGTGATACAGTTGCAATCCCTCTAAAGTGACACAGTTGCATTCCCTCTAAAGTGATACAGTTGCCATCCCTCTAAAGTGACACAGTTGCATTCCCTCTAAAGTGATACAGTTGCAATCCCTCTAAAGTGACACAGTTGTATTCCCTCTAAAGTGACACAGTTGCATTCCCTCTAAGGTTACACCTTTGCATCCTCTAAAACAACACGGTTGCATTCCCTCCCCGCATCTCCTCACTTGTAAACACTTCCAGGCAGTATTCATCCTGCCGTAGCTGTGCTATCTATAGTTGCCGTCCGCTCAAATGCTCAAAATATTATTTTCTTCAAAAGCAGGAGAATTTCCAGAAAACTATCGATATTCCTTTGGACACATTTTCAAGTTTTTACACAGAAAATTCTTAGTGCAAATTGCGAAGTCCATTTTTGCACATTATCCCACTTATTTTCATGTGAATTCATTGTACCATTTTTTTTTTTAAAAAAAGAAGGAATATAACTTTTCTATTGTACAAACAGAGTTACAACATGACTTCACTTAAAGTCCCTGGCCCCTACTTACTATACTAATTATAGTGCTGTTTATCCAAACACAAGAAAGTTATTTTACTGCTTTATAGCCAACCAGAGACATAACTCCCGATTCTCTGTTGAATTAGCAGTGCATTTGTTTCCTGAGAAATGTCTTCTTGTTTTCTTATGAGATTTCCAGTGGAAATCAAATCATCACAATTCGATTTGAGATGGCACAATCTACTTATTACAAGGCTTTTCATTAAGCGTTAATTGTCCCGGGATTATACAGTCAAATGTACCAGTCAGTACAGGCACATTCCAACGGAGGTAATATCGTTCAGCACCGTTTTCGCCGAAAGAGAATATTTTGAATAATTTCTTCCCAAATGATTGTTCAGAACAGGGAGGTCTGCACTAGGGTTGCTCAAATTTCCTTGTATCAGCCAAGACCAGGCTCTGAAGCCCAAACCGTGAGATGACCGATAGCAAGGGGAGGGTCCTGTTTCTCTCGCTCCAACCTGCGTTTGTTCTAAGAGGTGTTTCTGTGTTAACTTCATGCCAGTTAGCAATTTAATAGCATAACAAAGGTTCTACTAAAGTACATTGTGTGAATACCGTGGATACATATGCATTAATAATTATTAATAATGCTAACAACAAACGAATACAATGCAGTTAATAAATTAGGCTATCAAAAATAACTTTTATAAAGCTGGAGGTAAACCCAGGTACATGTAACGGTGGCTGAGGATTGAGACTTCCAGCTGCTCCTCATCCTCCCTGGCACTGGGCAGTGTCCATCACTTAATTTTAGCTGCAGCAAAGGCTGTGCGGTGGCATCTCCTCGTGACTTCAATTTGCAATTCCACAATGACTTCTGATTTTGGGAATTTTTCAGGTTTTTTTTTTTTTTTTTTTTTTGGCCCATTCATAGATCTTCCATGAAGTGCCTTGTGTAGAATTTAGAGAGATCATGAAAACATGGAATTTGCTCCGTCATGCTCAATCTAGGCATTGCTTCAGCAGGGAGGCTTGAGTCAGCTCTGCCTCGTGTGGGCTGGAACCTCGACAAGCGTCACTCGTCGGCACCTGTGGCCGTCGAGGCTGGCTGCAGCTGACGGCGGCTGGACGTCTTTAGGGAGGGTCGCCGGCCTCTGCCCCTGTGTGCACAGCTTCCCCACGTGGTCTGAGCTTCCTCCCAACGTGGGCACGAGTGCAGAGGGTGTTTGTCCTGAGAGAGAGACCCGGGCAGGAGGCAGAATTCTCTGCGGCTCAGTCTCGCGCATTCTCTTTGTCAAGGCGCCCACCAAGGACTGCACCGTTTCTAGGAAAAGGGTAAAAGAATCCGTCTCTTGAAGGAGGGGCGGCAGGGCTCTGGGAGGAGACCAGAAGTGTCGCTGTGGCCATTTGGGAAGCCGCGGCCCACCACACGGGTGTCCCAGTGTGTTGCTCATTTTCATCAGCTCGCTCTGCAGACAAGTTCATTGCTGTGCCATACATAAATCGGAGCGAAATTACTGGGCGGCTCTAGGGTCGATTTAACTTTAAAAGAGTAAACAATCCTGATGACTGCCGCGAGTTTAAGTTCTCTAGAAGTAGGCTCTCTGGTGGAGTTTGGGAAGCCTGAGTTTTCAAGGGGTCAGGAGCGGTGAAACGACTGAGGAGAAAGTAACACCAACAGGCGGAGAAGCTGAACTGAGACGCAGGCTTGGCCAGGTCTGGTGGACCTGCCCAGGGGGCTCCAGCTTAAACCTTGGCGACAAGATCTGTCCCACCCGGACCCTGGGAAGGGCGTGGCCCCAGGCGGTGGCAGCTCTTTGCAACCTGGCAGACGCTGAAACACCCAGTGACCAGAGGCCTTCCGCTGACCACTTCCCGGAAGGGGGTATGTGTGAGTATCTTCATGTGGGCTGCAGGCCTGTCTCCACGTCCCGAAAGTCCACGCTAAGACCTGCTCTTGTCATCGGGCTCTGACTTTCACCTCCACCCCCAGGGCAGCAGCGTCACCAACGTGGCACTCATCGCATTTCCTGGGCAATGAAGTCACTTGTGTGCACGTACACAAATGCATAGCTTAGCTTCTGCGGTGGACAATAAACTTCTGGAGCCCAGACGTAAGTCTGACTTATTGATGGATACTTCACGACTCTGAGCAAAGCACCTGCACGCAGGCG
Organism: Microcebus murinus; assembly: GCF_040939455.1. Lineage (NCBI taxonomy): Eukaryota > Metazoa > Chordata > Mammalia > Primates > Cheirogaleidae > Microcebus > Microcebus murinus. Next base: position 25,201,388 of record NC_134128.1, read on the forward strand.
CTCGATAAAGTTATGCAAATGCCCTGGCCAGAAATATGATAGATGTTACTAATTCCCTGAATCTCGACTGAAGGTGAAGCTCAAGGTTGTTTGTAAGAAAGAAAGAAAAAGAGGGAGAGAGAGAGTTGATGCTTAATGTTTAGCTGATAATGTGATAAAGCAACAATTTCAGCTGGAATAGAGAAATTGATACAATGCATTAAACAAAAGTGAAGACGAAATGGTTTGGGAGATGATGCTGATGAGAATAAAGCAGCAGATTCATTGCTGAGAGAGGCAGGCGCCGGGCGGACCGTCCCCGCAGCCCAGGCTCGGCGAGATCTCGACTGCGAGCAGGAACAAATGCCCTGCGTGAGGCGGAGGATTGCAGTTAGCGAGGCAGCGCGCTAACGAGCAGAGAAAAATTATGTGCGATGCTTGAGGGGATAATAGGGTTTGAAAAGAGAAACTCAAAGAGAAAGTGAATGAGGCGGTGAGGAGCAGTATAAAAATTTTATCTGGAATAGTTTGAGGTAACTTTTGTATTTATGCAAGGCACTGAGAGCGCGCTGGGAAGACGGAAAGTTATAAATAATGACAAGGCTCTGGTTTAAAACTTCCAGGGGCACGGCCACCCGTCAGAGCGTCTTTTCGTGTTTGCATTTGGGGATCCTCGGCTCGGGCAGAGGTGAGAGTTGAAACCGCTGAGTCAGAGGCGTGTGATTCTATTAAGTCTTGGCTTCAAGGAGGGAGAACAGTCTCCCGGGCTCAGGGTGCTGGGTCAAAAATAGAGTGTGGGCCGGGCGCAGTGGCTCACGCCTGTAATCCCAGCACTCTGGGAGGTCGAGACGGGTGGATTGCTCAAGGTCAGGAGTTCGAAACCAGCCTGAGCAAGAGCGAGACCCCATCTCTACTATAAATAGAAAGAAATTAATTGGTATATATATATATATATATATATATATATATATATATATAGTAGCCAGGCATGGTGGTGCATGCCTGTAGTCCCAGCTACTCGGGAGGCTGAGGCAGGAGGATTGCTTGAGCCCAAGAGTTTGAGGTTGCTGTGAGCTAGGCTGATGCCAGAGCACTCACTCTAGCCTGGGCAACAAAGTGACACTGTGTCTCAAAAAAAAAAAAAAAAAAAATAGAGTGTGTTGTTGAGATACTGGTGCAAAATAATAACAATAACAGTGGATTAATAAAATGTGGTGTAGGTATGCCATGGAGTACTATTCAGCTCTAAGAAACTACAGTGATATAGCACCTCTTGTATATTCCTGGATAGAGCTGGAACCCATACTATGTGAAGTATCTAAGTGAAGTGAAGTGAAGATACTAAGTGAAGTATCCCAAGAATGGAAAAACAAGCACCACATGTGCTCACCAGCAAACTGGTATTAACTGAGCAGCACCTAAGTGGACACATAGGTACTACAGTAATAGGGTATTGGGCAGGTGGGAGGGGGGAGGGGGCTGGGTGTATGCATGCATAATGAGTGAGATGTGCACCATCTGGGGGATGGTCACGCTGGAAACTCAGACTTGTGGGGAGAGGGGGCACAAGGGCATTATATTTGAAACCTTGAAATTTGTACCCCCATAATATGCCGAAATAAAAAAAAAAAGAATATACAAAGAAGACCCAAATTACCAATTTATCTTGAAGTTTGGGCATTTCCCAATGTTTCTGTATAGACACCTGAGAGCAAGTGGACCTGCCTTCCCCAGGCCCGGACGCTCCCCCTCCGCACAGCCTGGCCAGGTGCCCACCACGGGAACCTGATACCCGCATCCCATTAATACATCGCGTCTGGGCTGGGCACGGTGGCTCAGGCCTGTCATCCTAGCACTCTGGGAGGCCGAGGCGGGAGGATCCGCTCAAGATCGGGAATTCGGAACCAGCCTGAGCAAGAGCAAGACCCCATCTCTACTAAAAATATCACTAGGGCTTATTTTCGGGGTGGGGCTTCTATTGCGCAAACGCTTAGAAATCCTGCTAGGGCTTATTTCATGGGTAGGTCTTATTTTCGGGGAAACACAGTATATACCCATCCCCCTCCCCCCACCACCTGCCCGACACCCGATAGATGTCATTCCTATATGTGCACTTAGGTGCTGATCACGGCTTGTCTGCCTTGTTGTCGCTGATCCTGGTTTTACTGAGAACCATGATTCTGAGTGGTTAATGTGGCCTGATTTTTTTTCTCTACCTCATTCATTTCTGCTCACCTCTTCCTATTTCCCTCCTTGCGTTATTCTATCGGTGACACTCTGTTCTCGAGCGAGTTCAGCCCATTCAACACGCCAGTCCCAGGTGCGTTGGTTCTTGTCGCTGCTACAGACAAAACACAAACCGGGAGGCTTAAAACAGGAGAAATGTATCCCGATCACGCAGTCCCGGAGGGCCGAGGTCTGAAATCAAGGCGTCGGCCCCGGGCACACGCCCTGCCTCTTCCAGCGTTTAGGGGCCCCGGGCTCTCCCTGCCTTGTGTCCCTGTCACTGCGACCTCTGACCCTGCCACCTGGACTCCTCTGCTTGTCTGCACAACCTCCTTATGCCCCGCTCATGGGATTACACCTGCGAAGGTGTTTAGATAATTAATCCTGGGCGTTCTCATCTCAAAACCCTTCACTTCGTTACACAAGCAAGGAATCTTTCTTTTCTCCAGCGAGGTAACACTTTATGTTCCAGGAATTGCAATGTGGAGATACACATCTCTGTATCTCTCTCTATAGAGAGAGATGCCTGTAATTTTATACTGTTTCTTCAACTTCATCCTTTCGTACATGGTGAGAAACTTTCGAACTATAAATTCGAATGTGGGTGCACATTCAGAAATACGTTGTCAGGCATGGAAATCTGAGACGGAAACGCTGCGTTTTCACAAAAATCCTGGCATAAACTCTTTTTGCTTAAATGACAAATCGGACAATTCACTTGGCCCTTCAAGTTTCCTTCCTTTAAGTAATAAAGCCAATGATACCTTCCTAAGTCACAGGAGAATTATGATCCTAGGAGTGTGAAAAGCAAAATGTGAAAGTAAGATTTTAAGTCATGAAAAATCAGGGGAAAGTTACCGTCTTTTGCAAGGTGCTCAAGGTTGCCTCATAGTTTAGAAATTATTTTGTGGCTTTTATTTTGTGGATATGCATTGGCTAAAGTTGCTTTTTCCACTCCAGGCTCCGGGGTAAGTCTCAACTTTTCTATATAATATAAATATTTATATATAAATTAGCTTTTTTTTTTTCTTTTTTTTTTTTTTTTTTTTTTGAGACAGAGTCTCGCTTTGTTGCCCAGGCTAGAGTGAGTGCCGTGGCGTCAGCCTAGCTCACAGCAACCTCAAACTCCTGGGCTCGAGTGATCCTTCTGCCTCAGCCTCCCGGGTAGCTGGGACTACAGGCATGCGCCACCATGCCCGGCTAATTTTTTTTTTTTATATATATATCAGTTGGCCAATTAATTTCTTTCTATTTATAGTAGAGACGGGGTCTCACTCTTGCTCAGGCTGGTTTCGAACTCCTGACCTTGAGCAATCCGCCCGCCTCGGCCTCCCAAGAGCTAGGATTACAGGCGTGAGCCACAGCGCCCGGCCCTATAAATTAGCTTTTTGTGTCAACTTGACTGGTCCATGGGGCGTCCAGATATTTGGCCATTATTTGGGGGTTTGTGGCCCAGTTGGACATTCGAGTCAGTAGGCGGAGGGAAGCAAACTTCCCTCCCTACTGAGGGTCACCCTCATCCAAACCTTGAAGTCCTGAGCACAACAAAAAGTCTGATTAAGAAAAAAAATTATCTTTTTTGGCCTAGCTGCCTTTGAGCTGGGTCGTGGATCCTCTTCTGCCTTTGAACTCAGACTGGACTTTAGAACGAGCCTCCCGGTCTGCAGCTCGGGATCTCTGAGCCCGTAACAAATCCCTGTCTCTCCTTCTCTCTGTCTAATATCTCATTGCTTCCATTCTCTGGGGAGAGAATCCAGACTTACCTGTAAATGCATGTATGTATTATGAACACACACCTGTGAATACTCATATTACACACACACACACATACACACACACACAGATGGCCTGGAGGGGTTTGCAACACAGTGACCCCCCATTCCTCACTGGCTCATGACACCGAATGTCTCCAGCCCCATAAATTCCGCAAACACAGTGCACTAGAAACAGCAAATCCCACAACGCTGACTCTTACAGCGTCATCCAAAGACAAAACACTGTTTGAGACCAAAAAAGAATTCACTCAACTATAAAAAAAAAAAAAAAAAAAAAAAAAAAAAAAAAAAAGATGTGCGCTGTCATTGGCATAACAGCGTCTCTTAGAAAAGCAGGTGAATGTTAGAAAAGAGGTCAGCTTTAAAATTTTTAATCATAAATGGAAGCCACTTTTTTTCCCCCTTGGGTGTGTTGTCTCCAAAAAGAAACTGTGCGACAAATTTAGGAAGAATTTATGGGACATTTCCCACTTCATATTTTATGCTAATCGGAATCATCCCATATGTTGTTTGGCTTGTTTATGAAGTTTGAGAGTAACTATTTAGAAAAACGCATGTCCGCCGGGATCTGGAAAGCTTATGCTATTAAAGAGAGGCCCATATGCTGCTGCTAGCAGACACAGCCCTTCAAGACATACATGTCCCTGCCTGTCACTTCTTCCTCCATGAATTAACGTTCTTTCCCACCTTGGTTTTGGTTTTACGTGAAAAAGGCAAGATATTTCATCTTTTAGAACAGGAATGAGGCCAGGCACGGTGGCTCACACCTGTAACCCTAGCACTCTGGGAGGCCGAGGCGGGTGGATCGCTCAAGGTAAGGAGTTCGGAACCAGCCTGAGCAAGAGCAAGGCCTCCCCTGTCTCTACTAAAAATAGAAAGAAATTAATTGGCCAACTAAAAATATATAGAAAAAATTAGCTGGGCATGCTGGCGCCTGCCTATAGTCCCAGCTACTCCGGAGGCTGAAGCAGGAGGATCGTTTGAGCCCAGGAGTTTGAGGTTGCTGTGAGCTAGGCTGACGCCACGGCACTGTAGCCCGGGCAACAGAGTGAGACTCTGTCAAAAAAAAAAAAAAAAGAAAGAAAGAAAGAAAAAGAAAAGAAAGGAAGGAAGGAAGGAAGGAAGGAAGGAAAGAAAGAAAGAAAGAAAGAAAGAAAGAAAGAAAGAAAGAAAGAAAGAAAGAAAGAAAGAAAGAAAGAAAGAAAGAAAGAAAGAAAGAAAGAAAGAAAAGGAATTATACTGACTATTACATTTGGCTATCCCATCCTGTCCAACGTTTGTTGCCAGGAAACGCAGATTATTTTTACCTGTGTTCATCCTTTCTTACACTAACTAACCTGCCTCAGGTTATTATTTTTTAAAGAAAAGCCAGCTCAATGCACACCTACTCGATTTAACTGCAAGGGGAACATTCCGGTGTGTGTGTGCTCTCAGCCCACGCCAGCCATGCGCCTGAGGTCAGGCAGTGGCGTCACCCTGAACGGTGTCCTTGGGTACAAGCCAGTCACACCCCCACCCCGGGGAGAGGGGAGGGCCGTCGTCATTGATAAAAAGATGCGCACGGCACACACATACTTCGAGGGCTTAGGAAAGGAGCCCGCGGTGGGACTTAGACAAAAGGCGGGCAGTTCCCACTGGACCTGACCGGACGTGGTCTCCGCAGACCACACTTAGGAGGCCTCCTCCGTGAGAAGTGCTGACCCCCCCCCAGCACGAGGGGAAGGTGGGAACAGCATGGAAGGAGGAGGGAACAGCAACGCTCATGAAAGTGCAGTCATTGCAATCCAGGCTGAAACGCTGTCAAATGCTAAAATCGAAAAGCACGACTTCACACAGCTGACGTGGAAAACATCCGAGAAGAGAAAAACCACAAAAGTCACAAAGAGAAGGATGCATTGCAGTTAGATAAGGATGGAAGGGAGGGGAAAATATTTCATTGTTTCTGAACATTTATTGAGTGCTCCTGAGGAAGGATGTGGGAAACCTGCAACGGAAGCCGAAACCAGAGGTGTAGGAGGAAAAGGAATCCCCAGGTGGGCAGGGCCACAGTAGGCAGATTGGTCTTTAACTTCAGTAAAATAACTGCAGGAAAACAGGGAAGATTGTAATTCCAATAATAAATATATTTTATAAGGATATACATGTATTATTCTTTAAATTTTTTAAATTTTTTCAGCATATTATGGAGGTACAAATGTTAAGGTTACGTATATTGTCCTTACCTCCCCTCTCCCCTCGAGTCAGAGCTTCAAGCGTGTCCATCCCCCAGACGGTGCACATCTCACTCACTATGTATGTATACACCCGTTCCCTCCTCCCCCCTACCCCCACCTGCCCGACAGCCGACAGATGTCATTCCTCTATGCCCACTGAGGTGTTGACCAGTTAATACCAATTTGCTGGTGAGCACATGTGGTGCTTGTTTTTCCCTTCTTGGGATACTTCACTTAGTGGAATGGGTTCCAGCTCTAGCCAGGAAAATGCAAGGGGTGCTCTATCACCGTTGTTTCTTAGAGCTGAGTGGTACTCCATGGTACACATATACCACATTTTATTAGTCCACTCATGTATTGATGGGCTCTTCGGTTGTGTCCACGTCTTTGCAATCGTGAATTGATTAAAAAGTTCCAAAGAATAAAGATCAGAGCAGCTTCATGGTCTTCTCTGGCCCTGATTTCCAGAGGGCAAGGCTGCGTCACTCCCAGGGTGGGACGGGAACTCACAGCCATGTCACCACGTGTGACGGTGGCAAAAAAAAAAAAAAAGTGCATGAATAATGAGATGCAGAATGCAGTTAATTCTCTTGTCCTTCTTGGAAAAAATAATTTAAACACAACTTCAGCTGTGAATGTATCGGACTATAAGCGGTTCAGAAGAAAACTAATGCAACTGAGAACAGAACTAGAAGAACTCTGAACAGGGAATAAGTAACTGGCAATGAAACTTGCAAACTGTTAAGCATCAACCTGGTCAAATCTTCTGAATGTGGTAAGTCTGGGCCAATAAGTGTGAAGTTCTGTGATTCTAAAAATAAGTTTTGAACCAAGGCCAGGTATTTGTCAGTGTGGAAGCAAGAAGTGGCTTGACTAATAAAAGTATAAGTCCCTTCAACTTGCAGAAGCCAAAATGTGATCTAGTTCTTGGTTATTGAAAATGAAGTAAGTAAAACAACAATGAAAAGAGGAGTTTTTGTCTCATTTCCTTCCAAATCACTGCACAGATTAATAGAAAAATAGCCACGAAGAAGATCAGGCAAAAATCAACAGCAACATAGTAAAAGAAAACTGCTCAGTAACTTCTGAAAACATGATTCTCATTTTGGGTTTTAAAAACATCTGGAGCAATATCGCCGACATACGTGGAACAAACAGTTGACGGGACTGAAAGTCGTGGAAACTCGCTGGGAGTGGGGCACACAGAGCCACACCACCACCGACATAGCAAATAAATGTAAAAGAGCTTAACACATAAACTTAATAGGTGATTGGTAAAAGCGAAGATCTCCAATTGCATTATATTCTAAACACGAACTGTGTTTTCAGCGCCCACATTCAGATGCAGCCCTGCACTGGATTATCCCATGCACAGAAAAATAGATGATTTTTATCTGCTCAGCATGACATGACACATCGGCAGAGTTTTACACGTTTTCTCACATATGTGTGCATGTATTGTTTCTTACATGCTAAGTGTGGCTTAGGACGTTTGCTTTGGGAGTCAGCTTTGAGTCAAACGATCCTACCTAACTCAGCCGATTAGCTCACTGCAGTCATATCCGTGACCAATTCTGACGGCTGCAGCCCAGCCCAAGCACACGTCAAATTCCAGCGATGGTCCGTTTCCTCTAAACGAGCAAGACGAGCAATGGACAAGATTGGCCCGCTGTGCTTGCCGTAGAAAGTTTATCTGGAGTGTTGCTCACGGATGCATTTCTCCCAATTTAACACACGCCTGGGATAGCACCGAAGCTCTGCTCATGAAGTAACTGTCCAAGCAGCATGCAGAGGATAAACACCCCAGCACTCCCCGGCAGGATCCTTAGACAGGGGTAGAAACCTTTCCCGTAGAGCTATGTAGAGAGGTACTAAGAAATTTCTGTATAAAGGCACTTCTGCAAGGTTCTTCTTGCAAAACTTCCAGTGGCCTCTGCTACAGAGGTGGCTTTTACATGTTAGGAACCAAGGGTGCGACAGGTGTTTTCCCTGCGACACCCGGCCCGACACTAGGCACCACTCACAGAGAGCAGCCACCGATTGCACTGCGGCTTCTGACCCCAATGCCCCGTCCCTCCCCATTCCATGTCCCCACGCTGAGCCTCTGCCTCCCACGGCCACCCGGCTGCAGGGGGCAGAAGAACCGAACCTGGAACTCCCAATCGCCACCCCAAAATAGCCCGGGGACAGGGGCATACAATGTAATGCATCCCTTGCAGAGGAATAAGATTACATTTTATCAGGTATGTCCAGGGAAAATGCATTCTTATTCATATTATATATATATATATATATGCTTTTTAATGATATAATTACATTTTAATTTTTATATCTGGGGAAAATGTCCATATTTTTCCTGGTGCACATCCTTTTCCTGTTTTCAGTTTATTTTTTGAAATTAAAAAATACTTACATAACTATTTTTAATGAAGACATAGAATAAAAGAGTAATTGGCCACACATGTAAAGCGAGGGAAAGCATGCAAAACAACTTCCTTTCCTTTTTCCATTCGAGAGTTTCCATCCCCAACAGGATTAAATATTTCTCTTTAGGTATGTGTGTTTGGATACTTTCTTTTATTTTTAATTTTTGTTTCTGTGTTTATTTTTATATATTTTTTAATTTATTTCAAGAAAATATGAGAGTACAAACATTATATTTTACTTGCATATATATTATATATATTTATATTATTGTTGGTGGCTTTTATTTCCTGTACGATCGATCCCAACTTTTCCGTGGGTTTGTTTAGAGTTAAGAAGATGCAGGAATATATACATGCACACAAGCCCCCAAACACAGGAAGAGAAGTGACACAGTGGGAAATAAACGTTTGGGTTTATACAGTGCCTTTCGCTTAAATATCAAAGAAAAGCGTTACTTTGATCAGTGCTGAGGGTAGAAAATAGTTTTGCAAACGCGATTTTACACCCCCCCCAAAAATGCATTCTAAAGCCAGGTGTGGAACCACAAGGCAGCCCCCACCTCCCAAATGCCAAATCGTGGCGGGCAGGGCTCATACCCCTCCTGTAAAAATGCAATATCATTCTTAGTATTTGGATGGTGTCTACACGAAGCAAAAATAATGGAAAATGAAAAACTCATTCCCTCTCAGATTTTCTGCTTCGAAATTCCAAACAATTAACTTGCACGCTTGCACGGGCTTTTTTACGGTATTGGTGAAATACGGCAGTGGCTCAGGTATCACAGAGAGGCCACCTCAGACATTCATCTTGATTTCCTATTCCCCCAGGTACCATTCCCAAATAAATATGTGCACTCCATAAAATCTCTGCCATAAATATAGACAGCTGACTCATATGCTAACTAACAGGATTTCAGTCTTTTCTCCAAAGAATGTGCAAAGCAATTCAGCTCCACTCCAAGTAGGGGGGAAAAAAAGTCTCTAAAACTTGTATTTTTAGCAATTGTCTCAACGCATTATGTAAGGGTGCTGAGCATACCTGGTGCCGGCTAGCCACGCAGGGTGCATGGCCCTGCTTCTTCCCGCCTTGGGCACTGAGTTTGAGATCATGCTCCTCATGGCTGATCCTAAAATATCAGCCACTACCAACAGACCAATTTAACAATTATTTAGAATCGGTTTTGAACAGAGACCTGCACTTGGCAACCTGGGACAGACAGTGAAATATTAAGACATGTCCCTCACGCAAAATCCCACGATGCCTTGCAGCCCTAAGATTGACAGGGAGAGGTTTCCCAGGCGGCTTTGCGGTCACAAGCAGTGTGCCACAGACTGTGTCACAGAAACTCAGGGAGAGGAGAAACGGTGACGAGAGTGTGTTCATGCATGTGCGTGTGCATGCATGTGTGCATATGTGTGAGCGTCTGTACATGTGTGTGTGTGTGTGTGTGTGTTCTGTGCACATGTGTGGACCAACTTGCATGCAGAGAGAGAAACAATGCCAAATATGTATATTAGCTCGTGAAAGGGCCATTTGAAGGGGCAAGGTGCTTACCGGAAATGTTATTTTCCGCCCCGACGGAGGAGAGAGCTGCAGGAGTGAGACGGGATTGGGTCATCCCAGCATGCAGGGGTGCTCCGGCGAGGACCAAGGCCCACCTGTGCAGGTGTGCACGCGGCCAGGCTGCATGCCAGCGGGCGAGTGCCCCGGCGTCCGTAGGGGCCGTGTGATCCTGCCTTAGTCATCTCCAGTCAGGATCTTTTTCTATAACCCGCACTCCCAGTCCCCACGGCTGGACTCGGAGCTACGTCTCCACTTAACCTGCGTTTCTTCTTTTTGAAGGTCAGTCTTCCCAGGGGGACTGCATTCCTAATATTCCTAATTCCACACACTCACAGGTGTTTGGCATCCTCTCTCCTTCCTGTTTGCTTGATTGCTTGAATTGTCTTTCTTCAGTAGTTCTCAATCTTTCTCTCTCTCTCTCTCTCTCTCTCTCTCTCTCTCTCTCTCTCTCTCCCCCCCCCCCCATGTCTCTGCCAACTGTGCCGCTGTGGCAGCCATGCCTTCCTTTCCATTCCCTTCACACCTGCAGTCTTTGAAAGGGACTTTATACAGGCACTAATCCCACTCATGGGGCCTCACCCTCACGACATCATCACCTCCCCAAGGCCCCACCTCTTCATACCATCACATTGGGGGTTGTATCTCAGCATACAAATTCTGGGGAGACACATTCAGTCCTTACCGTGTTTTCTCAAAATAAGACCCACCCATAAAATAAGCCCTAGCAGGATTTCTAAGCATTTGTGCAATAGAAACCCTACCCCAAAAATAAGACCTACCCATAAAATAAGCCCTAGCAGGATTTCTAAGCATTTGTGCAATAGAAGCCCTACCCCGAAAAGAAGACCTAGTGACGGGCGTGGCTGCTCAGCACATCTGCACAACCCATGCATGTCATCACAGAGTGGGAAAGAAGACGAGCAGCCCTTCTCATCTGCCCCATCGTGACAGCTACTATCCCAGAGGTGACCGGAAAGGTGCGGGCAGCCCCACCAACAAGGTCGGCTCCCCCCATCAGGTCCCAGCCATCCTGTGTGTGCTGCAAGCTGAGGCTTTGAGGGGAAAATGACACAAGGATATTCCACCCTCTTAACCACTTCAGTATGAGCATCGACCGTAGCCAACAGCCACAAATGAATACGCACAGCCGAGGGTCGACTGTAGTCAACAGCCACACATGAACGCACACAGCGACTGTAGCCGACAGCCCTGATATGACTTTTCTAATTTTTCATGTATCAAAATAACATTGTGAACCTTTAAAAATAACGTAATGAGAACATACATGTCTATGTTTCCTATCCTGATATTTACATGACGAGTAAAGCCGCCTGTAAAGTAAAACAAGCTCTCAGTGCTTTCAAGCTTTCCTCATCACACAAGAGCAGAACGGACCCGTCGTCAATGCACAGCGCAGACCGCCGTGCGGACCGTGAGTGCCGGCTGCGGGCGAGGCTTCGCGGCCAGTGAGCGCGGCACCGAAGTGGTTAATGGCCACCGTCACTAATCCACCCGAGAGCAGCCGATTCAGAACGGATTCCAGGCTCCACTGGGCCCTCGCCGCACGGAGTGCTGAGTGAAGGCTCCTCCCCGGTGTGGAGAGGCACCGCGGTTCCACCAGACTGCCCGTGGCTGCACCCAACCAAAAAACCCGATTGTAGGTTTTTCCTGGTGTTTATGGAGGAAGTGATGTTTGTGTGTTTTATGTTTAAAACATATGCTCGCGGTTCCTAAGGCAGACTTCGGACCAACAGACATGGCCGAGAAATATCTGCTCAATCATTTATATGATCCCTCTAGCAACCATCCTATGGTTTTAAGCCAATCGTCTGATTTGATTCAAACTGCCCATCTGATGCAGTTCCTTCTGCGTAGGCAGCAAAGCCCTGTGTCCCTACGGAGCAGTGACAGCTGCATGTACAACAGTGCCGCCTGGACGCTCATCAAAATTGTCAACTTCCGGCCGGGAGCGGTGGCTCACGCCTGTTATCCTGGCACTCTGGGAGGCCGAGGCGGGAGGATCGCTCGAGATCAGGAGTTCAAAACCAGCCTGAGCAAGAGCGAGACCTCGTCTCTACTATAAATAGAAAGAAATTAATAGGCCGACTAATATATATATAGAAAAAATCAGCCGGGCATGGTGGCACATGCCTGTAGTTCCCAGCTACTCGGGAGGCTGAGGCAGGAGGATTGCTTGAGCCCAGGAGTCTGAGGTTGCTGTGAGCTAGGCTGATGCCACGGCACTCACTCTAGCCTGGGCAACAAAGCGAGACTCTGTCTCAAAAAAAAAAAAAAAAAAATGTGTCAACTTCCCAGAAAAAGACACTTGGTTACTAAGTAATTCTTGTCCATTCATTGCCTCCTTTCTAACTCCGTCAGATAAGCCGAATAAACTCTATTGCACGGACTTAAATAGACATTTGCACTGAGACCGCATAGCACATTGCAGATTCCTTGCATCGTAGATGTGCAGTGAATTCCGATCCTCTCTCGACTGAAAGATCTGAGAGATCGTGTGGCCCTGGCACCCTTGCTATGCAGGTGATGGTGTGTAGACCAAAGGCTAAGACATGTCATCCCAGGGCAACCGGAGCCAGGACTAGACCGATAACATCTGACTTCCAGTCAAGAGCACTTTCTATCAACATACTCTAATATCTGGAATTTGAAGATTTCATAGGACCATAAAGGTTGTTTCAGAATTTCATAAAAGATAAAGTCATACTATCTTGTCGATCATATATTTTGCATACACACAAAAAAAAAATGAACACGTTTGAAAAAGTTCTATACTGAAAACATACAGCTTCTATTTATTATGTAATTCCCAGGAGGCATGATAAAATATGTGACTGATTAGAGCATTTTGACTCTTGTTAACTCAAAATCGTCTTGCGGTCAATCTATCCATTGCATTGCCTATAATTTTGAATGGAAGATTTTTTTATGACATACCCATTCTACGAATATAATGAAATCACAAAACTGTAAAAAAACTGGTGAAAAGTAACACGAAAAGGTCATTTTAATTTTTGTTATTATTAGATTGCAAAAGTGTGTCTGCTTTCGGTTTAATCACTATGCAAAAGAGGCTAGAAGTTCATCTATTCAACTGTTATCTCATCGAGCCCAGTTAGGAGTTAGGAGCTTTGTCATTTTTCAAGATACAAACTAATTTTTAAGCACAGATTAAATATATTTAAAAAATGAAAACTTTGAGAAACACTGCTAAAGCTTATCGCATGAATCATCACAAAAGAGCATCTCTGGGTATTCACAAAACATATTAATTTATGTGCTGCGGATTTTCCTAAGGTCTGAGAGTGAAGATTGCAGGGAATGAATTTCTCTATAATTTCCAAAAGGCAGCCACTTTTTAAGTTCCTCTCATTCAACATTTCATTTGGGGAAGTACGTCCGTGAGTTTGTTTCCCTCTAGACTTATAGCTATGAACGGTAATTTCTCATCTTCTTTTAAAGTCATAACTGCACACCTGCCGGCGTGAGGCTAACGACTTTTGACAGACTTCCCAGGCTCTGCGTGGCAGACCCATCCTGCCGGTCTGGACTCACAGTTCTCTTTACAGCCACACGCACACACACATGCACAAAGCACACCCAAACATGCATATGCACATGCACACGTATGAACAAATGTGTGCACATGGAATGTGCTCCATATGTATGCACATGCAAACACCTGTGCACACAAACATGTGTGTCCGAGAACATGGGTGCACATGCACAAAGCACACCCAAACATGCATGTGCACATGCATACATGTGAAAAAAAGTGTGCGCATGAAATGTCCTCCACATGTACGCACATGCAAACACCCATGCACACAAACGAAGGTGTGTCTGAGCACATAGGTGCACATGCACACACATGCACAAAGCACACCCAAACATGCATGTGCACATGCACACGTGTGAACAAATGTGTGCGTGTGGAATGCGCTCCATGTATATATGCACATGAAAACACCTGTGCACACAAACACATGTATGTCCAAGCACATGAGTACACACGCACACACATGCACACAAACCATTCATTCCTGCACAGCCCCTGGACACCTGCTCTTCACTGCGCCAATTTCCACTCTCCTACACCATTGTCCTTTGGAGTTTAGCTCAGAGATCGACTCCTTCATTACTATTTCCCAGCTCCTCAAATATGCAAGAAGTTGCTCTCTTTTCTGGGCTCTAGCTAACTTTCTCAGATGCCTATAATCATATTTACAGGATATACTGTGATTATTTCTTTTTATATCTTTCTTCGCTTAAAACATCAGCTCTTCCAGAGGAGAGTGACCATATCCGAACAATATCAGCCACAAGTCCATAACAAATATTAATCTGTACAAAGTATTACATTACCGGTAGCTTCTCTTAATCATTTTTGTAAGTGAAGGGAACTGGAACTTTGAAAGGTTTTAAAAAAACTTTTTTGTGCATTGACCGATAGGCTGCGTAGCTCAGCGCCCACAAGCTCACACCAACGATCAGAAAATACAAAGCTCGTTTTTGTACCTAAAGACTAGCCCATCGGGATATAGTCTCGATCGTTTCTGAGAGTTCTGGCAGGGGCGTCTTACATGTGTGTGCCCATCGCAGCCTGTCTCCCGCTGCTCTGTGTCTCCTGCCCTTGCCTTTCTGAGGACAGGTCTCACCCCTGTCACAACCGCCGGAGAATCGCAAACATTCTCATCATCCAGGTGTCTTCCGAACGACCCTGAAGCCTTCGGTGGCGACACTGGGCTTCGTGCAGAGGAAGGAAGACAGGTGCCTCACTGACCGCAGACCACAGCTGTGACTATCACCGCAAACCGTGACGTTCCCCTCTCCTACCAGCGAGAGCAGAGTATGATGGGTGAACATGAGAGCCACACTGTGTCTTCCGTCCTCCTCTACCTTCTCCAGCCGGGGACCCACTCTGCTATCTGTGATAGAGTAAGTGTGTCACCCAGGGGTTCTCCAGGGAAACAGAGCTGCTAGAAGGTGCCGTTGGTAGCTCTGTTTCCCTGGAATCCCACGAGTCAATTCCTCATTATCTGTATTAAGGATTTTGCTGGCCGGGCGCGGTGGCTCACGCCTGTCATCCTAGCACTCTGGGAGGCCGAGGCGGGCGGATTGCTCAAGGTCAGGAGTTCAAAACCGGCCTGAGCAAGAGCGAGATCCCGTCTCTACTGAAAATAGAAAGAAATTAATTGGCCAACTAATATATATAGAAAAAATATATGGCATGGTGGCGCATGCCTGTAGTCCCAGCTACTCAGGAGGCTGAGGCAGGAGGATCGCTTGAGCCCAGGAGTCTGAGGTTGCTGTGAGCTAGGCTGACGCCACGGCACTCACTGTAGCCCGGGCAACAGAGTGAGACTCTGTCTCAAAAAAAAAAGGATTTTGCTCATGTGGGCACGAGAGCTGGCAGGTCCAACATCCACGGAGGTTATATCCCAGTTCGAAGGACGTCGGGCAGGAAGAATTCTCTCTGACTCGGAGAGGGTCTGCCTTTTGCTTCCATTCACACCTTCACTGACTGGGTGGGGCTGCCCACCCTGGGGAGAGGGCTTTGCTTTATTGGGTCCAGTGATTTAAATGTCGATCTCACCCAAAACACCCTCACAGAAACACCCAGAAAAACGTTTGACTAACTATCTGGGCGCCCGGTGACCTGATCACGTCGCACTTAAAATGAACCGTCACGGCACCCAACCCCACGCAAATCAGCAGGTGAGCAGAGTGTTATAGGTGATGGCCTTTTGGCCCAAAACACCCTGTTGCAAAAGAAGAAAACAAACGCATCTCCACAAAGCAAGAGACAAAACAAGCTGCTCACGTGAGAAGGATTATCACACCACAAACCGGAAACGCACCCATGCCGTTCTACTCTGAGTCAACAGGACGTGTGCTGCTGCTGAGGTTCTTGGCGCTAGGGTCTCGCTGTCTTGAGAAACTCTTCTCCCCGAAATGTTCAGACAGCTCCTCTCGGCCCCTGCTTGCCCCCAGACCTTGGATTAGCTTCAAAGTAAAAACTTCCCTGAATCTTAATTCCTCATGCGTGCGCCTTTGGTTACCTTTTGCCTTCGTTGACGTCATAACCACCTGGGAAGGCGAGGATGCCCAGTGTGGTTGACGGCACCGCCCCCAGCTTGCGTGAACACACGCCACACGCCAGCCCACCTCCACCCCCGGGGCCCCCCCCAGCTGCCGCAGAGACCCCTCAGGGAGGAGACAGGCTCCTTGGGAAGAAGGAGCAGAAAGAACAGGTGGTAACACGATCTCACAGATTTACAAAGTTCTGGTAAAATAAATAGATTTCCATGACATAATGTTCCCTTCCTAAATATCTCTCTGGTGGAAGCAATTTATAAACTGGCTCTGTCAGTGAATCACGCTCCACGCTCCGGAAAAGGATGGATGGTACCTTTGCCTTTTCATAGCACGGAGAAAAATACCTACGTTGGGTGTCTGAATAAATGATTAGATGCAGGTAACCGCTTTAAGTCAGTTATTTCAAATGCAGCCATTTGTGGAATTTAATTAAACAGCCACCGTTGAAAGAACAAACTAAAACACTGGGGTAAATAGGGCAGTATCGTCCGCTCTGAATGAGGACATTTAAATTAGGGCCAATTGACCATAAGTTTGTGTCTGATTCTTTTAGGCAACTAAGCAAAGAAAGGCGAATCGCATTAACCCTCTCTCCCCCCTCTCTGCTCCACACGTCTCTCAGAATTGAACTCAATTCACTCAGAAAATTATTAGCTCCAAGAGATATAAAGAGTTAATCCCCTTAGTACACAGATGGACAAAGTAAGCCATAAAATATGAACACAAAAATGGGAATAAAGGCAAATACCTAAAGAGGGGAAAAAAATGCCCGATGAATATATATAAACATGTGGACAATATCATGAATAGGCAATAAAGCGCAAAAATATACCAGATACCGGAACTCACACAGCAAAAGGCACAAAACATATCCAAATAAGAATAGAGAGTCTTCGCAAAAGGACAGGGGAGAGAGCCGTCGTGCGCTGCTTACGGGAGCGTGGGTGTGAGAGATCTATACATTCCCTTGGAATCGCCCATCAGAGTTCCCTTAACATGCAAAATTCAAGTAGTTAAATTCAATATTTCTGTGTGAGGAGCCGGCTTCACCTTCACCTCTGTAATCAGAGATTCAGGATAAAAATGTAAGTGAGTGAATGTTTATGATAATGTCATTTATAAGCATGTAAATTAGAAACAGCCTAAAATATACAGCAGTTGGTACAGAGTATGGCACTAACTGCAATATGACATGTCCTTACATTAGACATTCGGGGGGCAGCCTTCCCAGATTCTCCTGGCATGCCCCGGGACTCACCGTGAATCTCTTTTCTCTGGGGAGCAGATGAAACAGACCATGGGAGCTGTCCATATATTTTAAGTTTCACCAAGATCCCTGGATCACCAAAATATCCTTTGGAAAGGAAAACCGAAGTTCCCTCTTTGCTTAAAGCCAATTTGTTTAAACACTGTGTGTGCTTTATGTTTACGCTGCTGGCTGAGAACTTAAAATCTTTCCACTGAAGTTTGCATATGATGATGATGATGATGACGATGATTATAGATAGATGAAGTGACGTTCCAGGAAGTATTTACCAAAACGTTACAAAGTTCTCCTACAAAACCCCTGAGCCAATGACAAAAGAATTAATGTATCATTGTTTATGTTGTGCTCATCATAAAGCAAAAACTATATGATTTCTTTTTAACTTTCAAATAAATTTTTTTTTTTTTTTTTTTTTTTTTTTGAGACAGAGTCTCACTTTGTTGCCCAGGCTAGAGTGTGTGCCGTGGCGTCAGCCTAGCTCACAGCAACCTCAAACTCCTGGGCTCGAGTGATCCTTCTGCCTCAGCCTCCCGGGTAGCTGGGACTACAGGCATGTGCCACCATGCCCGGCTAATTTTTTTATATATATATCAGTTGGCCAATTAATTTCTTTCTATTTATAGTAGAGATGGGGTCTCGCTCTTGCTCAGGCTGGTTTTGAACTCCTGACCTTGAGCAATCCGCCCGCCTCGGCCTCCCAAGAGCTAGGATTACAGGCGTGAGCCACAGCGCCCGGCCTTCAAATAAATTTTTTTAAAAAAATAAAATTATTTCTCTAGTTGTAACTATCTCACTTCTTTTTCTCCACTCTGCAAGAAATGCAGCCAGTGGCTTGCACAACGGCAATGAATTAATTAACAGACATCTATACTGTTGGGGAAACAAAGCCCTTCCTCCAAAAAAAAAAATAATAATATGAACTTTAACAAAGATTATTTTTCCCTGACAGGTAGCTTAAATATCTTGCCCTGTCTCATTTGAAAAACGAGGGAGAATGTCAAAGTATTTGTGAATGGACACACCATGCTACAAAGTTTCGTATCTTAATTCACGTTCCCTATTTAGTGATAAAACCAAGCCTTCACTACCTATAGCACGTATTTATGTTTTTGTTTCATTGTTACCAGTATGCCACTGCCCGATAGCATCTCAGTGCGGCATTAGAGAGCTGCATCCATGAGTGGCTCTCGCAGGACACGCTTAGATGGGAGAAGCCCACATCCGGGGGCAATCTAACCCCCGGGGGCCTGTCTCTGCCACCAGGACCATCCCGTCCTCAGAACCATGATGCCCAAAAAGCACCTGTCCGCCGGGCTGTTTAGGGCCTCCTCTGAAGTCCGTGCTCCCTGGGAGCACTAACGGGAGACTCAGAGATCCTCATACTGGGTGCTCCACTCCCACAGGTCCGCCTGCAGGGCTTTTCCTGAGATCTTCCGGAGATCTGCTCCTTTTGGGGAGTCACCTGCAAGTCCCCAGCAGTCGGCGCCTCTTCACACCTGGGGCAGAGCTCCCCGTCCTTGCAGGTGGACAAGCGCCCACATCGCTTGCGGCTCAGTTCCGGTTTACACCTGCGGCCCCCGGCGGGGCGGTTAACAGAGCCCCCCTTTTCACTAACAAGATTGCCTTGTTTTGCATTAAAAACGATATGGCTGCATTAGTCCTGGGGGACTCACATGAGGTCAGAGGCTCGAGTACAGGGAGAGGTGGGTCAGTGACAGGGTCACTGTATCGGGGCCACCCACGGGTGGTTTTATTCACGCCTGCGGACCTGCTCGGCCTGGTGTACGGCCACGTGAGACATCCTCACCAGGGGCTGCTGCTGAGGTTATTCGAGTGCGTGTGTCAGAGGGTGCGATTGCACCCAGCTCGTGGTATGTGGTTCTTAGACCTGCGCTTGCAGCTCTTTCTCAGGGGCTTGTGGACGACCTCACATACCTTTCCTGTCCGTGGAAGATGCTAACCACGCACGCCCAGGAGAGGCCGGCGTGAATTTCAGGCTGATCCTACTGTGCAGACTCCTCTCGATCTGGGCTCTGGCGGGAGCTGACGGCTTCCCAGCTGCACGGCGGCGTTAGCTTCAAGAGTGACATACGGCGCCTCCAAACCCTGCCGGGGCCACGAGCCCCGTGCCGTTTCTCAGGGCTGGCAGGAAGCGCGAGGTGCCACCGCTCACCCTCTCACTCTGCAGGTGGAGATCTCACCTCCGCTCCATCATACCCATCCCCTAAAAACGCCACTGCCCTGCCAGGTCCCTGGATCTCCATGTGTTGTTTTGTTGTTTTTTGTTTTTTTTTTTTCCTTTCCTCCCTGTCTCTATGGAACTGTGTGTCTAACTTGGTTACCTAGGTAACTTCAACCTCCTGGTCACCAGGTCCAATTAGTAGAATGCCATCTATTTCGTGAAACTGTGTCATCTCTGGCAGAATCCCAACGTAAGCAGGACACCTGCCTCCTCCGTGGTGGGCGAACGGGGCAGCATTAGCACGTCCTGAGCCCGGCTCACCCAGGGACTCCGTTCCAAGGGCAAGTGCTTTGATCTTCTCCACCGACGGATTTCAATACCCGTCTCGAGCTCATTGATGCGGTTGTCAGCCCAGCTCCCGCCCCTGACAGCTGCCGAGAATTCTAGACTCGACTTTCCCCAGGGAGCAGCTGCCCTGGCGAAGACCTGAGCTCCCTTGGGGAACAAGACCAGGGGGCGCCGGTCCCTGCATGAGTGCAGGGACGCCCGCCACCCCCCCCCCCCCGAGGGAGGCAGCCTCCCCCTTAATCACCGGAATCCGGGTCTGTGGACGGGTACCGTGGTGCAAGCTCGGTGGCGAAAGCGTGTGAGATGCCACCACCGTGGTGGCCCCTGGCAGCAGCTGTCTGCTGCCGGTTTGGGCTGTGGCTCTGACTGCTGCCACTACTGCAGTTTCAACAGAGCCCCCTGGGGCTGGTTTACCGTTCATTTCTTCACATGGAAGCAGCATCATCATCCACCAGCCGGGGCCACGGGTTCTGGTGGGCGACAGAGCCCGACACCCGGCCATGCCCACGGTCACGAGCTTCGTCCGATGGCCACCACAGCAGGCACCTGGCTCCACTGTGCACACTCTCACCCAGCCACTCAGCCCAGGCAATAGAGGAAACACCTCCTCCCTTCTCCCACTCTGTTGCCCGGGCTAGAGTGAATGCCGTGGCGTCAGCCTAGCTCACAGCAACCTCCAACTCCTGGGCTCAGGAGATCTTCCTGCCTCAGCCTCCCAAGTAGCTGGAACCACAGGCATGCAACACCATGCCCTGCTAATTTTTTTCCCCTATATATATTTTTAGTTGGCCAATTCATTTCTTTCTGTTTTTAGTAGAGACGGGGTCTCGCTCTTGCTCAGGCTGGTCTCGAACTCCTGACTTCCAGCGATCCTCCCACCTCGGCCTCCCAGAGTGCTAGGATGAGGGCTTCTCACACAGAGGGGGGCCCCCTCCCCTGGGTATCTGGGGACCACTCTGACCTGGGGGGTAGGGGGTCACTGGAGACCAGACTGCATTTAGTCTCTTTTGCAGTTCTGCCACCCTTAGCAGCCCAGCCTGCGACTCACTTTAAGCACAGTCTCTGTGACCACAGGACATTCGAATAACCTCCATGACAGAGTCTGACCCTAATTCCTGGGAGGCTGAGGCAGCCGGTGCTGCAGGAGCTGAGATGTAGGTGGAGCCTGGTCCCTCCTCTGAGTGTGGTGGGTGGGAGGGGGCGGAGTCAGTCTGGGAACGTGAAAATTGGGCACTCTCTCTATATATATGTATATATAATTTAGAGCTTTATTTCTCCTTGCCATGAAGTGCTGGCCGGGGCATCAGGACAAGACGGGACTGCAGCCTGGTAAGTGGGTGTGTGTGTCCAGCGCCTGGATTTCACCGTTAAGAGTAATAAGTGCTCTGAGTCTGTTAGGTGTCTTGGTGCTGGACACGTCTCTTTTCCTAAGACTCTTTGAACCAGGACATTCTTAGATATATGTGTGCAATTTCCCACACATGTGGGAGTTCAGGGTTCACCTTTGCTAGTAATTATCTGTATCGTTACTATCCCCTTCTGATATAAAATCCACTTTCCTGATAGTAACGTCTGGTTATTTCTTTTTGTTATTGCTAAGGATGTTTACCCGGGTAACCCTTTTCCATTTATCTACTTCCCATTTTTCCGGATTCTTGCGTTTCAGCTTTTCCTCTCGAAAACGTTAGAAATCTAAAGTTGTTTTCATCCAATCTAATATTTGTTGTTAACCGTATAATTTTACTCATTTACATTTTGCTGGGATTGCTGACATAGACTTTTGCCCACCTCTTATCTTTTGGTTTTTTTGGTTTTTTTTTTTTTTTTTTTGGTCCTATTTTCACGTTCTTTTTCTTCCTCTCTAGTCTGCTTCTGTTGTTTGCGTTTGTTTTATCTTTTTTTGCATGTTTCTATTCGTTCAGAATTTCTTGCCTTATTTCCATTCCGTTTGTGGTTTCTGCTGAAATTCTACATGAATAACTAATTTCTCCATATATCCTGCAAGTTCACATCTCGTGCAGAGAAGTGACAGGGGGCATCTTGGTTTTGGCCGTAATCCTCCTACCAGCCAGTTACTCTTACATCAGCATTATTGTGTGTATCTGCAGGGTTTCCTCGTGACTGCGTGGTTTTCCATCGTGTGAACACGCCACAGTTTGTTCACGTGCTCTCTCCTGCTGACAGACGCCGGAGCTGCTGCTTCCAGGTTTTGACAATCACGAACGGAGCGTCTAGGAAAATCTCGCGCAAGCATTTTTTTTTGCGAGCTTAACTCCCACTTCTTCTCAAGGAAATACCCAGGAACAGAATGACTGAGTCATACGACAGTTACATGTCCATTTTTATAAGAAACTGTTTTAGATTGTTCCAAAATGGCCGTGATGGTTTACACTCCCACCGAAAAAAGAGTGTTCTTCTGATCCTGTCTCCTTCTCACCGATGTTTTCAGGCTTCTCGAGTGTGGTTGTTCGGTGGGCGTGTGGTACTAGCTCAGTTCCACGCGCTTATGCTCCAACTGTACGTCTTCCTTTTCACTCCTTTTTACCGGGCTGCTTTTGTTCTTATTGTGGAGTTGTAAAAAAAAAAAAAAATCTTCTCAAGTTCTGGACACCAGTCATTTTCCAAATGCACACGTTCTATGAATGCTTTATCTCAGTATGAACCTCACTTTCCATTCTCTCTCTCTTTTTTAAATTTCCTTAATTTCTTTTTCATTTCAGCATATTATGGGGGTACAAATGTTTAGGTTGTGTGTGTTGCCTTCCCCCACATTCCCCCCCTGGGGAGTCAGAGCTTCAAGCATGTCCATCCCCCTGATAGTGCACATTGCACTCATTATGTATGTTTATACCCATCCCCTCCCCCTGCCATCTGCCCGACGTCTGACTCTTAATGACCTTTTGGAAGAGGTGTTTTACATTGTGATAAAGACTAATAATTTATCAATTATCTCTTTATAATTATTGGTTTAAGTTATTCTGTCCAGAAGACACAGGCCCACCCCAAGTCCTAACAATATCCTTTTATGTTATGAGTAGTTCTGCCGTTTATCTTTATTTCCGTAACGCAACTCGAGTTGACTTTTGTGTACAGTGTGAGATAGAACTTGAGGCTTATTTGTGTGTCCATGGAAACAGCCACTGTTCCAGCACCCTTTGCTGAAAAGGCATTCCTTTGTCTATTTTCAATGGCTTTGGCGCTTTTGTGAGAAGTCAGTTGTATATGTAAGTGTGAGTCCATTTCTTGGTTTGCAATTTTGTCGCTTTATCTATTTATTGATATTATGCCAGTTCTACTGATACTGTGCCTTGGTTATAGTACCTGAAGGTAAATCTCAGAATTAGGTATTATAAGTATTCCAAGTTTTCTTGTTATGTTTCATGATTGCTTTGAATAGTCTTGGTCCTTTGCATTAACATACATATTTTAGAATCAGTCCGTTTCTTCAGAAAAGGACTCTGGGATTTTGATGTCGAATGCACTGAACCTAGACCAATGTATGGTGAATTAGCAGCTTATTTACGCTTCTAATTCATGAACATGGTATACCTCACCATTTATTTAAGTCCTTTTCTCATTGATACTTTCTAACTTTCAGCGTAGCAATATCATACATCCTTTGTTAAATGTATTCCTAAGTAAATTTTATTTTTAAAAAGTAGCACTATGAATGGAATATCCTTTTTACTTTCAGTTTTCAACTATTTGCAGTTCACATATCGACATACAACAGACAAATGTATACTGGCCTCGTATCCTGAAACCTTCTGAATTCAAAAATATTTGTTTATTAGCTTTTTTGTCTATTGTTTAGGATTTCCCACATACACACACACACACACACACATCCTCTGAAAGTAATTTTTTTTTGTCTTCAAACATATAATCCCTTTATTTTTCAACATTCATAATGAACTTTATTTGTAGAGCAGTCGTAGGTTCACAGCAAAATGGAGCAAAAGGTAGGAAGATTCCACACACGCTCCCCACCCCCACCTCCCCACAGACTCCCCCACCAGGATGGGGCATTTGTCACCGCTGATGGACCTGCACTGACAGATCACCATCACTGTCACTCCAAATCTGTAGCTCACGTGACACTCACTCTCGGTGCCATGCGTTCTGCGGGTTTGGACAGATGTGCAATGACAGGTGTCTACTCTCACAGTGTCATGCAGAGCCATGTCTCTGCCCTAGAAACCCCATGTGCTCTGCCCACTCATCCCTCCCTCCCCTGCCTCCTGGCAACCCCTGGTTTTATGTCTCCCTGGCGTTTCCTTTCCAGGAAGGTCAAAGACTTGGAATCTTGACGTGTGCAGCCTCTCCCATCGGCCAGGGACTGTCGGGGGAGCTGGCCCTGCCATAAATGCACAATTCCCATCCTATAGCGTAGACCTAGCCCCGCCCACCACCTGTCTGTCAGAAGTCCCCATAATCAACACCCTGTGATGTCAGCGCCTAGATACGCTCACAGAACAAGGGTGCTCGTTGGAAAATCTGCAACTAGACCTCTCGGGATATGGACAATAGCTCAGCGTCAAAGTGACACCAAAATCAATGGCTTCGTGGGAAAAGATGAAAGAGTTGATCTGCTTGTCAAAGGGTGCATTTCAAGAAAATGGTTCGTGATTTTTAAAATGATGCGAGTTCTCAATAGAAAGCAGGATGCCTCTGTGAGAATCTCCAAGGTGGGGTTTCCAGATAAAATATAAGATCTTGGGCCGGGCCTGGTCACTCACGCCTGTAATCCTAGCACTCTGGGAGGCTGAGGCGGGAGGATTGCTTGAGGTCAGGAGTTTAAAACCAGCCTGAGCAAGAGCGAGACCCCCGTCTCTACTAAAAATAGAAAGAAATTAATAGGCCAACTAAAAATATATATAGAAAAAATTAGCCGGGCATGGTGGCACATGCCTGTAGTCCCAGCTACTCAGGAGGCTGAGGCAGAAGGATCGCTTGAGCCCAGGAGTTTGAGGTTGCTGAGAGTTAGGCTGACGCCATGGCACTCTAGCCCGGGCAACAGAGTGAGACTCTGTCTCAAAAATAAATAAATAAGTAAATAAATAAAATAAAATATAAGATCTTTAATTAAATTCTATTTCAGATAAGCAACCAGTAACTTTTTAATAAAAAAATATGTCCCAAATACCTCCTGTGCTTTTTCCCCTCCTAAATCAGGTAACCTGGTAACCCTACTCTGGTAACCTGGTAACCTGGTAACCCTACTCTGGTAACCTGGTAACCTGGTAACCCTACTCTGGTAACCTGGTAACTCTACTCTGGTAACCTGGTAACCTGGTAACTCTACTCTGGTAACCTGTTAACCCTACTCTGGTAACCTGGTAACCTGTTAACTCTACTCTGGTAACCTGGTAACCCTACTCTGGTAACCTGGTAACCCTACTCTGATAACCTGGTAACCCTACTCCAAGGAGCAGGAAAGGCCCTGCCCCCGCCCAAAGATGAGCTGGGAGCTCAGAGCCCAGACTCCCTAGTGGGGCTCTACGTTCTCGCTGTCCCTGAGCCAAGGAGGTGGAGGACTGTGTACCCCTACAAAGCGAGAGGCCGAAATGAGTCACCCCCGGGGCACAGCCAGGACCCTGCCCATGCAAAGCCCGGCCTGGGGATGCAAACACAACCCCTGAGCATTCACAGTCCCGGGAAAGCGGCAGGCAGGCAGGCAGGCGTGGCAGCCCCACGCTCAGGACGGGTGTGAGACGCAAGGACATCCCTGTCCGACGTGAACTTCCCCCAATCTAAGCGTCCTCTCTCCCTGCAAGAGGACACCCCGTCCCTCCACCTACCGTCTGTCATCCTATTGCACTCATTTTAATTTTGTAAATCATTTCCTGACACCTGCTTTGTCGTTCCTACTGGATCATGAGGTCTTTCAAGAAAAAATTCCGTGACTTTTTTCACATTGTCATCACCCATGCATGCCGACTGCCCTCCCTGAGAAGGTCACCCCAGTCACAGGAAGGGTGACTCGCCTAATTAAATTATTTTTCCTAAGAGCACACAGCGCGAACAGAGGAGCGAGTGGTTGGACCGATGCATCTCCCCTCTGTGCTCCCAGGACCGACACGTCCCAACAGCCGGGACGTTCCCCCATCCCAGTCCAAACCGTCTCCAGTGACCCCTCTTCCGGGGAAAACACCCAGCCCCCTGCTCACGTGGCCCTTGGTCGGGTCACGTTACACGCCACTTTATCGTTTGAAGCTCATGTATGGTTTTTATGATCTCTCTTCCCCTTTCACTGTCGTTGTTATTAAATGCCATATTGTTAAGAAAGGCACAATGAATCTCACGGATCTATGACCCGACAGAAGTCTCCTCGCCTCTGTGCAGTAAACTAATGTGAGCCTCGTAGTAAAAACGCCGTGGGTGCCTCGGCCACGGGGACTGTTCTGTCGCCGGTTTGCGTCACCCTTTCGTTTGTTTACGATTCGGTCGGTGGCGTGGCAACCCACCAGCGCATCAGGTAGACGTAGACCACACCTGTGAGGCTACTGCTCAAACTCCTGCTGTTATATTCGAGATCCTCAGGGCCGCGGGACAGAGAGACAGAGTCACCGAGGCTGTGATCATCAAAAGGAGGTTTATCATCTAGCTCGAGCTTAGGGTCCGAGCCCCCAGAGTGCCAGCACACAGTGGCCTCTTCTCCGGGCAGGGACCCCCACTTTGTGTGCTAGTGACCCTTTTATAACTCAGTTGTTTACACACGGTCATGCATCCGGCCCCACAGTGATTCTTACTTCATCCTGCCCCCAATAGGCTCCAACCTGTTCCGGGTCCTAGCTGAGAGACTCCGGTTTCCACGTTCTTTGTCTTTCTCCTCTGCATCCCATGATGTACACACAACGCCTTGCAGTTAGCAAGCAAGCAGTAGACAGAAGCTGGGAGGTGTCCGTTGTCCGTATAGCCCAGCATCTTACACTGCATAAGCCCAGCGGTCAAGGGGTGTTTAAGATCATTTCCCCCTACTAGGCCCCCGAGCTCCGAGCGGGCTGGGGAGCGTGGCTTCCTGGAGACGTCACCGTGCCCTGCCCGGGGAGAGCCGGCCGCCGCACCAGGGAGTGACCCGGCGTGGGGTTTGCTTTCCTCTCCGACACCGGCCCCCCGGCAACATCAGGACGGATCGGGCCCTGATGAAACCACTCATGAGATGTCGGGGAAAACCACCACCAAACACATTTCTCGTGCAAGATTGCTCTATTTGGAAACTCTCGACTTCCCGTTGCCGTGGAAACCAGGAAGATTCGACTGTGGATTACGGTTTGAGGATTTTTTTTTTTTTTTTACTTGGCTGGTTGTGTGTAATTAACTTTTGTCCTACCATGTTTTCCGATACCCCAGGCGTATTTATTCTCTGTCCTAAAAGGTGCTGCGAGCTCCGGAGTGGTGGCCAGGAGACCTGTGTAACCTGTCCTGACCCGACCACAATGGCACGACTTTGGAAGAGGTGTTTTTCTCTCGGGCTGATGATCTTCAGTCACAGCCGCTCCTGGGGGTGGGGGGCGTGTGGTTCAGGAATTATTTGGAGCTCTTTCTGGCATAAAAAAATCCCCCACCACGGTTGTAACTGTCTTCCCCTTCAGACCACAAACACACGCAATACTAACATCCGAGCACCTTTGGAAACGTCATTTGGAAACGTCTCAGATAAAAACCTCCGTCCATCAGGTTAACTAGATATCCCAACTGGAGGGCATTACAGGGAGTGTCACAGCAGCTAGTGCCGGGCCAACAGACAGGCTGAAGTCACCCACAGTTTGCCGATTGCCACGCAGAATCAAAGCAACAGTGCTCATGACAACGCTAAAGATTGCTGCCACTCGAGTGCCTGCACCTGCCAGGCGCCGAGCTAGGCGTATTATATAGCCTTGATGGAAATGACGCTTGGCAGATAATTATCACTGTCTGTTTTCCTAAGGAAAAATGAGACTCACACAACTGAGTAGCCAGCCCCACGCTCTGAGCTGGGGTAAATGGTTAAATCCAGGGCTGAATTTCTGTGTCTGTTAAGACCTCACCCTTTACTCCCAGACCGAGCCTTTTCTGCTACGGGTTCATCACGTGGCCGAGGGCCACGCTTTACTTCCACTGACATTTTCTAAAATTCTTGCCCCGCCAGTTTCTGATTCTCCCTGCTAAGTTCTGCAATTTACATTTTGATCAAAAAACTACAGGCCGGGCGCGGCGGCTCACGCCTGTAATCCCAGCACTCTGGGAGGCCGAGGCAGGTGGATCGATCGAGGTCAGGTGTTCGAGAAACCAGCCTGAGCAAGAACGAGACCCCGTCTCTACTATAAAATAGAAACAAATTAATTGGCCAACTAAAAATATATACAGAAAAAATCAGCTGGGCATGGTGGCACATGCCTGTAGTCCCAGCTACTCCGGAGGCTGAGGCAGGAGGCTCGCTTGAGGCCAGGAGTTTGAGGTTGCTGTGAGCTAGGCTGGTGCCACGGCACCCTAGCTCAGGCAACACAGTGAGACTCCATCTAAAAAGAAAAAAGAAAACACTACAAATGGTATTGAAAGGTTATATTTCCAACTTTTTCTCAGTTGTCACTCGCGGCGAAAACAACCACCAAAAAAAAATCCAAAACAAGATGCCTCTTTCCAAAAAAACCTTTAAAAATATCAAGAATTGCCTGTGAATTATGGCGCTAAAACAAAGTGTCAAGGGTATCCGAGATGATACCAATAAAATAATTCATCCCATACATGTCCGTGGTGTGCACACGCACACATGCATACATACGTGTGTGGATTCGTGGGCTTATTTTTTTTTAATTTTTATTCCATAATCGAATGGTCTAGAGGATTTTCATCACCATGTATCTGATTGTTTGTAACTGTGTGCTGGTTAAAACCGAACACTCAAAACAATTCTGTCAACTCTGACTTCTGTGACTTTTAATGCAACAGAAATAACAGCCAGCGATCGGAAGCGAGGATGTCTCCAAATAGCCACACGTACAACCGGCGGAAAAACCGTAAGCTTTGATCTTTGTTTGAAAGGTGATCGTATATGACCTAGTTTTCCTTTTTATTATGTGCTATTATTTTAAAAAATGTCGCTGGATGTCCTTTGAGGACAGCATCAGTGTGTCCTTGGAGACTTAAACAAAATCGGATCCAAGGTGATTGGGAATCGGGGCATCCTGCCTTGGAGTTCTGACACCCCCTCTCGCTCTGTCCTCCCTCCCCGTGGGGTTTTTCCCTCTTTTCCCTCACACCTGTCCCCGCACGGCGCCCCCCCCCCCCGCAGCGATTCTAAGGTAAGGAGCAGCCCTTTACCTGAGTCCGTGCAGACGCCAAGCGTGGAGGGCGTTCACTTCACTGACATTCTGGGAGCCGGGAGGGACGCGGCATCACACGGAAAACAGCGTGACGTTCCACGGAAAATCATGGGGACACCCTGGAATTCCTCCCGGGCCACCGTCACCCGGGGGCTGGCCCCAGGCCTCCCCACGCACCTGTTACGTCCTGTTATGTTGTCCTGCAGAGCGGTTCAGCAGTTTTAGGATGGATTTTGTTGTTGTTTGCATTCTTTTCGTTGACAAGCTCTCGCCCAAAGTGGAGTTAAGTGCATATTGCTAAAAAATAAATAAACAAATAAACATAAGAAAAAAAGGCAATTAGGGCCAGGGGTCCCTTGGGTACCGGGATCAACTCGGATCATGTGTAGTTATAAATAGCGCTTTCCCCTCTCTTGCTAGAACTTTCTTCACCCAGCATGTCTATTCGTGTGTTAGTGGTTGGGTCTACCGTCTCCTGACGTTCTGAATGAAGTCACTTTTGCACAGGGAGTTTAGAATGATGCAGCACACGCGTGTTTTGGAAATGTCCGTAGACAGCTGATTCCGATTGTCCAACAGCAAACCCCGAGTAGGCACTCGCTATGTTCCAGGACCCTCTAGGCGTGAGCAATAAATGGTGAAAACCTCCCAAACGAGTGCAGGTCGAGGCCGGCATGTGTGTGCGTGTATGTGTGTATATGTGTACATGTATGTGCATGCATGTGCATGTGTGAGCTTGTGTGCATGTGTGTATTTGTGTGCATGTGTGTGCGTGTGGGTATATGTGCGTGTGTATGTGTGTACATGCATGTGCATGTGTGTGCGCTTCTGTGCATGTGTGCATGTGTGTGTGTGACGGGGGCAGGATTTGGCTTCAGTGAGCAGCAGCTTGCAAACTCGTGGTTTCATGGGACACCCCTGCTCCTGTCAGCTGTGGGTAGCTGCTACTGTCACTAGTGTCCCGCTGGGGCTGTCCCTCCCACCGCAGCACCGAGTCAGGCTCCGCACCTCCCTGGGGTCTCCAGCTCACCTGTCCTGCACCTGCCTCAGGTCAGCTCGGGGCTCCGCTTGCCAGAGGCCTGTCCGACTCCCGGGTCTGAAGACGGCAGGTCACCCCTCCAGATCGCAGGGCCCCATTCAACTCCTTGTCCCTGCCCGGCATGTGCCCTGTTTGTGGTTTGTCGTCAGTTTGTTTCCTGTCTGGGACCAGGAGACGGCGAGTTCCAGGGCAGCTGGGGCTTTGTCCGGTACTGGACGCAAACGTGGTGTCAGACCAGGATTCACGGAATGAATGAAGGCCCAGACTGTGCATCTCAGGAGTTCCTTTGGGGGGGTGCAGAAACCTTGGAACCGGCTCCTCATTTTCATTCTTCGAAGGATATTCTGCAAGTGCATCCTCTATGCCAACCCCCAAAGCCAGAAGTGGGGTTTCCTGGGCACCTGAAGTTGGGAACAGAGAATCACTTGCTCAGACCCCAAAGCCACTCACAGCCAGAGCGTCCTCTGTGCTCTGGCCTTGCTGTGGCCAACCACAGCCAACCGTGGCCAGCCACGGCCAGCCACGGCCTGCCATGGCCAGCAAACCCCTACCTATGACTAGCCATGGCAAGCCCAGCCACGGCCAGCCACGACCAGCAAATCCCCAGCTATGGCCGGCCACAACCAGCCACAGCCAGCCACGGCTAGCAACCCCCCAGCCACGGCCAGCCATCCTCTTCACTCCACCTGCCACAGCCTCTCCCAATCTGCTTGCTGAGGTCTTATCCTTTCATTATTATCACTTCCATTTATTTTACAGAGAGCCGTGGCTTTCTCTCTTCCTGCCTTTCCCTGATAAGCCTCTGCTAAATGGAATACAATGAGCCTGTTGGTGCAAATTGTGAGCAGATAATGCTGCCTGACTCGGGGTCAGGTGCTGCTAGCAGTGGGCAGGTAGTTACGCTTAAACAAAAGCCTGTTCGAATTAGAGCCCCTGCGAGTTGCTGGCCCGGCACCCAGGGTCAAATTATAAATATGCTAATATGTCTTGCTATCATAATATGACTTTGTTGTTAATAAAATATGGAAAAATTATAATTATATTAAACATAATAGTCGTGGTGCTTTTCAAACCCGTATCTGATATTTTAACTTCTATCCTGATCTCCACAATTTAGAGAAAAGCAAAACATACCACGAGCATAACTGATGTTGCCATTCTCGCTTTTGGGTGCAAGCTGCCTCCTTTCTTTTCATTTTGGGGTCTTGTAAGAAAAAAAGTTTTGAATTCAACTCATGGTAAAAATCGTTCTGGAATACGTGTGAGTTTTTTCTGCTCTTTTTTTTTAAAAAATATGACTTTGACTGCAGAATGTATGTCCAATTTACAGAGCGGGAAAACTCCCTCTCTGGGGTTATTCATGGGCAGTAGTGAGGTCAATTACAAACAGACACTGCAAACAATGACCACAACCTACGGACGTCACTTATAAACTCACCTTTCCTGGTTAAATATGGTTTCTGTTCTTAAAATTAAAATGAACCCTCTTTCTGCTTAATGTTTAAAATTCCCAGCATCCCAGATGCATCTCTTTGCACATCACTTAATTTTTTTTTTTACTTTCTTTAGGTAAAACATTGAAAGTCTGCCATTTACAATCCTGGGAGGAGTCCCTGTTCTTTGGTTCCCTAGACCATCCTGGGAGAGGAGAGAGAGGCAGGTCAGGCCTTTCGTGTTGGAGCACCTAGTTGCAGAGGTGTCTGCAGCCAGAATCACTTTCTCTCGGACCTCGAGGATTTTTCGTGGAGGGCTGGTGTGGACAGAGGGCTGGCCTCTTCATTAAGAAACTCCCACTTTATATAACAAAACGGGACAATTTGAACACTTTAGACGTTGATTTTGGTTCGACCTCCAGGAGCCACTTTTGGAGGCTAGTGTCATCCTAGCACTCTGGGAGGCCGAGGCAGGAGGATCGCTCGAGGTCAGGAGTTCGAAACCAGCCTGAGCAAGAGCGAGACCCCGTCTCTACTAAAAATAGAAAGAAATTAATTGGCCAACTAATATATATAGAAAAAATTAGCCGGGCATGGTGGCGCATGCCTGTAGTCCCAGCTACTCGGGAGGCTGAGGCAGCAGGATCGCTTGAGCCCAGGAGTCTGAGGCTGCTATGAGCTAGGCTGACGCCACGGCACTCACTCTAGCCTGGGCAACAAAGCGAGACTGAGAAAGAAAGAAAGAGAGAAAGAGAGAAAGGGAGAAAGGGAGAAAGGGAGAGAGAAAGAGAGAGAGAGAGAGAGGAAGAGAGGAAGAGAGGAAGAGAGGAAGAGAGGAAGAGAGAGAAAGAAAGAAAGAAAGAAAGAAAGAAAGAAAGAAAGAAAGAAAGAAAGAAAGAAAGAAAGAAAGAAAGAAAGAAAGAAAGAAAGAAGAAAGAAAGAAAGAAAGAAATGAATTTTGAGAGACACAGTTCAGCCCAGAACGTAAAGTTTACCATCACTCAATCTGCAATATTGGGGAGTCAAAACATTATTTTTAAACAGAAAAATGAAGTGGTAAGGCCTTTGAGTGTTACATACAATGCATCATTTTATTTTTTTTCTTGTTAATTTTATTTTTTATTTTTATTTTTTTCCAGCATATTGTGGGGGCACAAATGTTAAGGTTGCATATATTGCCCTGGTCCCCCCTCCCCCCTCGAGTCAGAGTTTCAAGCATGGCCATCCCCTAGTTGGTGCACATCACATTCATTATGTATGTATATACCCATCCCCTCCATCTCTACCTGCCCAACACCCAATAAATGTTATTCCTATATGTCCACTTAGGTGTTGATCCATTAATACCAATTTGCTGGTGAGTACATGTGGTGCTTGTTTTTCCTTTCTTGGGATATTTCACTTAGTAGAATGGGTTCCAGCTCTAACCAGGAAAATACAAGAGATCTTATATCACCTTTGTTTCTTATAGCTGAATAGTACTCCATGGTATACATGTACCACATTTTATTAATCCACTCATGTATTGATGGGCACTTGGGTTGTTTCCACATCTTTGCAATAACTTTTATCGGGTGTCAGGCAGGTGGGGGGCAGGGGGGTATATACATACATAATGAGTGTGATGTACACCAACTGGGGGATGGACACGCTTGAAGCTCTGACTCGAGGGGTGAGGGGGGTCAGGGCAATATACGTAACCTTAGCATTTGTACCCCCATAATATGCAGGAATAAATAAATTTTAAAAAAAGAGAGAATCATAACAAAAATTGAAACCTTCCCTCATACCAAAAGAACGCACACCCCCAAAAAAGCAAGTGCCGCAGTATAAGTGCTTTCTAAGGATAAAAGAAAGAAGAGAAAAAGAAAAAAGAAAATAACGTGAAAGAATGAAAATAAAAGATTCAAAACACTGAAAACCAAAGGATGAGCAAAGCTGTGCTGATTAAACATCCAACGGAAAAGGCAGAAGCCAAGATTCCAGCGTCCGGCGAGGCGGACCCCAGCCCAGAGCCACTTTGTTCATCGAGGAAGAACAAGTCATAAATACCTCGAAGGCCACAGAGAGTCAGGACTGTCACCCGCCGGCCCGTTGATGTGTTAGAAGTACCTGGGCATGGGGTACGGAGCTCTGTCTTCCTGGGATGGATGAGGGATAAGGGGAAACCACCAGGAGGAAGAATCCGGGGCTCTGGGGACAGACAGAGTGGTGTCATCGGATGGTGGCTCTGGGATTCCAGCGCTATGTGACCATCATGGGACAAGCCCCGCCCCTCCCCTGCATGGCTGTGACAGCCCATCCCCCAGGGCTGGGACACTGAGAAAACGGGGCAAGGTGTGCACAGTGCTTTGTCCAAAGACAGCTACGATCATCAGGGGAAAGAAGGGACCAGGCTGGCGCCAACAGCACCTTCCTGCATTGACATGTTCTGTAGACACCTTGAAGACACAGAAGAGAGAGGAGCTCATTTCTCAGTGTTTTGTTAGAGGAAAAAAAACAACACAAGATTAGCCATGATTGACCCCCCTCTCGGGCTGGGGGTACTGCGAGAAATACAGTTATGTCTTCTCCAATGAAGAAATAGTATTTGTTCCAGGCATTCGTCAAATGAAAACCACACCATCATAATTACTAAGTAGAGAGTCTATAGCAGGCTAGTGCTATGCCAAAAATAAACACGTCCCGAGACCATCCCTGAGAACGCCGCCGTATCTCGAGAGACTTCAACGCTCGAGCAGATTTGCATAAAGGTGAGTTCCATTAAAAAATCAGGGCACATATTTTTCCCCAAGTTAGAATTCACATTTTTTTTTTTCAGGCCACGAGTTAGGCTTCAATCTTGACAGATTTAAGGGGTAATTTGTTATAGTGTGAGATGGCATGAAATGTATTTATTGACATTTCAAATTACAGCATTTTCAATGAGAAAGATATCTAATTTTGAGCCACTAAAACAGCATGGTGTAGTCATATATTTCTTGCTGAATAGTAATCACTCAGACACGGGGCCCTTATTTATAGCAGGTATCTGAGATGGAAGGTCCACAACGAAAAACCCGTGTTAAATAGACGGAAAGCTGCCATCGTAATTACGAACATGCCTCGCTCCCGTTTCAAAATGCTAAAGGATTCTATGATATTTCTGCATTTAATAATTGCGCCGGCTCAATAAAAAAAAAATACGAAATCATTATTTCCTGACATTAATGAAGTCAACTTCTCCCGGCACGATGTGAATAGGCAATGGAACACAACGAGACTCAAAAATGCATTAAAACCAGGTCAGCCGCTTCCCGTTTCCAACAATATGTCCACAATCCCATGAAGGGTAATCTTAAACCATTTTTTTTTTACAGCAGCCTGTACATCTTTATCTTAAAATTCCAAATGTTGCAACAATAGGCGATTGTTAAGAACCAGACAATTATTTTCAGCGCCCATTGATTAATGACTTAGTCCATGACACAGGCAAACTGCAGAACAAAGGAGTCCATTATAATAATGCACAGGCATTAAACCATCTTCATTAATAGGTTCTTCTGAATTCTGTTTAGCACAAAACCAAAAATGCCATCAAGAAAGTAGAGAGGTGAGAATTTTAAATACATTTTGAAAACTCACTTGATAAAAAAAAAGATTAAGTAATGTTACTAACCTCTATTAAAATTCTCTCTCTCTCTCACATGATTAACTCAGCAAAAACTGTCATAAAACTGCATGTTTAACACTACAAGAAATTATTAATATTTTAAAATGCATATATTCCCAGTTGTTATTAGCATTCAGGAGACCAATATTTTATGCAATTACAATCTCTTGAACACACACAAAAAAAGAAATATAACAATAGAGAGTGACGCAGGCTACCCATTCACCCATTATATCATCAGAGCAGGGAAGACATGGTTTTAGAAAACAGGATGGTTTTTCGAAATTTTGGTTTGGGGCTAAACGTTGTCCTCAACATCCCTGTTCGTGACAGACCTGTTGCCAAAGATGTTATTATTATCACGTTGTTCAACTTCTTCCAGAGCCCTGTGGGTCAACAGTTCAGAGCCCAAATTATTTATGTGCTGGTCGATGGCTTTGTTTCTCCCAGGGCGACAGCAAGAACCAAATGCACAGAGAATCCAAGCAAAGCAGCCTTAGCAATCTTCCGTACCTGACACTTGTGGGACCGGCCGGGGCTGGCCCTGCCCTGAGCACGCTGCCTGGTGACTCCCTTTGATCTTCTCGGTGGCCCTAGGAAGTAGGGGCTGCAGACATAACCAAGTCACAGGCGGAGAAATCAAGCCGGAGAGAACTTAAGATAAGTCGCTCGATGTCCTGACTCTTTAAATAGGCTTGGAGAAAACTTGAGATGCTATCCGCGGCTCACACACGTACACAGCTTGCATTATCGCATTTCTACTGAGCAGCGGGACCTATGCCATGATCACGTTGAAGTTTCCATTGCTACCATATCAATTTAGTGCGTGTTTGTCACTGCTGCAGGTGATTGGGTCTTAATGTGCAACTACCGTGTTTCCCCGAAAATAAGACCTGCCCATACAATAAGCCCTAGCAGGATTGCTAAGCATTTGCGCAATAGAAGTCCTACCCCGAAAATAAGACCTAGTGACGGGCGTGGCCACGCAGCGCGTCTGCACAACCCACGCATTTCGTCATGGAGCGGGAGAGAAGACGAGCAGCCCTTCTCATCTGCCTCGTGAGAGCTCTAGTGCTCGACAGGAGAGATTGGGGCCAATGGTTCTAAAAAGGAAATAGAATCACAAGAAATTCAGGATGGGATTCGGGGTTTGGAGAGTGATGATGATGTTCCAGAAGAAGACGACTTCACTCTGTTTGAATCAATGGAGATGGTTGCACCGTACTTGAAAAAAAATAACACATCCCCTGAAAATAAGTCCTAGGGTATCTTCCTGAGGAAAAATAAATATAAGACCCTGTCTTATTTTCGGGGAGCATCTTCTCAGGATTGTGGTGGGTGGGGCTTCTAGGACAACCTGTGAAGGTTCCTGCGTCCTAGAGCTCACTCCAGCCACCAGGCAGGACCAGGAGTGAAGGTGGAGTCCCAGGGCGTCCCTGGTGAGGCTCAGCTGTAAAACCCTGCTGCTCTCATCTCGCCTGCCCCTGTCCCCGCCTCTGTCTCTCCCCGTCACTTGCTATGGGGGAAACCCGCTGCCCTGCTGTGGGGTCTCCCCCCCAGCAGCCGTTGGGAAGGTTCACACCCCTGAGAAGGTGAAGTCTCCACCCGACAGCCAGAAACGACTGGCGCTCGGCCGGCAGCCAGTGGGTTTGGAGGCAGGTCTTGGCAGTGCAGCCTCGGATGAGACGGCATCCCCGGCCCTCACTGCCCAGCCGCCGGGCCACCTCTGGGTCCCCCACTCAGTGACTGAGAGAGACAGAGAAGCACAGGTTCCTTGTCCCACGCTGCAGAGCTCCAGGGCTCGTGGTCACTTGCAAAACAGCCCCGAGCAGGGAAGGACGGCCACGGGTGTGCAGGGTGTCTCGCCCTCTCACAGGCGAAATTTCTTCCAGGCTCTATGACAAGTCCATGAAAGGGAGCGCCACCATGGCCTCTCTGCACCTGGGAAAATCTATGTCACCCAGGCCACAGTGCTGACCTCAGAGTTGGGCCAGGCCGGGCGTGCAGGGGACGGAGGGACCAGTCCCCCAGCCTTCCCACTCCAACGTGGCCTCCAAAAGGTGCAACCGTTGTTTTCCAACTTGAATCAGTTAGAGTTGTACTCTGCTTCAAGGAAATATATATGCATATATATATATATATATATATATATATATACAGAGAGAGAGAGAGATAGATAGATAGATAAATAGATAGATAGATATTAAGCTATTTAAGCTGTATATGTGTCTGCCTGCACACACATTCGGCTTCATGCACGAAGCATGCCATGATTCTGTATAACACAAAGACTCGAGGTTTGCACTGCTCGGAAGGTGCACGACTGAGTCACCGTGGACCTGCCTTTTTGCATCTTCCCACTCCGCTGTTTTTAGCACTGCTAGCTTCCTTCCTCCTGCTTATATAATCCGACACCTGCCAGAGTCCCTCACACCCAAGCAGGGAGGACTGACGAGGTCCTAGAGCTTCTCAATCTTCCCCCACGCCCCTTTCCTTAGGAAGCCAAGTCCCTTTCCGGAAGGCCCCAGCCCAGCATAACCTCTTCGGTGTGTGTGTCTTTCCTTGTGCCGACAGACCTGGGTTAAATGCTCTCACCTGGCTTCGGGGAGGGCTGAGCAGGTGAGTCGCCCGCCCGGCTCTGCTGCTCAGGAACGGGACCGGACCCGGCCAGCAGGAGGGGTGGGGGGGATGAAGCGCAGAGTGTCTCAGCAGGCAGGTTACATGTATGTGGCTCTGAGGGAAGCATCATTTGGTGTTGGCACGGACGGCATAGCTTAAGAGTCCCCAGGGAGTTGGGGCCAGGCGTTCTCTGGCTGTCGGGCACGCCCTGTACGTAAGCACCCCCTGCTCTGTGTGTCAGGGGGATTGTGCTGTCCCCACCAGGGGACCCCAAAGCAAGACCCCGGTGACATGGCAGGTGAGGCGAGGGGTTGCAGTGGGGGTCCAGGCTCGTTCGCAAAGAGAGTTTACAGGGAGAAGGCTCCGAGGAGGGGCCGGGCGCCCTGTCCGACAGCTCGGGGTCTGGGGTCTGCACCTGCAATATAATATATATATTGGTCAATTAATTTCTTCTTTTCTATTTATAGTAGAGATGGGGTCTAACTCTTGCTCAGGCTGGTTTCAAACTCCTGACCTCAAGCCATCCGCCCACCTCGGCCTCCCAGAGTGCTAGGATAACAGGCATGAACCACCGCACTCGGCTGCCTCGGGCTTTTTAAGTGAGACGTTCCCCATCTTCGATTGTTTTCACCACGGGGGGGGGGGGCATCTCAGCCTGGCTGCCACTTTCTCTGGAGAACCTTCTCCGTAGAGAAGGGACAGTCCTGTGACAGAGGAGGAGGGTCAGAGAGCAAATTTTGCACTGTATTGTCATCATCCTCGTGTTGACAACAGCCAACCTTTCTTCCACCGAAACGTTTCCTGTGGCTTCCGCACAAAATAAAACTCAAATCTTGGCCCCGGGCGAGGTGGCTCACGCCTGTCATTCTAGCACTCTAGGAGGCTGAGGCAGGAGGATCGCTCAAGGTCAAGAGTTCAAGACCAGCCTGAGCAAGAGCAAGACCCTGTCTCTACTAAAAAAAAAAAAAAAAAAAAATAGAAAGAAATTAGCTGGCCAACTAAAAATATATAGAAAAAATTAGCTGGGCATGGTGGCGCATGCCTGTAGTCCTAGCTACTCAGGAGGCTGAGGCAGGAGGATCGCTTGAGCCCAGGAGTTGGAGGTTGCTGTGAGCTAGGATGATGCCATGGCACTCTAGCCCAGGCAACAGAGTGAGACTCTGTCTCAAAATATAAAATAAAATTCAAATCTTCACACTTCTCTTAAAAATCCTTTCAGCATCTCCCCTCAGTCTGTCTGTATCTTCTGCAATTCCCTGTTCTCTGTGCAAGCCAGAACGACCTCCTGAGAGCCCCCAAAACAAACGGGGGCCCTTCCCACCCTCTGCCCGTGGCCGGAAACCTCTCCCCTGTCTCCAAACACATGAATCTGCAACTTCAAGTACAGCTGCTTTTGCATTTCAAGGTTGTTACATACTCAGTAAATGTTTACCGGATTGATGAAGACTCACCTACTAAATAAAGAATTCCCAGACTGTTCCAGCCTTCTCTGCTCTTAATCCATCATCTTTTCTCATTTATATCCACATTAGAAACTTGCTAGGAGATTATTATTAATTATTAGCTAGTTAACTTTTTGTATCGTTGTGTCTAAACCTTTAACACTAGACTGAACTGCTCCTGTCGGGCATTCGAGACGTGCACGTTCCCGGCAAAATGCTGCGTTTTATGTGCCTCGTCTACACCAGGCACTCGGCTGGCTCTCGTCCTCCCTCTAACCCAGATTCTCCAGGGTTGATTGATAACTCAGCCTTGGCAACTGGGAAGCTCTCAGAAATCTGTTTCGCTTTTCCAGCCCAAAGTGATTTTTTTTCCCTCTTTCTCTCATTTTAAACCTTTATTTCTGTGACCGTGTGTGCGTGTGCACGTGTCTACACACACGTTACCTAAATCACCTCGGGAACATGGCTATCCAATAGCGGGCATACCGTCTGCGTCTCCAGACTCTCCACCCGCCCACCCTGACACAGAGGGTCATTCCAAAAAAAAAAAAAAAATGAAATAATATAAAATCTCCCCGACCCCCGCACTACAGGTTTCAGATTCAGCACTTTCATTTTTCCATTTCCTGTTACTTGATAAGATGCAATAATTATTGTTGCACTTTTCCGAGTTTATTCCCCAAACTTTCTTGCTCTCTCCTTCCATTCATTTGTGTGCACTTTTTCTCCTTTTTTTTTTTTTTTAACAATGATTCCCTTAGTACATAATAAAGTCATTTCCTTTTCTAAACAATTAGTGCAAGGCCAAACGTGCTGCCATGTTTTCCCAACTCTTCCCGGGGACGCGGACATCTGGGTGCCCACAGCGTCTGTCCGGGAATCATCTTAACCACTTCTGTACGAGCGTCAACTACAGTCGACAGCCACAGATGAACGCCCACAGCCACAGACGAACGGGCACGGCGACTTTAGCCGACAGCTGTGATATGACTTTTCCAATTTTTCATTAATCAAAATAAAATTGTGAACATTTAAAAATAATGTCATGAAAACATGTATGTCTATGTTACCTGTTCTGATATTTACATGACAAGTAAAGCTGCCTGTAAAGTAAAACAAGCTCTCAGTGCTTTCAAGCTTTCCTCGTCACACAAGAGCAAAACGGACTCGTCGTCCATGCACAGCACAGACCGCCGTGCGGACCGTGAGCGCCGGCCGTGGGCGAGGCTTCGCGGCCGGTGAGAGCCGCACCGAAGTGGTCAACAAAACAGTGCATTTCCCTTCATATCTTGCTCCCCTTTATTACGCACTTGGAGACAGATTTTCTCCTAAATGTCTCTGCCTCGATTCTTTTGCCAGACCTGCTCCTCACGGGCTGGCTCTGCGGCAGAGCAGGGCAGGTCTGAGGTCTGGAGGAGGATGCTCTGGACACAGGTGTGGGGAGGGGACCGTCCCCGGGCCGGCCGCGCTCTGCAGCGACCCCCGGTGGCCGCTCGGGCTAGGACAGGCTCCGTCCCCTGCACCTCGAATGCCAGAGAACTGGTGCGTGCAGGGGAAGAGAGAAATCAGATTTTACGATTGGTGAGGGTCACCGGGAATGTCTGGCTCTTCAATACACTGCTTCACCCTGGGACCCAGCACCAGGGAACAGGAAGGGAAGGGAAGGGAAGGGAAGGGAAGGGAAGGGAAGGGAAGGGAAGGGAAGGGAAGGGAAGGGAAGGGAAGGGAAGGGAAGGGTGTGGGGTGAAGGTGACTGGGACATTTACAGGGGGGAAGGGCCCCAGGCTGCCTGGCCTGGCTGTGCATCAGGGGCTGAGCACTGCTAGGGAGACACATCAGTGACGACCAAGAGAAGAAAAAAAAACTCCTTGCTATTATGATTCCAAGGACAAAGGAGAGAAAAGGGTGTGTTTTTTTTAAGATCTTAACTGGCTTTTATTCTTTTTTTTTTATTTCAGCATATTATGGGGGTACAAATGTTAAGGTTACGTATATTGCCCATGCCCCCCTCCCCCCTCGAGTCACAGCTTCAAGCGTGGCCATCCCCCAGACGTTGCACATCTCACTTATCATGTATGTATAAACCCATCCCCTCCTCTCCCCTCCCACCTGCCCGACACCCGGTAAATGTTATTCCCGTATGTCCACAGAAAAGGGTGCTTTAAATAATAAGAACTCATTTGTCACCAAACACCAGAAAGAAAAAAAAAATAACACGATCGGCGTGTTAAATAACACGATTTTGCGTGCACGTTTGCAGACAGCCTCAGGCCT
Organism: Microcebus murinus; assembly: GCF_040939455.1. Classification (NCBI taxonomy): domain Eukaryota; kingdom Metazoa; phylum Chordata; class Mammalia; order Primates; family Cheirogaleidae; genus Microcebus; species Microcebus murinus. Next base: position 25,243,249 of record NC_134128.1, read on the forward strand.
GGGACCGTGGAGATCCTATCTCTGCCTGAAAGGGCGATCTTGGGGTTCCAGTGCTCCCCTGTGTTTCGTCTGGCTATTTGGGGCTGTCTGCCATCTCGTCACCTCCCTGTCCTTGGACCCGGCGTCGGGGCAAACACAAAGGCTACAGCATCCTCACGCCCTGTGCCGTCTGCCTTCTCCGAGGACCAAGACGGCTCCTCTGGGAAGGAGCTGGAGGCCAGTCCCCCCCAACCCCCCCACCCCATGGTTCGGGGAGAGGGGAAGGTCAGGGGGAGCCTTGAGGCTCAGGAGAGTTTTTCCTTCTTCACGGGCTGTGCAGGGCTTGGATAAAATCTGCGTTTCAGAGATAAAAGGTGGATTCATCCCCATCTTCCAAGAAATGAGGCAGTCATGGGCGTTCCAAGGCTGGTGACAGCTTCCGTGCCCGGCCTCCCCACCCCGAACCTCCAAGAGACCCCCCCAAGGGCGTTCCGGGGGGGGGGGCTCACTCAAGCCCCCGTGGCGAGATCGGCCGGCTCTCACTCCCCGTCCGCACAGGTAAGCAGGACGGGCGTTGCTACTCTCTCCTGCCGCTACCACCTCGTGCATCTTGCAGACACCGCAGAGCAGCGGTGGCCGAGGCTCCCAGCCACGTGCTCAGTGGCAGAGAGTCAGCCTCCGTGGCACGGCCTCCGCCTGCAGCCCAAGGAGGGAATCTCCCGTCTCCTGCCCAGCTGACAAAATGTTAACCAGCTTCGGCGCCGGCCAAGCTTTTGTGGCACAGAAAAGACAGAGCCGTTTTGCACCACGACTCTGTCTTTAACAGAGAAGTGGCGCCCAGATGCTTATGGCGTTGCACACCCTCTGCTAGCAAGAACGCACGTCTAAGACATCGAAACCGGGTTTATCTCACGAAAAAGAGCACGCGTCCTGCCAATTTACCTTATGATTCATCGCTAGAGACACAGATGTTACCAGAATCCAGAATAACTTTAGTCACCGCGCTAAGAAGCCACCCAGCTAATCCAGAGAGGGGAAAATTGGGAATTACACCTGAATATGTTCACCGTAACACACGCAGAAACACTCACTGAATGATGGCCTTTTTGGTCTGATCACAGTTTGTTAAGGTATCGATGACTAAAAAAATGCAAACTCCTTGTGTAATGAGAGGTCTCCAGCCAGATACCTGAATTTCATTTTTAATCATTTTCCTTTTCTAGAGAACATTTGGATTGATAAATGACAAGGAAAAATACAACAGAAGCAAACTATTAAAAATATATATATATATATACTGGCTGGGCGCGGTGGCTCACGGCTGTAATCTTAGCACTCTGGGAGGCTGAGGGGGAGGATCGCTCAGGAGCTCCAAACCAGCCTGAGCAACAACGAGACCCCGTCTCTACTAAAAATAGAAAGAAATTAACTGGCCAACTAAAAATATATAGAAAAAATTAGCCGGGCATGGTGGTGCATGCTTGCAGTCCCAGCTACTGGGGAGGCTGAGGCAGGAGGATTGCTTGAGCCCAGGAGTTTGAAGTTACTGTGAGCTAGGTTGATGCCACGGCACTCACTCTAGACTGGGCAACAGACTGAGACTCTGTCTCAAAAAAAACCAAATCATTACATACCTACAGTAAATACTTACAAAGCCCAGAGCAAAATTTGCAGAAATTATTTCTTTAAGTTTGAAGATTTGAATTCATATTAAATGTGAAAAAATTTGAAAGTTCTCTTTTATTTAATTTTTTTTTCTATTTGCACAAAGAAAGAAGTTTTTAAAGGCAGGGTAGATAAACACAAAAACATAACATACATATAAAACAAACCACTTGGGAATTGAATACATGGAAAATATAGGTGAGGGTGATGAGAGTTTCTATTTCGAAATGATATTTCACCTCGAAATGATACCGAGGAGTATCATTCTAGAACAATGGGCTTAACATCCACACCCAGATGTAGTTGGCAGCAAATCCCAGGAGGGTTTTTTTTTTTTTTTTCAATTGTAGAAATTGCAGTATGTAACAGTGTTGGCCAGGAGTATTTGGATTTTCAGAGATGTGCATACATTGTTTCTCCTCACTGCCATTTTTAGAAACCTGCCTGCTCTCCACGGCTTTGGGACAGTGAGAAGAGGTCTTGTGGCTGTCACTCATCAACCTTCCCATCAGGAAAAGGCTCAGGTGTGCTTGAACATGCAGCCCAGAGACAGGGTTCTGAGGGCTGGCTCAGGGGGCCCCAGCTTCTCCCCACACCTGTCCACATACCGAGGGTGAGCTCGATGACACTCCCATCCTCCTGGTTTCTCTTGATAGACAACCTAAATAAATACACAATTCTGTCCCTTATCTGTCCATAATGTAAGTGTGCCCCCCCCACCACAGACCTCAAGCCCAGTTGTCCACGGGGTGTGTACGGAGAGAACTCCCACCCCCACCCTAACCTGCGTTCCTCTCTGGACCCTGAGGCAGCAAATTCACTCAATTTCTGCTGAAATCAATCCTGCCTTCCCTTCCCCCTCTGTCTTGAAGGCAAGTACCCTGTTTAAATCATTGTTATCATTTCCCGAACAACTAAGAGAATACCTAGCACTAAGGCTTGTCAAATAGGTATCAGCTGAATGAATGAATGAATGAATGAATGAATGACTCTGCAGGAAGAGGACCATCACATGGACCCTTTTGTGATATAGCTACTGTTTCTACTCTTATTTGAACAGATGCCTTCTGCCATCTCTCATGTTCAGACCATAATGCATATATAACAACACACTCTTTGGGAGTGTGGTTAATTCCAAAAGGCTTAAGCAACCACAAGGCTCTTGTACCCATTGTCCTTGTCCTTTAACAAAAAACTGAGGCAAGAGACTGGTATTATTTGGCCATTTCAGCTGGCTTCAAGTGAAAGTGATATAAAAGCGGTGGCTCACGCCTGTTGTCTTAGCACTCTGGGAGGCCGAGGCGGGAGGATCGCTCAAGGTCAGGAGTTCAAAACCAGCCTGAGCGAGAGTGAGACCCCTGTCTCTACTAAAAATAGGAAGAAATTAGCAGGCCAACTAAAAATATATACAAAAAAAAATTAGTGGGGCATGGTAGCACATGCCTGTAGTCTCAGCTACTCGGGAGGCTGAAGCAGGAGGATCGCTTGAGCCCAGGAGTTTGAGGTTGCTGTGAGCTAGGCTGATGCCACGGCACTCTAGCCCGGGTGACAGAGTGAGACTCTGCCTCAAAAAAACAACCAAAAAAAAAAAAGTAATATAAAGCTTGTAGTCAATTTCCGTGTAAAATTATCGGTACACTCCCTGCTCTTGTTGAGTAAGTTTTCGACTTTGGGTTGCTGTTCAGAAATAAATGGACATAGTAGATAGTGCTAAACACTGCAGCTCAACCCTCCTCAGGTAGGCATAGAGGAATAGTGGTCCTCAACCTACCTGTGTTGATGGGTAGGGCAGTGGTCCTCAGCTTTCCCATGGAGATGTTGCAGAGCAGGGGTCCTCAAACTTTGCCGGGTACCCACATGACCTGCGGAGCTTTCAAAGGTGCTAATGTTCAAACCCTACCCTCAGAAGTTCTTATTAATCAGTAATGACCCCTTAGACCTTTTTTTTTTTTTAATTTAATGTCTTCCCCCAAGTCGTTCTAATAAGTAACCAAGAGCATCACTTGGTGATAAAATCTTTGCTGTTGAAAAGACAGAAGTAACTCTATACTGATCTCTGAACTTGGCTAAAGATTTCTGAATTTTAATATACCTGATATATGTTTGCTTTATTGCCTTTTTTTTTCTCTGTGTTCTAATAGCCAAGCACTGAAAATTATTTTATCTTACTGAAGGATCTTTTGGTTTGAGCTCTTTTTAAATGTAATCGGGCTGCAATAAATCCATGAACTGTATTAAACTACACCAGTTCAAGGCATCTATGGAAAATGGTATTTTTCAGTGGCTCATGTAATCTACCAGCGCTCGAGATAATTAATATTACATAATATTTTTAAATAGGTGCTCAATGTAGCAAATGCTTTCCAAGAGGACTCGACGTCCTGTATCGTAAAATAATTCACCTCGCCCAAGCAGAACGGCTTGTTGTAAAGAGATCTCAGAGGATCGTGCTCCTGGTCCTGCCACTTGGGCCTAAAAATATCTCTTTCCATACAGGTATCTGTTAATCCTGCTTGCTTTACACCCATGTGCTACCCTCTTTCTAATACCTCTAAAACCACAGCTTGTTTGACCATTTTTTTAAAAAAAAATTTGTAAATAATAGACTTTACATTTTAGATCCATTTTAGGTTTACAGAAACATCTATGAAGAACTGCAAAGAGTTTCCATCTAATTATTCCCCCCTTGATTTCCCCCGTTTTTAACATCTTGTACGCGTGTGATTTATTCGTTGCCATTGATGAACCTACATAGACACATTAGTGTCACCGGAGATCTTAGTCCACTGCGTTCCCACCAGCTACGAACGAGAGCTCCTGCCGCCCCTCACCCTGCCAGCACTTGCTATTATCGGTGTTTTGGAATTTAGCCACTTTAGCAGGTGTGTAGCAGTATCTTCTTGATACCGCTTTGATTCTCGGTTTCCTAGTGATGCATGATGTCGAGTATCTTTGCACATCCTTTTTCCATCGGTAAGGAGCCTGCTCAGATATTTCGCCCCATCTTTTTAAAAGAGGTTGTCCGTTTTCTTACCGTGGAGTTTTAAAAGTATTTTATGTATTTTGGAAAACCAGTCCTTTATTGCATACATCTTCTGCGAATATTTCCTGCCACTTTGGGGCTTGTCTTCTGCTTCCTTTTTGAAGTCTCTGTGGCTGTCAGAGGCTGGGAGATTCGTTACTCTACCTGGTCACTGGAGGCTTCCTTTGGTCCTAAATTTCTATAACATCATTGCAATCCCATGAGGAAGATCAAATCATTTGGAGAAAGCAGAAGCAAAAGCTACTTTAAAATTTTATTTTATTTTATTTTATTTTGAGACAGAGTCTCACTCTGTTGCCCAGCTAGAGTGAGTGCTGTGGCGTCAGCCTAGCTCACAGCAACCTCCAACTCCTGGGCTCAGGCAATCCTCCTGCCTCAGCCTCCCGAGTAGCTGGGACTACAGGCATGCGCCACCATACCCAGTTAATTTTTTCTGTATATATATTAGTTGGCCAATTAATTTCTTTCTATTTATAGTAGAGATGGGGTCTCGCTCTTGCTCAGGCTGGTTTCGAACTCCTGACCTTGAGTGATCCTCCTGCCTCGGCCTCCCAGAGTGCTAGGATGACAGGCGTGAGCCACCGTGCCTGGCCTACTTTAAGATTTTAAATCCACTTCCCTCTGGAGTCACGTCCCAGGCAGGACAGCTGCAGCCCTTTCCCAAGACCCCCGGACTTTGCTTGTGGGCTCTTCCTGGACTTACGCACCTGCATGAACCTGAAAAGTCCTCTGAGTCCTACCTCCGAAAACAGGGCCTGATGCAAGTAGCTGGTCCCGAGCAGACACCTGCAAAGACAGAGTTTCAGACCCTCAGCACCCAGTGCCTCTCAGGGTCCCGGTCCCTGCAGAGCGCCGACGCACTCGGGATTCCCGAGACACCAGCAATGCTTGTCATCGCCACGGAGCAAGGTCTAGAAATCTCTGCAGAATATGTTTTATCATAAACGTAAAATGAAATGAATTGTTTACCGAAGAAAATAATTTCCATCGAAGATTTGCTCTGTTGAAGGCACGTGTCTTTGTGCTATAGCCTTGGCAAAAAAAAAAATGCCCATCTGTCATCAAAGAATATCACCACGTCAGCCTCACCGAAATGTTTTTCTTGGTTATGTGCACAAAGCAATGTTTGGGGAAATACAATGGATGCAAGACCTATCAAAGGTGTGGCATTTGAAAAGCAAAGATGAATTGTAGAGGACGTGGAATAAATGAGACATCATTAAAAAGGGAAGACAGTGAGGGCCAGGTGCCTTCCGACACACCCTCACCAACCCACAGCTCCCTCCTCAAAAAGGCTCATTTGCTCCCGGTCTCCTTATCTAGGAAGCGAGAAACCTGCACCTCATCTCCAGTTACCATCTAATTGCAATCGTACGTGAGAACATGGCCCCCCTGAGAGGGAGACCTTACCAAATTATTTTGCTGCCTTAAAATCGTTTGATAATGGCACAATTTCAAAACGTTTTTGTTTTTCCATTATAATCCAATAAAATTTTTTTTAAATATACAAAGCAATACATTTAATTATTCATACAGCCATTTTCAGGGAAACAAATGGTCATTTCAAGCTACAAAATATTGAGTCCCTTGTAAAGATGTAGTTATGGCTGCGCCTACTAACATCCTACCACACATTGAAACTAAAGAACACGTAGTTTTAGGAAAATAGAAATACCTTCACAAATGACAGAAATCATGAACACATACACATTAAAATTATTTAAATTATTGAAATCATCATCACACAGGTAGGTTGTAGAAACTTACCGTGTTTCCCCGAAAATAAGACTGACCCATAAAACAAGCCCCAGCAGGATCTCTAAGCAATTGCGCAATAGAAGCCCCACCCCAAAAATAACCCCTAGTGACGGGCGTGGCTGCGCAGCGCATCTGCACAACCCGTGCGTGTCGTCTCGGAGCAGGAAAGAAGACGAGCAGCCCTTCTCATCTGCCCCGTGAGAGCTCTAGTGCTCAACGTGAGAGATTGGGGCGGATGGTTCTAAAGGAAATAGAGTCACAAGAAATTCAGGATGGAATTCAGGGTTTGGAGAGTGATGATGATGTTCCAGAAGAAGACGACTTAACTATACTTGAATAAATGTAGATGGTTGTACCGTACTTAGAAAAAAACAACACATCCCCTGAAAATAAGCCCTAGGGTGTCTTCTTGAGGAAAAATAAATATCAGACCCTGTCTTATTTTCGGGGAATCACGGTACATATCAAAATTATTAAAGTTATTGGAATCATCGTCGTACAGGTAGGTTGCAGACCGTTAGATGAGATTTTTCCAATTGTCCCTCTCAACGGTCCCCTATTTTAGAAGAAATACCATATTAGCATATTTCCCTTCATCTATCAGAAACTGTATCCTGGATACCGAAGAAATGGGAAACATCTTAATAATAGCCCAAAGTGATTTCTTTTCCGTTTCCCTCCTTCTCTGAGGAGAGCCCCGGTTCGTTATTGCTGTAACGACGGGTGTCTTGACTCGGGCGGGAGTTGGCGTCTTCCGGCGTCTGATCCCCGGGGAGGGGTGGCCCACACTCGGGTCAGCTGCTGGCACCCAGCGCAGTTGCGAAGCCAGGCACACGCCAGCGACCACACGCTCCCCGCGTGTCCGGCGACCCCGCTGCCAGCAGCAATTACAGAGGACAACGGCTCGGTGTGGCCACTCCCCTGGCGCCAGCTTATTGGATACCTCGCTACCCCGTGCGTCCTTCCGTTGTCACCTGGGTGCATTTATGGTCACACCTTCTGCAGGTGCCCCTGCCAGCCCCGGCTGTTTGTCAGAGCTATGCGCGGCATCCGAACGCAATTTGCAGAAATCGCTTGCCACCACCCTCAGGAGATGCAACCTCCCTGGGATGGGCTGGCGGCTGGTCCCCAAGGACAGGGTGGGGAGTCCATCCCAGAGCATCCCCCACTAAAACCATGGTCACCTTAAACAGCCCACAGCCCGGCCACTCCCAGGCTTCGTGGAGCCAAGGTTGTGGGGACCACAGGCTGCCCCCTGGGACAACTGAACCTCACTGAAGTTCAGAAGCCCGCAACGTGGAAACTGCCGGTCTGCCGGGACGGTGTGACGCCAACAGTGGGAAGTAGGGGTCCAGGTACGACAGTCCGTCAGTCACACTAACCCAGTGTCTGTGCACAGCAGAGTCAGGACGCACACGAGTCCCGGGGTTGTTCCTGGCAGGTGCCCCCCAATGTGGGTTCTCCTGCAGACAGCCTCGTCCAATAGTCGGGGCTCTCCGAGATGAATATTCCTGTCCCCACTGGACGGGTGAGAACAGGGCCGATCTCTCATCGTCAGGAGGTGGCTCCCCTGAGATCTGGACCCAGGGTCTGCCTGGCTCGAAACCCCACTCCCGGCCCACAGTCCAGTCTGCACAGTCCCAGTGGGGCCTCGTGCGTCTGCTCCTTTACCAGCTTTCGCTCTCGTTTCTCCTGGAATGTTCTTGAACCTCTCTGTCTTCTCTCCGCATCGTTCCTTCCTCAAAGACTGCGATTGTCTCTCTCCCAAGAGCCCCTCCAAATCTCGCTGAAGGATGCTCGTGCTCACGGGAAGAATCCTGGGAAGGAGAGACACGTGCTAGTTAAGCAACCGTATCCTCTACGCCCCGCCCTTTTGCATCCGAAATCCACCCTGGGGGGAGAAGGACAGTCATCCCTTCGTTTAGTGTCTGCAGTTATGCAGCGAGAGGGAAACCTGGACATCGAGGAACGTGGCCCCCAAACCTCAAGGCACATGCTGGGTGGGAAGGTCAGACTTCCAACAACGCCTTCCAAAGCTGGCATGTGCTGGATTTTTTTTTTTTAGCATTATTTAACAAACATGAATGCATCCTTCAGCCTATGCCTGGCACTGCTCTAAGGTCTTACCTTACAGGTGCTGATTTACTTCCCCATTGTAGCAGCCCTGTGAGGCAGGTACGGACACTCTTTGCCACCTGCAGCTCGGGAAAGCGAAGCCACAGGTCACGCGGCCTTAGGGGCCGAACCGGGAGTCCAGGGCAGAGCACCCTGGCCGGACTCCGGCCGAGTCCTGGTGCAGAAGCGCACGAGCCTCGTGCCCGGCTGTGCACCTGCCAGGTGTTCTGGGAGGCGACAGCCAATGGCAGCTACTCCCTGTACCTGCGCCGAGATTTTTATGGTCCCCATAACTCTCACAAATGTTAGCTTGTTTAATCTCCGCCGAGACACTTTGAGGAAGACACGCTTCCCCCAGCGCGCTCGGAAGGAAAAGCCCAGGGTCGGAGGGGCTCAGCTCATTAGCGGGCACTGCCCCCGGGGGCAGGGTTTTGAAGTCCCGGATTGATGTATAAATAATTTGGCTGAGCACTGAAAACATGAAGAAGAAGAAGAAAGCGTGGGGATGCGATTCTGAAAGGGCTCGCCGAGCCCTTAGAGAGACCGTTTCATTTTCGGAAGATGTTAGAGAAACCCCCCACGTCTCCGGGACAATCATGAACCCGAAAGTCCAGAATTACAGCTGAGAACAGCTAGGCTGGCAGGTGTCAGCAAGCCCTTTTTCTTTCTTTCTTTCTTTCTTTCTTTCTTTCTTTCTTTCTTTCTTTCTTTCTTTCTTTCTTTCTTTCTTTCTTTTTTCTTTCTTTCTTTTTCTTTCTTTCTTTCTTTCTCTCCTTCTCTCTCTCTCTCTCTCTCTCTCTCTCTCTCTCTCTCTCTCTCTCTCTCTCTCTCTCTCTCTCTCTCTCTCTCTCTCTCTCTCTCTCTCTCCCTCTCTTTCTTTTTTTTCTTTGAGACAGAGTCTGGCTCAGTTGCCCAAGCTAGAGTGCCGTGGCATCAGCCTCGCTCACAGCAACCTCCAACTCCTGTGCTCAAGCAATCCTCCTGCCTCAGCCTCCCGAGTAGCTGGAACTACAGGCATGCACCACCATGCCCGGCTAATTTTTTCTCTATATATATTTTTAGTTGGCCAATTAATTTCTTCCTATTTTTAGTGGAGACGGGGTCTCGCTCTTGCTCAGGCTGGTTTCTAACTCCTGACCTTGAGCGATCCTCCCTCCTCAGCCTCCCAGAGTGCTGGGATGACAGGCGTGAGCCACCGCACCCGGCCGACAAGCCCTGTTTCTTCCTTCCACTCTCAGGCACGAGGGAGAGACCCCCACGGAGGTCTCTGTTGGGGGGGAGATGCAGGGGTGGCCTCGCCTCACGTCCACTCCGGGTCCTCCTGAGGGACTCCGCATGCCGGAGCCATCCTGCTCCCCTCCCGTCCACCCTCCTCTGTCCTCACAACCCTAGGGTGGGCACCGTTGCCTTGCACAGGCACGGGTGGGACAGGGGCTTCCTTCCTGGCGTGTGGCAGTCCTCAGGGCTTAAGGACTGCTGTGTGGACCCGAGGCTTTGGTGATGAGAGAACAAAACACTATTTCGTGGGACGCCACGTGTGGCCGCCCGTTGTGCACAGCGACCGACAGGATGGCAGAGCCTCATCCCGAGGCAGGCGGCTGTGTCCCGTCCCTTTCCCAGGACGAGGTGCACGCGGTCACGGCAACAGCGGGCGCTCTGGACTCCTCCCCTCCCCGCCGTGCTTGCCGACCACGCTCATAGCCAGGCTCGGGAAGACCAGAAGAGGGGAGACCTGCAGGGGGCTTTGCACGACCGCCCGGAACCCAGTCAGGCAGGGTATCAGGGCAGAAGCAGACAGACACCCGGGGTCCTCCAGCCCCTCGTTTTTGTCCCATTCGGAACCCGTGAGAAGCCCAGTATCCTTCCCGCCTGGAGTTTCCCCGGCCAGCCCTGCCGGGACCAAATGGAGGGAGGGGTTCGGGGTGGCAAACGGCACGTGAGGGTTTCGGGGCGGGCACACCCCCTACATCTCGGATGAGGAAACGAGATGTTTAGGCTTTCAACATCAGAGTAGAAAAATTGAAATACATTTCTCACACCAGCCCACCCGCGTTTAAATAACAGAAATGTATTCCTGACAAGCTCTCCTCCCTTCCTCTCAATTTATTACATCGATTAACATCCCAAACCGTTAATTCCATCTGCGTTTTGTTTTCTTCCTTTCTTCACGCTGCCACACACAGCACGCTGGGGAAATGACATCGGGCGTTTGAAAATCACCGGTTCCGAGAGAAGACTTGGAACGTAGGGGAAAAAAAAAATTAACTCTTAGGCTGGGCGCGGTGGCTCACGCCTGTCATCCTAACCCTCTGGGAGGCCCAGGCGGGCGGATTGCTCAAGGTCAGCAGTTCAAAACCAGCCTGAGCAAGAGCGAGACCCCGTCTCTACTATAAATAGAAAGAAGTTAATTGGCCAACTAATATATATAGAAACAATTAGCCAGCATGATGGCGCATGCCTGTAGTCCCAGCTACTCGGGAGGCTGAGGCAGGAGGATTGCTTGAGCCCAGGAGTCTGAGGTTGCTGTGAGCGAGGCTGATGCCACGGCACTCTAGCCCGGGCAACAGAGCAAGACCCTGTCTCAGAAAAAAAAGAAAAAAAATTTTAACTCTTTGAACTGTGCTAGTTGGAGACACAGAGGAACACCTAAGGGTGGGATGTGCTTTAATGTCACTTTAAATAATGTTAATTCTTTATGACCCAATAAAAACATGAAGGCATCGCCGCATTTCAGAAACTAGCAACCAAGGGCGATTTAAGTATAAGCGTAAGCAATTGGAGCTATCCAGAACTTGGGAAAGGATCATTGCGGGCCATTATGTCTCATATGCTGCACAAATATTTAGCGGTGAAATTCCACACTTCACTTTATCGAAAGGCCGCAGGCACCATTAAACGCTGGTTCTGCGCCATCGTCTCCCTGCACTGGCAGAGCTGTCTCAAGAGTGACCTGAAGGCCGGGCGCTGTGGCTCACGCCTGTAATCCTAGCTCTTGGGAGGCCGAGGCGGGCGGATTGCTCAAGGTCAGGAGTTCAAAACCAGCCTGAGCAAGAGCGAGACCCCGTCTCTACTATAAATAGAAAGAAATTAATTGGCCAACTGATATATATATAAAAAATTATCCGGGCATGGTGGCGCATGCCTGTAGTCCCAGCTACTCGGGAGGCTGAGGCAGGAGGATCGCTTGAGCCCAGGAGTTTGAGGTTGCTGTGAGCTAGGCTGACGCCACGGCACTCACTCTAGCCTGGACAACAAAGTGAGACTCTGTCTCAAAAAAAAAAAAAAAAAAAAAAAAAAAAAGAGTGACCTGAACCCCGAGGAGGAAATGCAGTCGGCTGTCATGGTCAGCCCCGAGGAAAGAGACCGACGGCTCAAGGTCATAACAAGGGCAGCGCAGGTGGGGCCGGGGCCTGGAGGACTCACGGGGCGGGCGGGCAGGCAGACTCCCACCCGGGTTCCCTCTGGGTCAAAGCCCGTCTCGGTCTTCTCCCGGGTACAGGTGAGAGTCAGTGACCGAGCCCCACTCCCTGCACGCTGGGACGTCACCCGTGACTTCAGCATTTCAGGGCCACGCGCAGAGATCTTCGCACCCTTGTTTTTACTTTTCTTCATCGCACTTCTATGGAATCGTTCTCCCTCATTTTGCAGATGAAGTTCAGAAAGGGTAGGTGTTTTCCCGGTTGCGTTAGACACAGCACAGATATAAGCAGAATTTGATGTCTGAGCTTAGCATCGCAGGTGTAGGACATGTTTTTTCCCTCTCCATTCGTATTTTCCAAAGTATCATCCTTTTAGACATCAACAGAGAACTCAAGTTTTCTTTTGGAGATAAAAAAAAAAATGTGTATTGGCATTGATGCAGGGCGCAGTGGCTCACCTCTGTAATCCCAGCACCCTGGGAAGCCAAGGGGGGGCGGATCGCTCAAGGTCAGGAGTTCGAAACCAGCCTGAGCAAGAGTGAGACCCCGTCTCTACTAAAAAATAGAAAGAAATTCATCGGCCAACTAAAAATATATAGAAAAAAATAGCCGGGCATGGTGGTACATGCCTGTAGTCCCAGCTACTCGGGAGGCTGAGGCAGGAGGATTGCCTGAGCCCAGGAGTCTGAGGTTGCTGTGAGCTAGGCTGATGCCTCGGCACTCTAGCCCGAGCAACAGAGTGAGACTCTGTCTCAAAAAAAAAAAAATGACTTGATATCCACCAATAAAAAAACCCTACTATATGCCCAAATTATCTTACCTAGGAAGTTTTTTTTCCTTCTTGCAGGGCAGTAATGGGCATCTCGTGGAACTCTGAAAAAAGAGACTTTGCACGTCTGGTTTACATCGAATTCACTCAGGAAATTGCTAAGTATGCATTTGGTATTCTCAGACCATCGGCATGCCTAGGAGGCAAAAAAAAAAATGAACAAAGGGAAAAACTAATTCTGGTAAAAGCATTGTCTAAAGAGCATTTTGCGTTGTGCGTTTGGCATACCAGATGTTATCTCGGAACATTGTTTGACAATACTTTCAGGTCTCCTGCCCAAGTTCTTTGATGTGAGTTATTTAAATTTAAGAACAATGGCTGAAGATGAAAGAGTAAAAAAAAAGTCCTCGTGTGCTGCTATGTCTTTGCAAAAGAGTAATCATTCCGTGTCATATGTGGTTATGAAGTGGGTCTCTCCGGGGAAACTTTGTTCTGCTATTTTCCAGCCAGTGAAATTATCTGACAGAGGGAAGGGGATATTTGAGTAAAATTCTGATTCTGAATAAGTCGTGCTTGTTTATACGTCAGTGTTCTTATTTTTTTGGGGGGTGGGGGGTACCAATAAGAAGCCAGGTCAGCTGTCCCTTTAAATTAACCGTATGGAGAGAAAAGGCAGACATCGGGACCAACTGAGAACCGAAGTCATCGCAAGTTGGTATTAACCATCAGGACTCCAGAGCAAATAATAATCGTTATGTCTTTAGTGAGGTCAAGGAGAAGACACTCAGAAATGAGAATAAGACGACTTGAATCTGGGTTAAAAGATTCCATCTGTGTGTATGGAGTATATCTGAGGTCTCTCTTTGGCAGAACCAGAAGGTCAGGGTAGTTAGCCAGGTGAGTCTGCGAAACTTCCCCTATGTGTTCTTCCGGGAGTGCATCGGATGGAAGCTGCCGTCCACATCTCTGCAGTGCCACGAGAGCCCAGACTTAAACGCCCGCCCCCAACTGCAGCGGGGAAAATGAGGATGACAACGTCTTCTCCGTACACACCATGAAGTCTGCTCCAAGGAAAGAAAGATGGACTTGGGGTGCTCCAGAGCTACAAACACAGACCAGAGTCCTCTGTTTTTCGCTGCCTTGAGTAACAGTGGGAGCCACAGTCCTTGGCTCCCAACTCTATTTATGCATCTTATGTATTTTGTATATTTATGCCACACATACAAACCTACTGAAGCTCTGAGTCACTATTTAACATATTTTCCCCTGTCTCGAGAAGGGGAATAGAGGTTCGAGAGGTGAACCAGTCTCAGACCCCAGGATAGAAACGACGGAGCCGACCGAGTGTGGATCCCGACCGGCCAATAACCCACGGGACTCCTGGCACATTCCCCGACATCTCCGAGCCTCCCTCCACCTCCTCGTCTCTGGGGTGAATATCGCTGCATTTCTGCTGTCATGGAATTCTGTGCCAGTGAATGAATGCTATGATGGTTCAGGAACGGAGTCCTTCACCTGCAGGAACTGGGTCCTACACCTGGAGCACAGTGGGAGCTACCCGAGCTTCACCCCATGGACGTGAAGGTGCCCCGGGCGTAGGTGCCCATGCAGGGTGGTTTAGCTGCCTTGGCTCTTACAGGCTAAGGAGAGGCAGACACTAAAGAAACCAGCAGGCCGGGCGCAGTGGCTCACGCCTGTCATCCTAGCACTCTGGGAGGCCGAGGCGGGAGGATCGCTCGAGGTCAGCAGTTCGAAACCAGCCTGAGCAAGAGCGAGACCCCGTCTCTACTAAAAAATAGAAAGAAATTCATCGGTCAACGAAAAATATATAGAAAGAAACTAGCCAGGCGTGATGGCACGTGCCTGTAGTCCCAGCTACTCGGGAGGCTGAGGCAGGAAGATCGCTGGAGCCCAGGAGTTTGAGGTTGCTGTGAGTGAGGCTGACGCCACGGCACTCGCTATAGCCTGGGCAACAAAGCGAGACTGGGAAAGAAAGAAAGAAAGAAAGAAAGAAAGAAAAGAAAGAAAGAAAAGAAAGAAAGAAAGAAAGAAAGAAAGAAAGAAAGAAAGAAAGAAAGAAAGAAAGAAAGAAAGAAAGAAAGAAAGGAAAGAAAGAAAGAAAGAAAGAAAGAAAGAAAGAAAGAAAGAAAGAAAGAAAGAAAGAAAGAAAGAAAAGAAAGAAAGAAAAGAAAGAAAGAAAGAAAGAAAGAAAGAAAGAAAGAAAGAAAGAAAGAAAGAAAGAAAGAAAGAAAGAAAGAAAGAAAGAAAGAAAGAAAGAAAGAAAGAAAGAGAAACCAGCAAAACATAGCACCAAAGAACCGAAACCTCACAGTGCAGATGATAGCCGTGGTGAGAATCTTGGGGGGCTGTCAGCGAGTCCACCAGGGGTACCCGCCGTGGCCTTTGGTGAGGGCGTCCTTCCTGGGCATCAGACCTCACCTGGCCTTGGGGTGCACGGCAGGGGCAGCACCGCGCCTCTGGTCCTGTTCCCCTCCCGCCCCGGCCGACAGGTGCGTGTGGGTTGCAGCTGATGTCCTGGCTGCCGGGCTGTCCTTGGAGCCTCATGGCTGGATCTCTGTTCTGTGGGAAGAGCAGGGGCTGAGCCCAGACTGGCCTGAGACTCACCTGCCCATCTCCCGACGGCACTGGGTGAGCCTGGCTCCTGGTCCCGAAGCAGCTCCCAGCTGCCCGTCCTTTCTGGCTGCCGATCGGTGCTGAAGTGGCTCAGAAGCCAGCAGAAGGCAAGAGGGGCCTCAGAGCGGGGGCAGATTAGCATCGCTGCTCACTTGAATCCCCGCTTACAACAACAAAACGAGATATGCCCGAAACCATGCTCCACTTCAAATATCGGTCGTCGTGGTGAACCTCTCCCTTTCAAAGCCCCCTGTCCTGCAATGGTACACAGAGGCTCTGGTGTCCTGCCGTGCCCTGGCCCCATCTACGATGCACTGCCTTGTGCAAAACAAACAGAATGCAGAAAGCAGCATCGATCTCTGCTCGAATATTTGCATACATTATGCAAAAAAAAAAACACGAATTGAGGGGAACTTCGAGAAAAGTACAGATCTGCCAAGATTTTGATCTTCACTCACTTCCACATCAGGATCTAAGCTAAGTGCTAAATTAGACAGGTTTCGATTTTCTACGCCCACTGCACTAAAATCGGGGGAAGATACGACTTGGAAGCTCTAGTGTCTGGCCCCGTGCCTACTCTCCTAGGCAAACGGGGGGCCAGGGGGTGCCCGAGCATCTCTGCTTTGTGCGTTGGCAGGCACCTGGGGGCTGTTCGCAAATGCCCAGGGCCTTAAAGGCAGGCACCGTGCCCCGGTCTGTGGCGCTTGTCTGGAGCATCTTTCTTCGGCGACACCGCTCTGCGATGAGCTTTCTGCAGACGCATAAGTAGGGCAACTTTGGATTAGAGCAGGCGTTCCGTGCATGCGAGGCTCAGAAGTTTCCCGGGCGGCGCCCGGCAAGCCACGTTTCTGGCTCTAGCCTAAGCTCTCAGATGTCTTTTGCACTGTAGAGAGTGAGTGGGTGAGGCATGCGCTTTCCCAGATTCACTGGAAATTATCAGCGGCATTAAAGCCTCACTGTCAGCAGTCCAGGAGAATTGTTGAGCACGGTGCAGGAGAGGGAGCCATACGTCAGAAATGAGCCAGACGGGTGAACGCTCTAAAGGGAGAACACGGAAGCCCTGTCTCCCTGAGGCCTCGTGGTGTAATGCAGGCTCATTCTTCCAAAATGATCTGCTGGATCCATTTGATAACCAGTCGGAGTGATGAACACGCACCAGCCCCTATTTATACCGATTCACGGTATGAAGGAAGCCCTGCCGCAGCTGGCATTGTGATCTCTATTTTACGGATGGGGAAACTGAGGCATGGTTTAAAAAACCCGCCCAAGGTCACAGTATCGGAGTTAGGATTTGAAGTCAAATCTCTCTCTCTCCCATCATGAAAACCGAGCTGTGATCTGTCAGCTCACCGAGTAACAACATGTGAACACCCTAATGACTCCTAACGTTCACCAGAGGGACTATTTTTCCTTGTGTAAGAAAAATTATCTGGAAATTTCTAGGCCCATAAGGAGTTCGAAAAGGTTGCATGTAAAGCAGTGAATCGCATAAAACATATTTCTGTGCCATTCTCATGTCAACATGTTAATGCATACTAATGAATTTTAGGGTGGATCATTTTATTTTTTAATGATCACTATTGTAGGTAACAGCTTGTGTGGTTTAAATACAAGATGCAATTACTGGGTCATATTCCTTTTTCAATTTTATGTCAGATTTTTAGGGTTCCATAAGTATAATCTTGAAATATAGGCTATCCCTGGAAAATAAAATTACTTAGAACTATTTCAATTTGCGATCCGGTTCTTCGTAAGTGTTACTTTCTTCCATCCAAATGTTACACTGGACAGCAAAACTATCAGATGAGAATCCTCCCTACCTTTTGTGTCATTGTTCCCTAAATAGAACAACACATGAAACCCCTCACTGTCAGAAATCAGACTCACATCCTAAAACCTCCCGTCTTTATGCAATATTTTTCTTTGGCAAAAAAAAAAAAAGAAAGAAAGAAATAACAGCCAAGGGAGATGAAAAGAAACACACACACACACACACGAAACAAGACATGCAAGCAGACAGACAAACATGCAATCTCTGAGAAATAAATACCCCTAAAGAGGCTGCCTCCTGGGAATTGCAAATCTCAGTCCCTTTCTGAGGAAGTGAGGTCTCCGTATTTCTGAGAGAAGTATCTCCCCCTCCACGCAAGGAGCATTGTAATGATTAACTAGTTAAAAACTGTTGGGCTGGAGAAAACGGTCTTTCTGAGCACAGAGAGCTGTCGGAGGGGTTGCAGCAGGAAGCCTGGTCGCTCCAGGGCAGGGTCCCTCCTGGAGGCTGCCTGCAGGGTGGCTTCTCCCAGCTGAGCCGGCAGCACGGACCTCCTCGCCGTTCTTCCCTCCAGAGGAGCCTCCTCCTCCTCCTCCTCCTCCTCCCACCCAGTCCTGGGCAGCTCCATCCTTCCAAATGGGAGCTGAGTTTGCAAGCCTCCGGCCTCGGGGCTGGTGCTGCTGATGTCACCGCCAGAAAACAGTTGTGATTGGATCTAATTAGACTCTGCCGCGGCAAATAGACAGGCTCCCTGCGTGATTGGCTTCAAAGTGGCTGGTGCCAAACAACTAGCAGAGGTGCAAAAGTAGCAGCCCTGCATTGGGAGCACCAGACGGAGAGGCAGCCCCGGAGAGAGAGAGAAGAGAGCTCCAGCTCGGCGCGATCGGGGCGCCCCTGCCCAGCCCTCCCTGCCCGGGCGCCGGCACAGGCTCCCTCCAGCGCAGCCGGAGCCAAAGACAGAACAGCCACAGGGAGCGCGCTCTCTGCTCACTGGAGGTCCTAAAAAGTGAGCCGCCCCGCAGGCTCTCCGGTTTGCAAAATCAAGGATTCACAGCAGCTGAGCAGGAGCTCGGTCCTGAAAAGTGCGCGGGGCTCTCTGGGTTTGCAAAATCAGAAGGATTCACGGCAGAGGCAGCGGCAGCGGCTGGAGCAGCAGGAAAGGAGCCAGCCAGGCAGGAAGGGAGAAAAAGGTGCGACTGCCCGAGAGGAAGGAGAGCTGCTCGCTCCCGGCTCCCTGACGGGGTCTCGGGACATGGCATCTGTCCTGGGGAGCGGCAGAGGATCTGGAGGGCTGAGCAGCCAACTCAAGTGCAAGTCCAAGAGGAGGAGGAGGAGGAGGTCCAAGAGAAAAGGTAGGAACCGCTCTGTGCGCGCTGCACTGCCGGCCACAACTGTCCGGCGCCCGGGTTTCCCTGTTGTCCTGGCTCTGCCTGTTCCGAGCAGCTTCACTTTAGGGTGCTGCTGGGGTGTCTGACCAGAGCTGGTGCTTGGGAGTTCAGACCCCTTTGCACTTGTCCGGGGGCCTCCTGGAGCCCCAGTGGCCAGCTCGCTCGGGAAGAGGTTTGACAGGAGCCAGCAGGGAGGGCGGGGAGAAGGCTGAGTCCGGGGAGCCTGGTCCTGGCGGGGGAAGATGCTCCCCGCTCCGGCACTGTGGTCTCCACCCCCCACAGCCTCTTGGAGGCCACATTTTCACTCGGTGCCAGAGGAAACATTGGCATGAGCCGACATCCACAAAGACGAGGGAGCCAGCCCTCGTGCCAGCTACTGCCATCGGAATCGTCCCCGAGGAGGCAGTGGGCAAAGCCCGGCCAGCGCTGCCCCAAATTGGCTGGCGGGTTTTTTTTACTGAGCATTAAAGCGCCGCCGCTGTCTCGTAAGCACCGGGACCCACAGAGAGCGCAGGGCTCGTCCTCGGGGAAATAAGCAGAAATGAGCACAGAAATAAGCAGCACGTCTTGTCAGTAGGGGGGGAACAAAATAAATCCACGCACCAGCAAGGGATAAAAAGGAGCTGGGTGACAGGTTGCTGCTGACAGACTGTCACGGGTGTCTCCTCACCAGCGTTCTCGGAAAGCGGCTGCACTGAAGTTAGCCGGTGCCTCTGCACGCCGGGGCTTCCACTCGGGGGGCTCGTGCTAAATTAGCCGTGGCTCCAGGGTGACAGCCATGTCCCCAGATGCCATCGCCGCCCGTGTGCCTTCCCCAGAGGGATTAAAACATTCTTCTCCTGCCAGCTCTTCCCTGCCCAGACGGGAACTTGTATACTGTCAGCTGCTCGTTATGAGACTGCAGGAGAAAGTTCAGTGCTTCTTATGATTTGAAATGTCTTCATATATATATATATATATATATATATATATATATATATATATATATATATATATTTTAAAAGTGAATTTAGAGCTATCCAAAACAACTGGAAAGACATAGCTAAAATTCACCAGATTTTCTAGTCGTTCCAATGCAGGACTCACGGTCAGGTTACGGCTGAGGTTTGCCTGTCCTCCCTGGAGGATTTTGGTCTTTGCTGGGGCCTGAGATAAGTTTCCACCAGACGGGTTTCCTCTGTGCCCTCAGACGGCCCCCATCCTTCAAGACTTCTTCCAGGGGTAGAAACTAGCTGGGCTATTTTAAAGGCATCAATGTCAGTAGCGAATGGTCTTAAATTATGATCGCACATCGGGACCCCCCTGGGGGGGGGCAAATGAGGCTCCGCAACTTCCCCCAAAGGGGTTGCAGAGCCTTCAGTTTCAGAAGCAAAGGTGGTGGGGGGAGATTTTTATGATGCTAGTTTAAGTCTCCAGCTGCTACAGTGTATGCCTGCTGTCTACTTTGTTACTTGAAAATTATTTACTTTGTTACTTGAAAATATCTACTTTGTTACTTGACAATGAAACAGACCCATCAGCGCTTTCGGGAGATGCTGCTGACAAATTTTTCATCGGTATTGAGAAAAGTCCACAGGACCGAATAGGGAATATGACTTTTAATAGAGGAAAGAGGAAAAAAATGTCGTATTTATTCTCCAGGTATCTGTGTTTCCCAGTATTTTTTTACTTAGTCTTTTTGAAATATTTAGAATTGAAGAGCATGGGCTATGCTCTTTCATAATGATGCAATCCATATAGGCATAAGCCGGTGGAAATCATTGCCTTTCTCGAAATGCATTTTCCTTGCCGTTGCATGTCAGTCATGCTAGCTCAGAGAGTATTCAATTTGTAGGGGAAAGAAATCTGGAGGAAGACTTCATCTGCTCTATGCTTCACTGCAGAAATTAAAAATAAAATCTATGCCTTGGTGATTTGGAATATGCCACGTCCTTTCATTTTCACAGCCAAAATTTGAAGTGGGAAAGGGCAGTTGGAATTTGTACACTGATTCCAATTGCAGGTAGATTGGGGGGGCGGGGAGGAGGCAGAGGTGAAGTTTTCTGTGACATCTATTGACGGCGGTCTTGGTGGGAAAGTCAAATCAAACTCCTAAATATTCACTTTTGGGGGGGAAAAGTTAATATAGATGTGCATGATCAAATTCAAAGATAACATAGCAAGCTAAGAGGCACGTTAAATGATTATTTGCATTTTCCCGGGAATAGATCAGTTTATATATAACACCTAGCTATGACAGAGGCTGTTTTGCTGTCACATACAAAACAATGGGATGAGCGTGAATTACATCTTGGTGGTCAGGCATGTTAACAATCATAAGTGAATAGAATAGCTTCAACTTTTGAGCTCCTATAATATTAAAACTGTGCGCTCGTGGTCATGATTGAAAGTCCACATGTGCGTGGAGGACTCTTGAGGAATTCTAGCAAGGCTGTGGGCCACTCGCTGATTGTAGCCACGGAGTAAGGGCTCTTCCTACAAGTAAATAAACACAATTAGGGCAAATGTCCGCTTCTGGCCTGTGATGGGTAATATTTTCGCCTGTTCTAACGTACAAGAATCATTTCGGAAGGTGCACGATGACCGCTTAGCTTCCCAGAATGTGAAATGCTGTTTTCTGTAAAATATTCTCTAAAAGTTGCTTCGACATCATGGGCTTCTCATTATCAAAACAATCTGTGGGCTCTGAAATAAAACACTCCGTAGCTACAGCTTAAGTGCAGTGATGATACAATACTTTCATTATTGCTAAACACCATCCACGGTCTCAGAAATAAAATACTTTCCTGACCAAGGTGTTTTTCAGTTGCCACGCCATGCAAGAAGTAGTAGGTATCTTAAAAAAAAAAATCCAAAAGAAGAAAAAAAATCTTAGTCACCAAAATATGACTTTCAGTTATTAACTAGTATTTCTCTCTCCGATGAAACTTTAAAAATGATTTTCAGAATAAATCTCCCCACCCACCAATTCCACTTCTGTTTTTTTTAATCGGGACCTAGTGTTGAACAGTTATGCATTTTTTTTTCCCTGGGTTATTTTTTTCAGTTGGAACTTTGTCTTAGAAATTATTTATAAATGATTCATATTTTCTATGCAAATGGGAAATGCCAACATTTGACTGTTATGTGAGGAAAAGACAAGCAAATAAAAATAAAAAGCTTTAGGAAGGACAGGGAAAACCTCTCAGTGTTACATCCATGGCAAAGCAAGGCTCATGTCCCAAGTAACATGTGACACATTAGTGTCTCCTGCTTCTATTTCATTCAGAGCTTTTTGGAACATAACAGTAGGATTTGCAGAGTGTGGAGATTGGCTGTTACCTGTCCTTGTTAAATACCCATGCAGTTCATTTATCAGGGAGTGCACTCAGAGATTGCACTTTATTTTATAGTTCTTGGTAGAATTATGCAAGGCAATTAAGCACAACCAAATTACGTGGTTGTGTACGGTAAGGACTGCTTGTATTTAGAAAGAACTGAATATGTGAATATTATAAATGTATACACTTTAACCCAAAATAATGAAGGTAAAGCTTTAAGTTTTTGTTGTTGTTCTTGTTATTGGTATTCAAGCAGGTAGAATAAGGAGCAGATTTCATCAAAACAGTATAGTATATCAAAATATATCTCTTAAAAACGTATCAGTTAATTTCTGAACTGTGGGAAACCTTCTGGATAATATATTTGAGGCATTTCATAAATATCTTTTCAGTTATTAGAATAGTACATATATCCTGTATTGTGTATCTGTTTTACTTTCTTTTTTGAGGATATTTTTTTTTTCCATAAAGAAGCTATGCACTAGCATGGGATGGGTTTTGCAAATAAAATAATTTTAGTATTCTACTCATTATTATACACGATGTGTGAAATGGCTGAAGTTATCTGGAAATTATTTTTAAAAGGCTCTTTCAAGGCGAATGTCTCTGGAGGTAGAGCATGCAAACCGAAGGGTCGGGTTTTAAGTGAGGTGTGTCAATCTTCGTAAAGCAGGAAGGGGGAGGAACTTGGGGAGCGATTTGCACGCTCCATAAACAATCACCCGGCCCCTCCGTTACGTTGCATCTGGGCATCGGCACATGGCGTTTCTCTCTCTGAGGCATCTGACAGCAAAATAAGTTAACTCTTGAAATTTAGCTGTGTTCCCGGGGTGGCTGGTTACACGGAGTTTTTCAGGAGATTGGAAAACGGGCTCTGGGAGCCCCGGCACCCCTCCGTAGCTCTAGAAGAGCAAAGCCCAGAATCTCAGGAAGGTGTGGGGCAGGGAGCAGGTTGCCGAGCATAGTGAGATGCAAATAAAAAGTTGGCAAATGGGACAAAATGAGTGGAGCAGATGGGTGGCAGGCACGCCGGCTTGTTGCGGAAGTGAAATTCCATGAAAAATTAATGGAATAGAGAGACGGGGCTCGGGATGAAGGCAGAGCGCCGTGAGGCTCCCCTGGCCGGGAGGGACTCAGCCCGCCACCTCCCGCCCACCCCTCACCCTCCTTATCTCCCTCGCTGACAGCCCAGGAGGAAGGGCTGGATTGAGTGATAAAATCAAATTGATTAAACCGTTAGCCAGCGTCTAATTGAGTGGGGCTTTTTTCTTTTCTTTTCTTTTTTCTTTCTCTTTCTAAAAAAAATGTGTATGAGCGCCTCTGATTTTGAGTGACCAGAGTAATGACAGTCATTTGAGATCGCTTCAAGGGCATTACATACAATGAGCGAACTTAAATTTAGAATAAAAACATGGGATCCGTGTATCATAGCTAAACAGCGGTGATTTGGTCATTGTGGAAGTGCCATCCCAGAAGAGTGTTATGTAAAGGGAACACAGAAAAAGAAATTGCATTCTTTTTTAAGGCATGGAACGATAACTTGCACTGTGAAAGCATTGAATGTTCAACTTAAAAGCGATAAGTGTATGTAATGTCACACACACACATACTTGCACCTACATTTTAGTTACTGCCCATGTATGTATGCAAACATATATACACAAGACAGCTGAAACCTTTGAGCAATTTTTATACCTGTCTGGTTCTTTTTCTAAAATAGAATGGAATGTGAATGCCAGTATTTTGCTAATATGAGCAGTGTTTAAAACCTCCTAAAGCCCACATTAATTATCCCACTGCTTTGCTTCTCCTCATTTAAAAATATTATTTCTAAATAGGCGTTGCAGTGATAGATTTGGTTCCTAATTACTACTAGCTAACTAGACTTCTGAAAGGACAATTTCCCCACGTTGCAAGCAAGATTTTAAAAGCGCCTCTTGCCGTTTTGAAACTGAATGTGAGAATAAAGGTGCATGCCAAGTGAACTGTGGAAAGCAGGTCTGTCCTTCGTGAATATGCAAACTGCCGGGGGTCGGTGCCGTTCTGTGGTTACCCAACATCCCAGTAGCAGCCCAGGGCTGGGCCCGGCTACTGTGTGGCCCGGAACCCTTATTCTCGCTGCTGAGTGTGTGTAAATAGAATGGACCCAAATCAACCTCTATCTTTATGATTAAATGCTTCTCCTCCACCCAGAGAAATACATGCTGTAAAACACTTGATTTTGCAAAGACCGTTTGCTTATCCCCAATGAACTACTACTAATACGTCATAACTCACTTAAGAATGTAGAAATCCTTTTCCTTTACCTTGTTTGAGCTTTTCCTTCCTTTCCTGTTTTGATTTGCAAAAGAAAATGTCTTTTGTGTGTGAACTTATATTGTACTCTGTGGAAAATTATGGATTTTACTTTAATGGTTTAAAAAAAAAAAAAGACAAGAAGAGCCCTTGTTGCTTTTCTTACCTAAACACAGAGTTTATATAGTGCATTAAAAAGGAAAAAAAAAAAAAGATTTGTTACAAGTTTGGAGCAAGGGAGTATGTGTTTAAAAGGAATCTCCTTCCTTCCTTTTTTGTGTGTGTTTTTCCTTTTGGCCCAATGGGGAACCTAAATCTGTTTTAATTGCACAGACACTCGAACAAAAAGTCACTTTGTATCTGCCAAGTGTGGTACCTTCCTTTGTTTATTTGCTATTAAACTGTTTGAGAAGAAAAAAAAAATGTTCCAGTGTCAAATGGAGGGACATTTCTTTCAATAAGAGAAAAACAAACTCTCTTTAGACTTTCGACACACATGTAAAAGTGACGGACCCTCGTGAGACTTTAGAAAGAGGAGGGAAAGATGCCTTTAGAAATTTAAAAACTTAGAGCCAGAAGTATTCTTCTGCTTGCATTATGTTACTGCCTTGGTATCAAGACATCCCTGTCTAGCGCTTAAAGTCGAGCTTTTATTTTCTTGTTTGTTTTACTGTGTTATTGGAAAGGAATGGAGGGGGCGGGGCTACCACGTCTGATCTTGGTGGACCGGTTGGAGCGACACCCCAGCAAACGAGGCTCCGAGGCCTTCTGTCGGTCCCCACCTGCAAGTTCCTGAGTGAATCTGGTTTCCCAGAAACCTCATCCAAGAAATTAGCCACTTAGAAATTGGGGACGTTTGTGTTTTAAGAGCTCTGTGATTTCCCCCGGAAATACAGCCGGCCACTTGCAAAGACAGCAGACTTTTTTCTGAAGAACAATATACATTTGGAAATAGACAGCTAACCTGAGCTGGCCAGGTCTTCTGCACACTCTGTGGGGTGTTTAGTCACTTTTCCTGCTAGTCACAGGGGTGGGGTTTGAAGAGAGGACAAATAATTCCTTTTTATCATTTTACTGATGAGAAATGGATGCAATTAGGGTCTGGTTTCTGGTAAGAAAATAGCTAGTAGATCCTCTTTGTGTTATATATATTTTTATGTATATTATATATATGGTATACATATTATATATTTTATATATTTATTATTTATTTTATATATATTATATTTTATATATTTTATATATCATATATTTTATATATTATGTATTTTATATATCATATATTTATATATTATATATTTTATATATCATATATTTTATATATATTTGTATATTATATATTCTTTTATAAAATATACTTTTGTATATTTTAAAATATATAAAACTTATATATTTTAAATTATACAAAATATATTTTTATATATTTTAAAATATATAAAACTTATATATTTTAAATTATATAAAAATATATAGACTTTATATATTTTATATATATTATATATGCTGTAATTCATTATTTATGTAATACATACATGCTGGAATTCACTGCCGTCTGTTTTAAATTATAAAAAATGCCAATAGTTCATGTTAATTTTTTTTTGTTCTCAAAAAAATAGCAGATGGGTCATATTAACTTTATATTTATATTAGAGAGGGGATCTTGATTAAAAAATAGTGTCCAATAACCAAAGCATTCACGTAGACAAAGCAAAGCAGCGTTTGTGTTCAAGTTCAAGGAGGCATGTCATGTAAATGTTCAGTTGACTCCTAATGTCTTTTAAGAACATTTCTTTGGGATCCCTACGAGGTGAAATTGGGAGAGCCTTTTTCGAGCTGTGCACACTTAAAATGAGGGGGCGGAGGGTGCCTTCCCGGGCTGCATCTGGCACAGGGAGGGCAGCCGGAGCCCCGACGTGCGTTCGTGTAGCTGCTAACTCACAAGGGGAAAAGCCATTTCCCTCTCCACGCAGCCCCGTGGGGTCGAGATCTTCCGGGGATGAGAAACAGAACCCCAGCAGTGCAGATGCAAGAGGAGAAACAGGCAGCTGTTATTTTTATCGTAAGTCCCTGCTCACCGGCATGACCACTTCAACCCAAATCTGGTCGCTTGCATTCTGCTGACAGCCCTCAGAAGGGCACCAACAAATAACTCACTCACAAAACAGACCAAGGTTTCTCTTTGGCCGTTGTTCTGCCACTTGGGTAATAAATAAAACTAATATTGCTCAGGGTTATATTTGTAAACCTTTTTATTTTTTTTCTTCCCCCTGAGGGGTCTCTAATAGACAGAGTGGATCTTACGGCCAAATGTTAGTGAAACACTTCCATGTGATTTGCATGTCATGGAAAGTATCTCTTTAAATACCTTAAACAGGATGTACTTAGGAGAATTTTATAGATTTAATTAATCCTTGCTGCTCCATTTGTTTTGAGATGAAATCCCTGGTTCTTGTTTCCTGCCGCCGACAGGCGGAAGATCTGCCTCATCATTTTGCAACGTGCTACGTGGTTTCTCAGATGTGTCTTCTCAAATACGGCATCAAACTAGGACAAGGGGACTCAGCTCTCCGTCACCGGAGTCTATTCCTGGCTGAAAATGCTAACCCGGGTCAAATCCCTTTTTATGGTTAAAAACAGACATGGGGGCGCAGCTACTGTTTTCAAGAGGCAAGACCGAGACTCACAGTAAGATAGCCCAAAGCATATACCTAGGGCACCAATAATTGATCTTAAAACACAGATTTTTTTTTTATTAGTCTAAGTGCAATGGAAATACACAAATTTCCTCTCTCCTTAAAGATCAATGCAATATTTTCTAGACATTTAATTGCGTCTGGAAAAATAATGCAATTTTATAAACATGACAGAAACATCAGCAAAATGGATTTTGACCTCTCCAACCCCGAGTCTGGCCGGGCTCACTCATCCCTGTCTGGAGCAGATGTTGCTCTCACATTGGGCTTGAGACTCTGAGAACAGCTGAACCCCTAAAGGAAATACCTGCCCCCTTTGTGTGAGACTGCCCAGGCCTCAGGACCCAAACATAAAATGTACACAATCTCAGACACTCTACGACATGCACAATCAAAAAAAAAAAAGAGAGAGAGAGAGATCGTTTTACAAATGTGTGAGATTAGGATGAGCAAAAGGTGAATAAAAAAAACAATACCTTTTACTGTTCCTTAGATGAAGAAAAACATAGAAAGCCTAACTGAACCACAGACACAAACATACTTTATGCAGGCTTCGACTCTAAATGCTACTTCTACAGATGAAACTTTTTGAAGGACTATCCAGAGTCTAACAAAATTCTAACAGGAAGTGACTTTTTTTTCTTTTTTTTATCCACAACCTACGGTTCAAGGAAAAATTTTAAAAATTCCAATAATTCCAGGCTACCGATTTTATTTTTTTCTAATGGAGAAATAAGTTTGAAATAAGACTAAGAAAAATACTAGGACGAGCGATAGGTTTTGAAAACCCTCGAAGACAATAGCGTGAGGAATACAGTCACTTTGACAGCCCCAGAGAGACACTGAGCTGAGAGCAAACACTGTCACCTCCAGAGGTGGCCATGGCGCGTGGTCACGTGTCATGTCCTGGCTCCGTTCCGCTCTCAGGACCTGCAACGGGTGTTCCGCACCAACCGAAATTGGGCTCAATATTTGCTTACTAAGCATTTGGGGAAGATGGCGTTTTATTACCCTTTTAAGTCTGACAAATTTTAGAGTTCATATAATTTCATGGAATCCCGTGAGTTTTTAACCAAATTTTTTGTTTCGGGGGAAGTCAAATCATGACGACTTGGGCTTCTGTAGGTAGGCAGTGAATAGAATCCGTCGTTAAAACGTGCACGCGGGTGTTTCGTGCAAGTTCATAATACACGCGTGCAACGTACAGAGATGACAAACTCAAGATTTTAAAACACATGAGCATTTATTGAAATAGTCAATACTGAAACATCGGAAGATTCTCTCATGCTGGGACAGCAGGAGCGCCATATAAACACTTTAAAAATCACGCCTGGGGAAAAAAAATCCTGAGTAAACTTCTGAGAGCACAGATTCTCTGGGAGACAGTGAGAAAGAACGTAGGTGGGTTTATGACTGCTTTATAGTGTCGAGGAAAAAACATTGCTTAATTGCAAAAGTTCAGAAACGTCATTGTTTAAAATTTCCCTTTGTGCATATTTCACCTGAAGTGAAGTAAGTCTCTTTGTCTTTGCACTAGCAAAATAAAATAAAATAAAATAAAATAACCTGTCTTCTTACATCATAAAACAGGGGAGAAACAACCACCACACCAGTATAAAGGGATTTTTAATAGAAGCAGAGGGAGAGACAGAAAGAGAGAGAGCAAAGAAAAAGAAAAACAGAGACACATGCAGAGAGAGAGAGAATAAATCACAAGCCTCTTTGTTCTGGTGCCTAATTAGAGTTCATCTTTTCCACATTTTATTTCCCGCAGCCTTCAATTCAGGAAGGACACTTGATTCAGAAGGATGGTGCACGCTACCCAGTTCTGCTCTGTGTGTGATTTTGCCTCCCACGTCATGTGTGCATTCAGACAGAGTCTGTATTTGGCGTGCGTCTTCCCGATTCCCTCATTTATTCGCGCACGAGTAGACCTCCAGCGCCTACTATTGGCCGGGTGAGGAGAGAGGCCCCCCCAGAGCCACGGAAAGAAGCTCTCATGGCCCTTCCTCCCGAGCGGGGCTGAGTGTGGACATACCAAGGCACACAGTCACACGTGAAATCAAAGCAGGCTACAGCAGTAACACACCTCAGCCTCCGCACGAGATTAGGTTCTACCGTAGCGTTCCAAAACACAAAATATCGTCAGACTTTTTTTTTTTTTTTTTTTTTTTTACAAACATGGTCTTCTATTGTATTTCCTTGATTATCTCAAGTGAAACTCCTTTACAAAGCTAAACCGATAAAATATAACCTCCTTTGGGTGGGAATAGTTGTGTTCCCTTAACAAGCGTCAAAACGTAATAGCTACTCAATGAAACCCACTGAGAAAATTGATTTTATTTATGCAGTAAGAGTTTCTTAAAGAAATCATCGGGACGCGATGGTGGAAGGGAAGTTTTTCTAATGAGGTTGTGGGTAGATCGCGTGGGCTGTGGCAGTTTATGGACCAGCGGGCAATGGATGTGGGGTTCGTAGTAGAGGATGACAACCATGGACTGTCTTCGGGGTTATGAAAACCGGGGGGAAAAAATGCGATTCCTTCGGTTCTCGTTTAGTGGAATTACCTGCAGGCTTGAACAGGTAATTCAAGGTGTGTTTCTGTATTTTTTTGTGGTTTTTCACGGATGGGGCCACAATGTACATACAGCTCTGTGTTCCTGGAAATTAGCATGGTGGCCATGTCGGCGCACATGTTCCATAAATGTTTGTGGTAGAATTAATTATCAGATTGAGGCTGTCCGTTTATAAAGGGCACTGTCTGATTTACTTCTGAGTCACCGTTATGTAAATTGGGGTTTATCCACTCCACAAACATTGACTGAGCACCTTTGGTTGTCAGACGCCGTGCTCCGGGGTCAGGATTAAGCCACAGCAGAAGCTCTGAAGAAGTCCCAAAATAGCCAGAAAGCAAGTCCCAATGTGGTTCTGACTTTTCTGTTGTCTACACTGAAGAGAGACTTTTACAAAACTCCCCTTCCAGAGAGCCTGGCAGGCACACGTCTGCTGTTTGCCAACCGAGTATCACTGCCTGCAGACTGGTACAAGTAGAGGATTTTTTGCATGTTAAAAAAAAAAAAAAATGAGATACTCACGCCTGTCATCCTAGGCCTCTGGGAGGCCGAGGCAGGCAGATTGCTCAAGGTCAGGAGTTCGAAACCAGCCTGAGCAAGAGCGATACCCCATCTCTACCAAAAATAGAAAAAAGTTAACTGGACAGCTAAAAACATATAGGAAAAATTAGCTGGGCATGGTGGCGCATGCCTGTAGTCCCAGCTACTGGGGAGGCTGAGGCAGGAGGATCGCTTGAGCCCAGGAGTCTGAGGTTGCTGTGAGCTAGGCTGATGCCACAGCACTCTAGCTCGGGCAACAGAGAGAGACTCTGTCTCAAAAAAAAAAAAAAAAAAATGAGATGAAATCCTCAGATCTGAAGAAACCAGAAAGCCCGAATTGTTTCTCGGCGAGCAAGGCTTCCAAGACACCCTCACTGCCACGTGTGTTGCAGGGCATGGATGGGCCTGACGTCTTTGCCGGGAAGCCCCCCCACCCCCCCACCCCCCCACCCCACCCCCGGCTGTGCTTGGGGCTCCCGCACCTGTGACCCACGCCCAGCTCCCCCTCTGGGCAGGGCCAGACACAACCTGCGGCCCCTGCCAGGTCTCACCGCCATGGCCGAGTCCCCCTGGGAGGGAGGATGCGAAGTCTGGCAGCGAGCCCGAGAGAGGAAGGTGACTGAAGGGCTGTCCCTCTTAACCACTTCCGTACCAGCGTCGACTGTAGCCGACAGCCACAGACGAACGCGCACGGCGGCTGTAGCCGACAGCGTGATGTGACTTTCCTAATTTTTTTTCATCGAAATAAAATTGTGAACATTTAAAAATAACATGATAAAAACATATATGTCTATGCTACCTATTCTGATATTTACGTGACAAGTAAAGCCGCCTGTAAAGTGAAACAAGCTTTCGGTGCTTTCAAGCTTTCCTCATCACACAAGAGCAGAACGGACGCGCCGTCAACGCACAGCGCAGACCGCCGTGCGGACTGCGAGGAATCCGGCAGAGGAGTCCCTGTTTGGGCCCGGTCACCTGGGTTTTTCAAGCAGTAGCTAGCAGCAGCGTGGAGAAAAAAATCATTATTTTCAGTGTCATTTCACCATTATTTCACCATCCTCCATGTCACCTGCATGTTAGGAGGCGTGGTTTCATGAGCTCACAGCCTCAGGTGATTCCCGCAGAGATTTCTATGCGGAGGCCTCGCTAAGGGGGTTTTTCCCCCAGAAGTCGGTCCTAGAGCCTTTTAAAACAACCATTCCCTAAAGAACTATCTCCCCATCCATCACCGTTACTTCAAGAAAGGTAGCCCCACTCGCCATCCTTTCCGGAATAATTTTTCGGAGCTGGCCTTTGTGAGAGGCGGAAAGTGCAGGGGTCCCAGTGTCCCCCCCTTCCCTCAGGCCGCTTATTCTCAGAAAAGGGCAGTGCGCCGTGCACCAGCAGGGTGAAAAGTGCGGCTGTGGGCAAAGCTTCGCGGCCGGTGAGCGCCGTGCCGCAGTGGTTGATATAGCCCGGCGTGTTCGGTGACCAACGACGGCATCCCTTTGCCTGCAGGTCTCGTGAAGGAGGATGGGTGCTCATACGTGTACCGCGGTGTGAGCCCACCCACATAGCACACGTGGCGTTGGCCCCCGCGTGTCCACGCAGCACTGAAGGTATGGGAAAGGCATGGCAAAGGCGGAAGTCACTGCGTGTGTGTCTTGTCTCTGTGTAGATAGCACATTTCCTGGTCCTCCTTATATTATTAGATGATTTTGGAATCACACCATCTACCTACCTACCTATCACTTACCTATCATCCATCTATCAATCCCCTATCACTTGTCTATACACCCATCACCTATCGCCTCTTCTTCCCCGCATATGCGCTAACCACGCGGGAGACGTGCGTGGCACCCACACCCCAACGCGGCCCTAGAGAGGTAAACCCGTTAGCGTGTTGCTGCCTGCTTGGCGTGCTCAGCGCTG
Source organism: Microcebus murinus (assembly GCF_040939455.1). NCBI lineage: Eukaryota > Metazoa > Chordata > Mammalia > Primates > Cheirogaleidae > Microcebus > Microcebus murinus. Next base: position 25,275,122 of record NC_134128.1, read on the forward strand.
GCTTCAGGACTTCGGGCTGCTGCAGTGAGGCAGACATTTATCGATAGTAGCACTTGGTAATGTTTCAAAACTCGGATCATCACGGAAACTAAAAATGCAAGTCGATAAAATCGAAACCATGCAAGAGATTGAATGTCATATACTACCCCGATTCCCTGAAAATAAGACAGGGTCTTATATTTGTTTTTCCTCAAGAAGACACCCTAGGGCTTATTTTCGGGGCATGTGTCATTTTCCCCCTCAAAGCCTCAGCTTGCAGCACGCACAGGATGGCCGGGACCCGACATGGGGAGCTGACCTTGTTGGTGGGGCTGCCCACACCTTTCCGGTCACCTCTGGGACAGCAGCTGTCACGATGGGGCAGATGAGAAGGGCTGCTCGTGTTCTTTCCCGCTCCGCGACGACATGCACGGGTTGTGCAGATGCGCTGCGTAGCCACGCCCGTCACTAGGGCTTATTTTCAGGCTAGGGATTCTATTGCACAAATGCTTAGAAATCCTGCTGGGGCTTATTTTACCGGTAGGTCTTATTTTCAGGGTAGGGCTTCTATTGCGCACATGCTTAGAGATCCTGCCAGGGCTTATTTCATGGGTAGGTCTCATTTTCGGGGAAACACGGTACTTACATATGTTATACTTAGGCGTAACAAGTTATGAACCATACTGCATAGAACTCTGGCGTGAGCACCAAGCTCTCTCACTATGAACGCACTTTGTCCTGAATCCAGCGTGGCCAAGGAAGGGTCCTCACTCTTGGCCCACTTGGACTTTTCTTCTCTCAGTTTCAGGCTCCGCCAATCTTTCAGCATTTCCTGAGACGTCTTCACCCATGTCTCTCCAGAGGGTTACTTTCTTGTGTCGGAGTCCCTATCACCAATGTCAAAAAACACAGCTGTGGCTGGGAACATTCAGATTTCAGACCCGAGTGCAGTGGCGTTATGTCCTGTACTCACAGCCGGTTTCTGCCCTCCCTGTTTCTCCTGGAGCTGCCCTGGGAGCGGCCTTGGGTTTGTCTCTCTCTGGTCTGTCTCTCACTGGGAAGTGTTCTTTACACGACTCTGAAGCAGTGGTTCTGTGGGTCAGGACCCGAACATGCGAGTTTGGGGGTGGGGAGTGGGAATGCCATCCGGCCCGTCACAGACAGACGCCCACAGTTCTGTCCGCCTTCGGAGACATCCTGGAAACTGAAGCGTGCCGGCCGGGCGCTGTGGCTCTCGCCTGTAATCCCAGCACTCTGGGAGGCCGAGGCGGGAGGATCGCTCAAGATGAGGACTTTGAAACCAGTCTGAGCAACAGCGAGACCCTGTCTCTACTGAAAAAAAAATAGGAAAAAAAATTAGCCAGTCACCTAATAATAGAAATAAAATGTTAGCCGGGCATGGTGGCTCATGCCTGTGGTCCCAGCTAATGGGGAGGCTGAGGCAGGAGGATCGCTTGAGCCCAGGAGTTGGAGGTTGCTGTGAGCTAGGCTGAAGCCACGGCACTCACTCTAGCCTGGGCGCCAGAGCGAGACTCTGTCTCAAAATAAATAAATAAATAAATAAATAAAGCGTGCAGTTAGGGTTAGGGTATCAGTGCTCTTTTCCCAGAACACCATCTCTACCCTGATAGGGACCAGAACATTCAAACATCCCCATTTCCGTCACAGAATACCACTGCTAGACAATCCATGATTCCTCCAGGGCTAAGAAATGCTGGTGCAATGAACAAACCTCAGATTTGACTAGATGGTGTTGCCGGATGACTTCGCCAGGGGGTGCCAGCCCAGGGGAACCGTGTGAACTTGCGTGGATTTTACCTTATTCTCCCTTTGGTTTCTCCCCTCCCGGCCCCTCCCAGGATGCATGCTTCTGGGAAAAAGTAGTGGGAACTATGATTATTCTAAGGGCTGCCGGTGTGCACGGCGGGAGAGGTCACTCTTCACCTCCCACTGGAGATGTTTCCAGTGGGATCCGTGGGATCAGTAGGATCCTGCTCAAGTAGGACCAGTCTTGTGCCTTTCTTTCTGGGGGGCAAAGTCAGAAACCTGAGAGGCCACTGACTAACAGCGCCTTTGTCCTGTGGATGGGGTGGCACTCTGGGATGTGAGTGTCCCCCCCTCCCCCGACCCCAGAGAAGACACGGTGAGGGAGCCCGGCTCAGACCCAGGTCCTCTGAGCATCAGTCAGATGTTTTTGGCAGAAGAAGGGACCATCGCCCCAGAGTGGGGCTGAGCCGGAGGAGGGACCTCAGCGTGAGGGGCTGGTGTTCTCTGCGCCACGCGGAGTTAGTTACCACTCTGGAGAGATTCCTCCGGAAGCTTTCCCAGGTTGCGCTGAAAACAGGTATCTCACAAACAATGCCTCAGCAGCGGCTGCAGAAACCGTGTCATGGGACCGTAACATACAGGGGCCTTGCCGGGGAGTCCTGTACCTCGTTGCCAGGAAGATGCTGAGTCGCACACACGACCCAGCTCAGAACGTCGTAGTGCGTGTGCGTGTGTGCACGTGTTTGCGTGTGCACGTGTTCGCATGTACACACGCCGTGTAGATAGGTAATAATATCCGCATGTTCATATACGCATTCCACTGTGCTTGCACTTGCTTACATAGCATCAGTGATGCAATTTCCCGATCTGAAGGTTAAAGGAAACCTTAGAGGCTGCCGAGCTAAACTCAGATGTGCAAAAATCTTCATTTTCCGTGTATCTACTGATATATAATACGTACATCAAATTTTAAAATAATTATCAATCATAGTACGATGTAAAAAAATATATAAGGAATACAATGAGTTAAGGTTAGAGGTGAGGAAATTTTAAGTTCCGTTTCTCAGAATCGAAAACGGAGAAGAAGAAAGTTGATGAGCTTTAAATATAATGTAGCACACAAACACACACACAAACCACCCCGTGCGCAGAAAGATAATCCAGGTGAGCACATCGTTGTAACATCCAAATTAGTTAATATTTTGCAATGAAGATTAAATACATAGAAAAAAAACGAATTACTCATTCAGTAAAACCCTTAGAACTAAATTTGAATATTATAAAGTGTATTCATCAGATTTACATTCACCTTTCTGCCATCATGCCTGTGGATTTGCAATGAAAATATTCCGCCCTGCCTTGTGTAGTGTAGGTCTTCGTGTGTTTGCTGACCGGATATTCTCCATCCACTTTCATGCATAAACAATAAGTTTAATGTTCCAATTCCCTAGATTAAACTAGCTCAGATTTTATGCTGGCAAAACAAAGTCAAAATCAAACCGAAGCCACAGGTAAACATATATGTTCTATTTTAAATTCAGTGAGTAAATGGATGAAAGTAGATTACAGAAACAAATCTGGATGCAAAATAGTCAAGTAGGACATTTCAACTCACTGCATCGTGACTGATCTTTGAAGTGCCAACTTAGGAAAGCAAGTGAAATAATGGAGACCCTCCTAAGAAGACACACTGTGTTCCCACAATATAACAAAGGGTTAAGGCCGGACGCAGGGGCTCACACCTGTCATCCTAGCACTCTGGGAGGCTGAGGTGGGTGGTTCACTGGAGGTCAGGAGTTCGAGACCAGCCTGAGCCAGAGCGAGACCCCCGTGTCTACTGAAAAAATAGAAAGAAATCAATTGGCCAACTAAAAATACACAGAAAAAATTACCCGGGCATGGTGGCGCATGCCTGTAGTCCCAGCTACTCAGGAGGCTGAGGCAGGAGGATCGCTTGAGCCCAGTAGTCTGAGGTTGCTGTGAGCTAGGCTGACGCCACGGCACTCACTCTAGCCTGGGCAACAAAGTGAGACTCTATCTCAAAAAAACAAAACAAAGGGTTATTTACCATTAAGTAGAGTGTAGACAACTCCATTACCCACAAATTGCCTAAAACAGCTCTTCCCATCTGTTCAAAATCTTATTTATAAAGTCGTTTTACATAAACATTCACAGGTAGGATTTCTGGGGCTTAAAATTTTCTTACTAAGCAAATCACCAGTTTCTGGTGACGTTTTATTAACATTTACAACAGACCAGTGAAAGCCAATCCCCCATCTCCGGATATGGGCTGAGAGGCCCCCTCAGGGCTCAGCACTTGGGGAGGGATGTGGAAGGAGACTACTGCTTTAGATCCCACCCTGGCTGGTTGTGTGGGACCCCAGGAGGCTCTAGACCCAGAGCTGGGTCCAGGCCAAGGTGAGAGTGGGGGCGGATGGCAGCTCAAATCACACCCCCTGAGCCCCAACGCTTGGCCAGCAGGGACAGGTCATTTCAACAATATTATACGCTGGACTCAGGTTACACACGCAATCTGAGTATCCGGCTTAAATGGGCTTCTGAGAACTCTACTGTTGTCATGGTTATGCATAACATTCTTTGTGTCCCAACTGCTTGGAACAGAGTGGTCTCTGATCTGCGTGCCTAAAACCACACGTGTGTGTGTGTGTGTGTGTGTGTGTGTGTGTGTGTGACTCCCAGGACACGTGTGTGCACACGGCAAACCGGGTTATCTTTCCCAAGGCAAACCGCAAGGGCAAATATAGAGAGTAGGCTGATGGTAAGCTCGGGTTCTCTAAGCCAATTTTTGATACTTGTTCACCCTGAATTACTTTGTAGCAACGTCTTCTCTTAAATTACTTGTTCTTCTCTGAATTACTTTGTATCAACATCAGCGTTTGTTTGCTCTTCTCTTAAAACACAGAGTAAAATGTCACCCCTTGCGATAGTTTGGTTCATTCTCTTTATTGCCTTTTTTTTTTTTTTTCTGAAAGTGGCTTCAATTCTTCGCACAATTCTGATGATAGCGGGTTAATTACTACACTGGGCTGTAGCTGTGCTTTCTGCTGAGGCCCCTCCAAGCTGAGGAAGATAAAATTAGTTGGCTTGAAATTTAGGTTTGTTGATTAATTTCCTCCTACGTTTGTTCAAATGAGTCCTGGCTTCGCTTTCAGTCACCTTAGCTGTATTCCTTCCTCATAATTGCACAATTGTATTATTTATTTTTTCTGTATATTATGGGGGTACAAAAGTTAAGGTTATGTATATTGCCCTTGCCCCTCTCCCCCCACCAGTCTGAGCTTCAAGCATGTCCATCCCCCAGATGGTGCACATCGCACTCATTATGTATGTGTATGCCCAACCCTTCCTCCCCCTCCCACCTGCCCGACACCCAACGAATGTTATTCCTATGTGTCCACTTAGGTGTTGGTCAGTTAATACCAATTTGCTGGTGAGCGCACATGGTGCTTATTTTTCCATTCTTGGGATACTTCACTTAATAGAATGGGTTCCAGCTGTATCCAGGAAAATACAAGAGGTGCTCTATCACCGTTGTTTCTTATAGCTGAATAGTACCCCATGGTATACATATTACCACATTTTATTAGTCCACTCATGTATTAATGGGCACTTGGGTTGTTTCCACATCTTTGCAACTTTGAATTGTGCTGCCATAAACATTTGAGTGCGGATGTCTTTTTTATAGAATGTCTTATATTTTTTCAAGCTATTTTCATCAAAGCAATGGGAAGATAATGTTCAATCAACCGGGATTTTTTTTTTTTTTTTTTTGCGGAAAGAGAACAGGTGCCGATCTTCCAAAGAGATACCTCCAGGCTGAGATGGGGCTGTGAGGTGCCGCCCATCACACCTCCTCCTCCCCAGCACTGCGTGAGCTGCTGTCCCCAAATGTGCCTAAGGGGTGGGGGCTGCCCAGGTCCCCAAATGCCCATAGCAGGGTGTCTGTGCCCAGGTGTCCCAGGCTGTCCCAGTGCACACCTGCAGTGAGAGAAAAATAGAAACCACGACCCATTTCACCCCCCAAGGATACGGAGTTAGACAGTAAACCACATGGTCACATACCCCATAGTTTACAAAACGATACTAATTATCCCACTGAATACTCGAACTGAAGGCTTCCCCAAGATCTCTCTTTTAGCATTTTATTTATCAAAAACCTAACCCTGTAGAATGTCCCCCCAGTCTGTAGTGCTGAGGGGGGAAATGGCTAGTCCTACGGACATCACATCTTCAATTTGAAAGACGTGTTTCCCAAAGTCTGCAGATTTGAAGTGTTGCACGAAATGGGAATAATAGTCGGTTTTAAATGTTGGGATTCCAGGATGGGCGCGGTGGCTCACGCCTGTCGTCCCAGCACTCTGGGAGGCCGAGGCGGGAGGATCGCTTGAGGTCAGGAGTTAGAGACCACCAGCCTGAGCAAGAGCGAGACCCCGTCTCTACTATAAATAGAAACAAATTAATTGGCCAACTAAAAAATACATATAGAAAAAAAATTAGCCGGGCATGGTGGCACGTGCCTGTAGTCCCAGCTACTCGGGAGGCTGAGGCAGGAGGATCGCTTGAGCCCAGGAGTCTGAGGTTGCTGTGAGAGAGGCTGATGCCACGGCACTCACTCTAGCCTGGGCAGCAGAGTGAGACTCTGTCTCAAAAAATAAAATAAAATAAAATGTTGGGGTTCCCAAAGGGGGAGCCAGAGGATATGGGCAAGTCCATTGGACTGTAGTACTTAAAGATGCCGCAGACGACACACGTTTTGGCAAATTATACACTTAAGAAAAATAAGAAAACCCCCCAACTACAATCAAAGGGGATCTTCAAAGTTTCTTTCTTGTGAATCAGATGAGCCTGGAAGGAAAGGTTTATCATCTCACCAAACGCACAGCCACAGCCCTAGACCCACCGCACACGCCTGCCCTGCACTTCTCTGAGCAAGACGCCCGGAGTGGGTGGAGAAGGCTCCCGTCCCGCCACATGGGGTCGGAGCCCTCGAGCTCCCTCTGCTCTGAGATGCTCCTGGGGGCAAAAGCACGTGCAGTCGAGAACCCTGGAAAACCGGGAGTCAACACCAGTCCCACGTAAAATGGGTAAGACACCCGGAGAACCTACCTAAGCGGTGAACCCATCAGGATGCCTTGCGTGGCTGGGAGCGCGGCTCGGGGTTGCACGGAATTCCGGGCAGCTACGAGAACTCTACTACACGCCGGAATAACCCAGAGATGTCAGAGCCTCCTCCCACCCCATCCCTCTCAAAGGAGGAAGCCGAACACCTACATCCACAGCAGCAGGAACAGAAAGGAGGTACACACGTGTCACTTCTCCTGAGAAGGAGAGACAAGTCGCCGTTTTGCGAGAGCCCGGGTGGAGTTTGTTCTCGGCCCCTCCTGCTGCTGGGCCTGTGCTGGCTTCTGCTGCACAAATGAAAAGATCCAGCCCCTGGCCTCGGGGTGAGGGTGCCCCAGTACCCAGGTGGTGCTCGGGGGCCGAGGTGAGCCTGCTTCCGGGTGGGGGGGCCTGGCGCGTCCAGACACAAAACACACCCTGGGGCTTTGCTAGAGCCGACGGACAGGCGGAGACAGAGCTGCATGGAGGAAGACAGGCAAGTGCCTGCTCCCTAAGTTGGACCCCTTGGTGGGTCGAACATGACCCCGAGTGAGGCCAGGCAGTCCTTGCAATCATCCACGCCTCACGTTGCAGCCCCCTCCTCCGTGCAGGTCTGAGCGAGCTAGAAACAATATTGATACGAGTGAAGCTGGAGTCCCGGCGTGGCCTCTGCGGCCAATGAAAACAAAGTCGAAGGTCGGTCAGTGTGCGTGGTGTGAGGTCCAGTGGCCACAGGACCTCTCGTGGCTGAGCCCAAGGTCCCCGGCTCTGCCTGGCGGCTCGGTCTCTCTCTCCCCGCTGCCCTGGGGCGTGAAGATGAGGAGCAGGAAAGGCACCCCCAGCACCCAGTGCGGTGGGCGTCCCCCGTGTCAAGTCCTCGTGAGCCCCTGTCACTCACTCACGGGATCCACCTCCAGCCCGGGAGACTCACACGTCCCTTTTGCTGAGCCGGGGACTCACGCGCCCCTCTTGCTGAGCCGCCACCGTTCCTCCAAACAGTGACTTTCTGGGAGAAGGGGGCGGTCACCACCACAGACGCAGAAGGCCCCGGGGCGTCCGGACCCCGGAGAACTCATCGCCGAGATTCGGCCGGGACGAGGGGAGACACGAAGACATACCAGAAACTCAACGCAATTCTCTTCTGGTGTGAGTCCACAGGAGCGTAGGCACCGTTGGCATGTGGCAAACGAATAATAACTAGTATAAATCATTAAGGAGGAGGACTCGGACATCCCTAAAAAAACAAACCCCTGCGATTCTGGCAGCAGCTTCTGGCCGGCGGTGGAGGTTGTTTAGGGCACTCTGCCCTCCACCGGGCTCGAGGGCCCAGGTTGCCCACCCTGGGAGGGGACCATTCTCCACGTAAAATGACCAGGGAAGGAAATAGCAGCAACGTCTCAAATTAGCATAATTAGTAATTATCTCTTAATAGCCCCACTTGGCTTTGGAGACTTGGCACTTGGAATTCTTGCTTAAAGTTCAGCGAGGAAAAACAAATTTCACGCTGAAACGTCTCAATAACACAGCCGAGCTGCCGAGGTGAAGGACGGCGGGAACATATGGACCCTGCGGTTCTTCCCCCCAAAGAGCTGGGTATGTGGCCACGCAGGCGGCAAAACACCGAAAACCGCCGTTGGACCCTCCCCGGTCTCTCTCTCTTGCTCCCTTTGAAGATGATCCCGGAATTCTTCCTCCCTCGGAAGCCCAAGTCCCTGCCCATGCTGAGGAGCATTCTTTCTAATAAAACATCGCCGAGCCTTGCTGAGATGAAAAGCCCGTCCAAAATAAAGGTAGTACGAAAAAGGAAAAAAAAGAGAGAGAGAGAGAGAGAAGGAAAAAACACCATCCATGTTGCAGTCAGCAGTGAACAAACCTTGCACCAACCTTGCTGTTCGCTGGTGGGAATTCAAATGCAAGTAAGATCCCCAAGCAAACAGAGGGGTTCTTTCTAATTTTCATGGAGACGTGCGTGGCAGGACAGAGAGAGGGCACGTTTGCAATGTCACACGCCCCCCACGGCACCTCTCTTTCCTCTAGGCAAGGAAGACTTTGCGCCTATCAAAGGGAATGTTTGTTGTTGATCAGCCCCGTTTGCAGCGTGCCGTGTTGCAATCTGTAGGACGCCCTACACCACCCGCTCAGGACACAGCACATTGGGTTTATGAAGGAAGAGAAGCAGGTCTCCACCGGGCAACTCCAGGACAGAAACTTAGTGCAGGAGCAAGAAGCCCCCACGGAGCCACGGAGCCACAGAGCCACGGAGTGGCGGCTCTTGGTTCACACCCATGATGCAGGTACAGGGTGAGAAGGTTCCCAGGACGCTCACTCCTCCGTATTTAACACATCCCGCTTGGCCCCCTCCTCAGTCCACAGCCACGTCCCCCTCGTGTACAATCCACACCGTGCCCCATCCCCGGACCAGCCACAGGAGGCGCTGTTGTCCACGGCTGCTCCCGGCAGGCCCCACCTGGGATGTTTACCATGTTCAACATGGCATTTTTTGTTTGTTTGTTTGAGACAGAGTCTCACTCTGTTGCCCAGGCTAGAGTGAGTGCTGTGGCGTCAGCCTAGCTCACAGCAACCTCAATCTCCTGGGCTCAAGCGATCCTCCTGCCTCAGCCTCCAGAGTAGCTGGGACTACAGGCGTGCGCCACCATGCCCGGCTAATTTTCTCTATTTTTAGTTGTTTGGCTAATTTCTTTCTATTTTTTTTTAGTAGAGATGGGGTCTCGCTCTTGCTCAGGCTGGTTTCTAACTTCTGACCTCGAGCAATCCTCCTGCTTCAGCCTCCCGAGTAGGTGGGGCTATAGGCATGTGCCACCACGCCTCGTTAATATATATATATATTTAGTTGTCCAGCTAATTTCTGTCTATTTTTTTAGTAGAGACGGGGTCTCACTCTTGCTCAGGCTGGTCTGGAACTCCCAAGCTCAAACCATCCTCCCTCCTCAGCCTCCCAGAGTGCTAGCATGACAGGCGTGAGCCAGCGCACCCGGCCGACACGGTATTTTTCACGCTGAGAAAGAATCCTAGTCGGTAACTATGCTCGGAGCCCCCAAATGCGCCCTCCCCATCGGAAGATCACTCCTCTGCCCACGTAGACCCGTCTGGTTTGCACCAAATGTACAAAATAGATCAAGGAAAAGCCTGAATCCTGTGCCCCCAGCAGAAGCCAGAGCTTCAGTCCCAGGTGTTGACGTCACGGTCTTCTGAGCCTGAAATCTATTCAGCTTCTCACCAAAGGAGAAGGCCAGGTTTTCCTCTGAAAGCCCTAACGAAGCCAAACCAAGCCCACGCCCACGTCTCGCTTAACTGTTTGGTGCCGTTCTCTGCCCCTTGTAGCGGGGGAGACACACTCTCCACCTAGCTGGCCCGGCCACGGGGTCGGTTTTCAAATGCCATCCTGATGAAATAATAAATTTTAACTTCCCAAACCGGGACGTTTGCAAAGCCTGAAGGAAACGGAGCGTTATGAAGCTGGATCCAAAAGATGATATGGGGAGGGGGAGGCAGTAGTTAGGAGGAGAAGACAGCTCTGAGCAAACCGCGCACGCCGGAGATTAAAGCGAGGCACCGCTGGGTAACGCGCAAGTGTTAACGGGAGGAAGAAAACTCTAGAAAAGAGGATTAATGAGAACTCGGAGAAGCGCAGTGCACACCTATCTCTCTTCCTCCCCTCAGAGCTTTCCCTCTGCTTCCGCAGACCGGGCAGATGTGAAGCCGGAGCAATGAAAGGAGCCTGCGTGGGGAGGCCAAGAGCAGACCGGGGTCGGGGAGTGTTGAAATTGTGCGGGAATCTGGGACACCTCGGGAAGGAGGCTCCGGGAAAGGAACCCGGTGAAGGAGCACCTGCCTTTGGGAACAATGTTTGCTATGATGGAAACAATGTTCGTTATAACAGAAACAATGTTCCTTATGACGGAATCAATGTTTGCTATGATGGAAACAATGTTGGTTATAACAGAAACAATGTTCGTTATAACAGAAACAATGTTCCTTATGACGGAAACAATGTTTGTTATGATGGAAACAATGTTGCTATCTGTTTGATGGAATTTTTTTTTTTAAAGAATCCTGTATTTTTGTCTATTGAATACAATTCACGGTTCACCCTGGATCAGGCATGTGGAGAGAAAGGCACAGAAAGCAACGTCAGGGGGTGCCGGGAAGATCCTCCACCCGCCTGGCACTCTGCCATCTGCCGCTTCCACGGAGATGTCACCAGAGAGGGTGCGACTTCTTTGTTCTATAAACGTCTCCTATTAAAGTGTCGGTACCCCGGCGAGTGTTGTCTTTGTGATTAGGAAGTCAACGTGCGCTTACTTAATGACGAAGTGAGGTGTTTTTTTTTTTCACCTCGCACTCAGGAAGAAAGATAACAATATCTGAAAACAATTATTGAAAACATCTAAATAGCTGAATGTATAGGAAATACATTGGGAAAAATATATTTAAAAAATAACAATATCTGAGAAAGCGGACTCCGAATTCGTTCAAATGACTGCAGAACGCTGTGCAGTCCTAGAGTTTATGGGCCAGCATACAGGCCCTCCTTCTGTGGAAAAGTAGGGCAGTTTTTCTTTGAAATAAAAATACTTGGAGGGGACAGGTGCAGTGGCTCACGCCTGTGCTCTCAGCACTTTGGGAGGGCAAGGTGGGAGGATCACCCTCAGGTGGTTCAAGACCAGGGGGTTCAAGGGGTTCAAGGCCAGGGGTTCAAGACCAGCCTGGGCTATATAGGGAGACCCCATCTCTATAAAAAATGAAAAGAAAAGGAATAAAAACAGGCATGGTGGTGTGAACCTATATAGTCCCACCCCCTTGGAAAGCAGAGGTGGGAAAATCGCTTGAGCCCAGGAGTTGGAGGTTGCAGTGACCTGTGATCAGGCCACTGCACTACAGCCTGGGCAGCAGAACAGGACCCTGCCTCTGCAAAAAAAAAAATAATAATAATAATATATATATATACATATATATATATATTTGGAGGAATCGAAAGGAACTGAAAATAGTCTATTGGAACACCATTTGGATTTATTGTGTTGACAAGGAAAACTGACTGCAGAGCACAGCGTGTTATCTGAACACATAAATGACTTGTGGGCTGCCTTCTTCAAGCTTCCAGAACACGGACAAGCCCACGGGAAACGCAAGCAGGGGAGGCAAGAATTCGACGTCCGGGATGTTCACCTCTGCTCCTACCCCACCCGTCCCTACACCCCGGCTCCCTTTGTACCCGTTTCTTATACGTGGGATTTTCTGCGTCTCTGTGGCAGGCAACACGAGGTCAGTGGGTGCCTTCAACATGAGTCAGTAGCTCTACTTAGGAGAGGAAAAGTCCCGTCTCTGCTTCCAGAGCAAGCTGGGAAAACAACGGCATTTTAGGAGACCCCGAACCTTCTCTTCTTCTTCAACCTAATAAAAGCAGGTCAACATTCGACGCCGCTCACACCTGCTCCACTGGCCCGTGTGGACCAGACCCTCAGGTAGAGAGGGTCGAAAGCAAGAAGATGGCATGGCAACTATAAAAGGAGGCATTAAAACCATGGAAATTGGCCCATAAAGTGTTCTGTAACTTTCTGATCCTGGAATATGTAGGGAAGGAAAATGTTTGAGAGAAAAGAAAACTTTGACATCCAGATTCACTTCCCGACAGACTGGGGCGTCCGTTAGCACCGCTCCTGCTCTGCCCAAGTCGCTCTGCACAGAGGCGGAAGGGAGAGAGAGCTGCCGACGGCAACCTCAGAGCGGCAGGATGCTGAGAGCCTCCCGGCACCTCTCTTTGCGAGGATGGCCTTAGGTGGAGATTCGTAAAGTCATCTGGTGGGGGAGGTCGGAGAAAATTCAAAAGAACGCTCTGCCTCGATTGCCGCACCCCATATTTCGGGGACAGTCATGTCTAGGATTTTTGGTTTAATCTCATTGTTCACAAACATCCATTTAACCACTTCGGTATGGCGCCCACTGGCCGCGAAACCTCACCCACAGCTGTGGGCGTGTCTGTGCTGTGCATGGACGACGGGTCCGTTTTGCTCTTGTGTGACGAGGAAAGCTTGAAAGCACTGAGAGCTTGTTTCACTTTGCAGGCGGCTTTACTTGTCATGTAAATATCAGGATAGGTAACATGGACATATATGTTTTCATGACGTCATTTTTAAATGTTCACAATTTTACTTTGATAAGTGAAAAATTAGAAAAGTCATATCACGGCTGTCGGCTAAAGTCCACGCTGGGCTGGTGCCCGTTCACATCTGTGGCTGCCGGCTGCAGTCGACGCTCGTACCGAAGTGGTTAAACAGTCTCACTCTCTCAGCTCTGCTCTGCTAAGTCTCCCGCCGACATCCGTCCTCTCCCCTGCTTCTCTGCAAGCCCCTCCTTGGGCAGCACGTACAGCCCGGATGGCACCACGCCCTCCTGGCGCCCACCGGCCCCCTGTCCGCGACTCTGCTGCCCTGGGCTGCAGGCAGTGCTGACTGAGGCGAGTGACCCGGTTCCCCCTCTCTGGCCCCGCCGGCCCCTCCTGCCACGTCCATCCCACCTGCAACTCCTGCAAACCACGCTGTCCTCCCCGGTCACGGAGGGAGCACGGTCATGGGCGTGACGCAGAATGCAGACCCGAACACCCGCCCCCAGCAAAGCACACCCACCCTGCGCCACCCGCCTGTGACCTCCAGGCCTCCAAACAGCTGCTTCATTCAGTGGAGATAACTGTCAGGTCCAAAACCAGACCCTCGGAAAAGTACCACTATAAAGCAATCCCCCTACACGTAACAACTACCCAATTCAATTGGTTCGATAATGGCTATTCAACAACAACTATCCAACTCTCTTACCCCAAATTAACACAGCTGCAAGATAAAAAAAAAAAATGTATCTGCGTATCCAGGCGAAAATCATCTGTTAATCATTTTTGAATGTTTGATTATGCTAAACAGCTGATTTGTTTCATTCTATTAATCTGGTACAGAATCTCTCCTTGCTGTTTGCGGTGATGCTGCTCGACATGCCTCACACTTCACGATTCCCTCTGTCTCCTCCTCAGAACTCCCCTCCCCACTGGGTTATTTGGGGGACGTGTGCACATCTTTGGGATTATCCGCACACTCACAGGCTGTTATTCCTCCTGTCTTAAAAAAAAATAATAATCTCTCGTCTGACCTGCAGCCCCTCCACCCCAAAAATGTCAAGCTCCACTAGGACTGGGGTGTTCACCTTTTGTCCTTTCAGTCACCGTACCTCAAGAACCTAGAACGGGCCCTGCATACAGCAAGTGCTCAATCATACGTATAACCAATCGGTGGACACATCTGCTTCTCCGAGGGATTCACTACCTCACACTCAGAGTGCCACTCTGTATCCGCTTTGTGTCACGTTCTCTCCGGTTATAAAAGTACTGAAGGTTCATTGCAGAAATTTCTGAAAATATAAAAAAAGCATTAGAAGGAAGATGAAAAGCTGTGGTCCCAGCGCGGGAATGTCACAGCAGCTGTTTCACTGCTCACGTTCCCAGGGTTGTTCCGAGGCTGACCTGTTTGTAGCGAGTGGCTCATGCCTTGACTCTGGGGTTGGAACCTGCTTTGTGAAATAGCTGACGTCCTTCATCACCTTCCACTAAATGCCCCTCTGCTGGGAAGAGACGCATCCAACCAGAGCCCGAGGAAGGAAATCAGCCGGGCATGTTGGCGCTGTTAGTGCAGTGTTTCTGGTTGTTGGGGGTTTTTTGGTGTCAGTCTAGCTCACAGCAACCTCAAACTCCTGGGCTCCAGTGATCCTCCTGCCTCAGCCTCCCAAGTAGCTGGGACTACAGGCATGCGCCACCATGCCCGGCTAACTTCTTCTATATATTTTTAGTTGTCCAGCTAATTTCTTTCTAGTTTTAGTAGAGACAGGGTCACATTCTTGCTCAGGCTGCTTTTGAACTCCTGAGCTGGAGCGATCCTCCCACCTCGGCCTCCCAGAGTGCTGGGATGACAGGCGTGAGCCACTGCGCCCAGCCTATTAGCGCAATGTCTATTCCCAGCCTCGGGGCAGGAGGGGGCAGGAAGGAACGTCCCCCTGGGGGACCAGGACCAGAACACCTCAAGACACTTGAGCGGCGGCCGGGCCAGGGGAGCTCAGCACATTTGGGGACAGAGGAAGGCTCTCTGCGGATGGGCGGACAGGGCTTGGCCAACCTGGAACCCAGGAGGACAGTCCTGAGTCCTGCAGGTGCTGGGGAAGTTTTGGGACGAGTCACCTGAGAGAGGAAAGGGACCAGCCAGGACTCTCTCCTTGTCATCCTGCATGCGAGGAGGGTTTGAGCGTCTGTTCCAAACCTCGAAGGCTGCAGGCTCATTCCATCTACCTCGTGCGATAGATTTTCCCCCTACCGTCCATAATTTTGTTTAATTCCCCAATCTTGCCTTTCCTTATATGGCGTGCTGCAAGACCTACTTGTCCGTGTGGTGCATGAGTCTGAGAAGGCAGACGGATGACCCCAACCAATCAGCGGCTGAGGGTCGGCCTGGGACAGGCAGGAGCCTGGACCCTGGTCGCAGGCAGAGAGCAGAGACTTGGGCGCCGGCAGGAGACGCCCAAACAGGACTTTTGTTTTTCCGCGTCCTCCTCTCCGCGTTCCTCTTTCTCAGCCTTTCCCTTTCCCCCGGCCCAGGACACGGCTTATACAGGAGAAGGTGTCAGACGTGAGCTGGTCCTGCGGGTGACCGGCGCGTGGCACCGGGCGGCCACGGGCGGGCGGGTCCCCGGCGTGATGACGCTGTGAGAAACCTCGCTAGTTGGTCCAGCTCAGACCAAACGGAGTTGAGAGAAAAGCGATTTGTGCCTTAAACCGAGCCTAACTGCATTATTTTACTACGATTTACATCGATGTCTCGCCCTCTGCTCCACTGCCCACACCCTCCCTTTCGTAGGACACGGAGCGGCGTCTGTGTCCCCCCGACATTGGAAGTTGCTTTTTTTAAAATCAAGTGTTTACTCCCTTGCGTGTTCTCCATTCCTGACTGACGGACGGACGTGCTGGCCTGGGCCGTTCTGGGGCTTCGGGGAGGGAGACGCTTGAATCTCGGCACCTTCTGGGGGAGAGCGTGGTGTTGTTCCGACAGGAAGTGGGGTCTTTACTCCCGTGGAGGGGAGGACGGATGGAGAGCTCTTGCCTTCTCTTCCTCCAGGACACAGGGCTCCTGAGGCTGCAGAACCCCCAACCTCCCCATGAGACCCCAACCTCCCGATGAGACCCCCACCTCCCCATGACACCCCCACCTCCCCATGAGAACCCCAACATCCCCATGAGAACCCCAACATCCCCATGACACCCCTAACCTCCCCATGACACCCCCAACCTCCCCATGACACCCCCAACCTCCCCATGACAGCCCCAACCTCCCCATGACACCCCCAACCTCCCCATGAGAACCCCAACCTCCCCATGACACCCCCAACCTCCCCAACACCCCCAACCTCCCCAAGAGACCCCCAACCTCCCCATGAGACCCCCACCTCCCCATGACACCCCAACCTCCCCATGAGAACCCCAACCTCCCCATGAGAACCCCAACCTCCCCATGAGAACCCCACCTTCCCATGAGACCCCCAACACCCCCAACCTCCCCATGAGACCCCCACCTCCCCATGAGACCCCCAACCTCCCCATGAGACCCCCAACCTCCCCATGACACCCCAACCTCCCCATGAGACCCCCAACCTCCCCATGACACCCCAACCTTCCCATGACACCCCCAACCTCCCCATGAGACCCCCAACCTCCCCATGACACCCCAACCTCCCCATGAGACCCCCAACCTCCCCATGACACCCCAACCTTCCCATGACACCCCAACCTCCCCATGACACCCCCAACCTCCCCATGAGACCCCCAACCTCCCCGTGAGACCCCCAACCTCCCCGTGAGACCCCAACCTCCCCATGAGACCCCAACCTCCCCGTGAGACCCCAACCACCCCATGAGAACCTCCACCTCCCCATGAGACCCCAACCTGCCCATGAGACCCCCAACCTGCCCATGAGACCCCAACCTGCCCATGATACCCCCAACCTCCCCATGACACCCCCAACCTCCCCATAACACCCCCAACCTGCCCATGATACCCCCAACCTACCCATGACACCCCCAACCTACCCATGAGACCCCCAACCTCCCCATGAGAACCTCAACCTCCCCATGAGACCCCCAACCTCCCCATGAGAACCTCAACCTCCCCGTGAGACCCCAACCTCCCCATGACACCCCCAACCTGCCCATGACACCCCCAACCTCCCCATGACACCCCCAACCTCCCCATGACACCCCCAACCCTCCAATCACCCCATGACACCCCCAACCATCCCATGAGACCTCCAACATCCCCATGATACCCCCAACCCTCCAATCGCCCCATGAAAGCCCCCCAACCACCCCGTGAGAACCCCAACCACCCCACAAGAAGCCCCACGTGCCAGGAGAACCCCCCCATGTCACAAGAACACCCCAACCACTCAGCAAGAACCCCTAACCCACCCCTCGAGACCCCCAACCAGCCCATGGCTGCCCAGACTGTGTGTGCTAAGGGGTTGGGCTGGGAAGAGCCCCCCAAGCCCTCCACCTCCTTCAGGCAGAGGCACCCCCACCCCCCACTTCCCCACACCTGCTACGGACAGGTGTCTTCAGCACCAGGGACAATGAGTGATCTGGGCTGTCCATACTCCAGAGAAGCAACAAAGTTTAAGAATGAAACCAGTCTGGGCATGGTGGCCGACACCTGCAATCCCTGCCAAGGCAAGGGATCACTTGAGGTCAGCAGTTCAAGACCAGCCTGGGCAACATAGCAAGACCCATCTCTATAATAAATAAATACATACATATTCTCAGCCGGGCTCAGTGGCTCACACCTGTCATCCTAGCACTCTGGGAGGCCGAAGCAGGTGGATCGCTCAAGGTCAGGAGTTCGAAACCAGCCTGAGCAAGAGCGAGACCCCGTCTCTACTAGAAAAATAGAAAGAAATTAATTGGCCAACTAAATATATATAGAAAAAATCAGCCGGGCATGGTGGTGCATGCCTGTAGTCCCAGCCACTTGGGAGACTGAGGCAGGAGGATCGCTTGAGCCCAGGAGTTTGAGGTTGCTGTGAGCTAGGCTGACTCCAGGGCACTCACTCTAGCCCGGGCAACAGAGTGAGACTCTGTCTCAAAAAAAAAAAAAAAAAAAAAATACATATTCTTAAGTCTTTAGCATCCAACTGAACATGCCCAGATTTGGGAGCAGGGAGCATTCCAGGAATTAGTAGACAGAGACAGAGGAGCAGGCACACATTCACACGTACACACATGCACACGTACACACATGCACACGTACATACGTGCACACATACATACAGGTACACAGTCACACATACACATATGCAGGTATACCTACACACACTCATGCACACATAAATGCACACACACTGTCACACACACATGCACCTGCACACAGATACTCCTGTGCAGGAGGCTTTGTCTGACACTGAGCCTGTGACCGGCAAACCCTGAGCTGCCCCTGAGAACTGGGGCGAGTGGTCCCCCTCCCCCCACCAGGTGCCAGTGGGGAGCCTCATTAACCCTTCGTGCACTGCTTTCACCTGCAAAGTAGCCCTGGGACGCCTGGGCCGAGGGTCCACTCTCCTGCCCACCCACAGGGCTGCCTCCGCTCCCAGCATGAAGACCCCACCCCAGGAGGTGCGCCCCGCCCCACCCCCGGGGCCCTAACCCCACGCTCTCTGCACCTGAGCCCGCCTGGGCTCCTTCCTGCCGCTCACGGAAGGCAGCCGGAAAGCACAGGTGTGCCTGACCTGTGCCTGTAGTTGTCAGGGATGCGCCTTGCTTTTGGTTCCTTCTGTGTCAAAGCGCCTTCCATGGGATTATCAGTGTCGTGTTGACCGACACTCTGTACCTGGGCCAAGAAGCAGGGGTCACAGCCGGGCTCTCCAGGCTGTGCCACGGTGTAGACCTCACAGCCCCTGCAAGCAAGCGCCACCGGTGCACTTGGTGCTGTGTTCTCCACGCGGATAAATTCTCAGCGACAACAAACTGCAATTAACCGCCTCGGGCAGCGTGTGTACAATTCGTGGGGCCCCATTCGTGTTCAATTAAAGACCAAATAGGAGTTAAAAATCAGCTTCCGGGACATAAAATAAGCGTATACGCTGCTTGCACCCCACTGACCCGCACAAAGGATCGATTGCGTATTCTATCTGACAGTTCGCCAGGAGAAGGAATTAGCTGAGTAGCTCGTTACTCTGATGAATATACGAAAAAGTTTGCTATTTGTACGTATGGACTGCAAAAGCTTTGAATTTCACAGCAAGACGTGAAGCCTGATCGATATTTCTTTCCAGATAATCTATGTGGTGTAAGTGTTCAGGATGTGCTAGAGAAATACCCTCTGGAATTAAATCTGAACGAAAAGATACGAACAGTTCCAATAATAATCAGATAAATGTGGGGAATTGGCATGCCACCTACCCCAACAAGATATACAACATCAGATTAAAACATTAAAAGGTTCCAAAGAAGTCCTTTAGCAAAGAAAGGCTAGGGTTGTCCCTGAGGCTTTTTGGCTAAAGGATCATTTCTCTGGGCGAAGCCCATCATCCTGAGGCGCTGGTGTTCCGTGGTGCACACTTTGGGAAACCCTGAAGAGCAAGCCTGCTGGTACACACAAGGTACAGGTGAGTATCAGCTCTTAACAACTAGTTTTGGGAGTAAAG
This sequence comes from Microcebus murinus, assembly GCF_040939455.1. Classification (NCBI taxonomy): domain Eukaryota; kingdom Metazoa; phylum Chordata; class Mammalia; order Primates; family Cheirogaleidae; genus Microcebus; species Microcebus murinus. The sequence continues at coordinate 25,294,730 of NC_134128.1, forward strand.
AGACATGATGCAATGCCCTAATTCATTCTTTAAAGGGAATTTCAAGAAATGCATCATTTTTCTTGTATTTCCTGAGTATGACTACCATGGAAATTTGGAGCAATTCTTCCCTTAATGTAACCCTGTGTCTATTTGGCCTCTGCAGGGGTGGTCGTGGGTTAGCATCGCAAGGGAGGCCGTGTCAGCTCCTTACACATGACACGTTTGTAGCTGTGGTTGCAAGAGTCAAATGCATTAGCGAATGAATGGATTTCAGTATCCTTTGTAGGAATTTTACCACCTGTGAGTTTGTCTTTAGCGTTTCATGTGAAAACACTCTGGCATAGGTCACTTCAAAGTGAAACAATTCTAACTGGAATGCAACAGGAGAGAGCTCTGCATTTATTTGCTAGGCTGGGTTGTTGTTTTTGTTTTTTGTTTTTTTGAGACAGAGTCTCACTCTGTTGCCTGGGCTAGAGTGAGTGCCGTGGCATCAGCCTAACTCACAGCAACCTCAAACCCCTGGGCTCAAGCGATCCTCCTGCCTCAGCCTCCCGAATGGCTGGGACTACAGGCATGTGCCACCATGCCTGGCTAATTTTATATATATTATATAAAATAATATATATAAAAATATATATTAGTTATATATAAATATATATATATTTAGTTTTCCAGCTACTTTCCTTCTTTTTTTTTTTTTTTAGTAGAGACGGGGTCTTGCTGTTGCTCAGGCTGGTCTTGAACTCCTGAACTCAAACCATCCTCCCGCCTCGGCCTCCCAGAGTGCTGGGATGACAGGCGTGAGCCACCGTGCCCGGCCTAGCTTGTTGTTTTGAGTTACATTTTCATTCGTTGGCATGACAGGAGTGATGACAACAGTGAGAGAAGAGGAGGGAACCCAGGGTGGTGGTCCGGGTGCCGTCTCCCAGCCTGCGGTTCCCGGGGGGCGTCTGCCCCCCCCACCCCCCGGGAAGCTGGGTGTACCACCTTCACACGCCGTGTGCTCTCCCTGGGATGCGGGCTGCTCATCTGGAAAATGAGGGGCTGGGCGGGGATCGCTGCAGAGCCCCCACCCCCTATCCCCGTGGGTTAAAATCCAGGTCTCGGGCTCCCGGCGGCCCCACAGCCTGGCACCGCAGGCAAAGCCGAGTTCTCCGCAATTAGAGATAAAAGGCTTAGCCGAGACCTGGGAGAGGCCAGAGGCTGGCGCGGGGAGTCTCGGTCCCGGAGGTGGGGAGAGGTGAGAAGGGAAGGCAGGGAGAGAAACGACGTTTATTAAAAACCGGCTTCCCGGGCTCGAGAATGGCGTGCATGAATGAATACGCCCGTCTTATCAAACACGCCGAGTGCTACGTTTGGGGCGGGCAAAATGGGATCTCCGGAGCAAAGTACTGCAGCTCCACCGTCACCGAACCCTGGCAGGTATTGGGGCCACACTGGTCCTAACAGTCCGTTGCATTGTTGCTCACTTTATTTATTTTGTCTTTTTTTTTTTTTTTTTTTTGAGACAGAGTCTCACTTTTGTTGTCCAGGCTAGAGTGAGTGCCGTGGCGTCAGCCTAGCTCACAGCAACCTCAAACTCCTGGGCTCGAGTGATCCTTCTGCCTCAGCCTCCCAAGTAGCTGGGACTACAGGCATGCACCACCATGCCCAGCTAATTTTTTGTATATATATTTTTAGTTGGTCAATTAATTTCTTTCTATTTTTAGTAGAGACGGGGTCTCGCTCAGGATGGTTTCGAACTCCCAACCTCGAGCAATCCTCCCGCCTCGGCCTCCCAGAGTGCTAGGATTACAGGCGTGAGCCACCGCGCCCGGCCTATTTTGTCTTTTTTTATTTCAGCATATTATGGGGGTGCAAAGGTTTAGGGTTATGTATATTGCCCTTTTCCCCCCTTCTCCCCCGGAGTCAGAGCTTCAAGCGTGCCCATCCCCCAGACGGTGCACACCGCACTCATTGCGTATGTATAGACCCGTCCCCTCCTCCCCCTCCCACCTGCCCGACACCCGATAGAAGTTACTCCTATGTGTCCACTTAGGTGTTGATCCATTAATACCAATTTGCCGGTGAGCACACGTGGTGCTTGTTTTTCCATTCTTGGGACACTTCACTTAGTAGAATGGGTTCCAGCCCTAGCCAGGAAAAACTCACTTTATTTAGTGACCGTTTTATGAACATGAGCTGTGGCCCTACAGTCGCCGAGCTGAGAATGCGTTTCCTCAGCTGTCATCAGGAAATCACTTAGTTATTCAGGTCCAAAAGGTCTCACCATGGAGACTGTCCCAAAGCCTTCCTCACTTGCTCTCATTAGGTTGAATAAGGGGTGCACACCCTCTGCCTGCCCCCCGCAGTCTGCCGGCATTTTCGTGGAGACCCCATGCCTTGAGGACTGAACTGTCCTTATGGGATCTGGGACCTCTGCCCCACCAGGTGAAAAGGCTCGTGTCTGGGAGGCTGGCTCTGGAGGCCACAAGCCTCCATCCACTCAGTGGGTCCCACCCATGCCCTTTTTTTTTTTTTTTTTTTTGAGACAGAGTCTCACTCTGTTGCCCAGGCTAGAGTGAGTGCCATGGCATCAGCCTAACTCACAGCAACCTCAGACTCCTCAGGGCTCAAGCAATCCTCCTGCCTCAGCCTCCTGAGTAGCTGGGACTACAGGCATGCACCACCATGCCCACCTAATTTTATATATATATATATATTAGTTGGCCAAGTAATTTCTTTCTATTTATAGTAGAGACGGGGGTCTCGCTCTTGCTCAGGCTGGTTTCGAACTCCTGACCTCGAGCAATCCGCCCGCCTCGGCCTCCCAGAGTGCTGGGATGACAGGCGTGAGCCACCGCGCCCGGCCTGGCCATGCCCTTCTGTGTCCACATCCAACAACTTCCTGCCCGCAGCGTTTCTGGGGCTTGTTCCAACTCATACAAGGGGAGACGCTGGCACGGATTCGCCCTTAACCCCAAACCACCGTCACAGGTGGGATGAAGCCTCGTTAGAAAGACCTGTTGGGTGCACCGCTTCTAATCCCAGATGCCGGGCCCGGCTCCTGGTGGGATCGTTCCAATTCCAGGGGTGCTGGCGGCAGGTCTCGGGGTTCCTGGGGCGTGGGGGGACGGGAGGCGGGTGGTGCTCTTCGTGAAGACGGAGAAAGGAAAGAGCAGGAGGTTTGGGAGGTGTCACCTTGGTCCCCCCATCTACGTTCCCCTCTTTCCAGCTGATTGTGGGGAGGCCCCCGAGAATCCTTGCACCACAGCGAGAGTGGCAGGTGAGCGCCTTTTGCTGACACCCTGATACCTGTAGCAGAACACAAGCGTTTGGAGCCGGAAACTCTCCCCTGGGGACCCTGCACCGAGCACCCCACCTGCCCAATGTGGGGCTTCCCCTCCTTCACACCAAAGCTGGGACCGGCAGCGACACACCCACACCCAACGGCCAGCGTTTCGTGTCCCCAAGCAGATATGTCCCGCCTGTGGCTAACACCCGACGCAGCTTGTTCTCATTTAACTAGGTGTCAGAGCCAGGCTTTCTGTGGCTGCTTCGTGAGCGTGAAGCCATCGTTCCTGTTGGATTAATAAAATGTGGTACATGTATACCATGGAGTACTATTCAGCTTTAAGAAACAACGGTGATAGAGCACCTCTTGTATATTCCAGGATAGAGCTGGAACCCAGTCTACTAAGTGAAGTATCCCAAGAATGGAAAAACAAGCACCACATGCACTCACCAGCAAATTGGTATTAACGGATCAACACCTAAGTGGACATATAGGAGTAACATTTATCGGGTGTCGGGCGGGTGGGAGGGGGGGCAAGGGCAATATACGTAACCTTAACACTTGTACCCCCATAATATGCTGAAATAAAAAAAATTAAAAAAATAAAAAAATAAAACCCTCGGCAGTGCAAGCTGCAATCAGCCCCTCGGCCCTCAGCTGCAGATTTGCCGCAAAAATCCATCTCTCATCTCGTCTCGTGAGGCTCATCTCTCCCATCTCTCATCTCATCTCGTGAGGCTCATCTCTCCCATCTCTCATCTCATCTCGTGAGGCTCATCTCTCCCATCTCTCATCTCGTCTCGTGAGGCTCATCTCTCCCATCTCTCATCTCGTCTCGTGAGGCTCATCTCTCCCATCTCTCATCTCATCTCGTGAGGCTCATCTCTCCCATCTCTCATCTCGTCTCGTGAGGCTCATCTCTCCCATCTCTCATCTCGTCTCGTGAGGCTCATCTCTCCCATCTCTCATCTCGTCTCGTGAGGCTCATCTCTCCCATCTCTCATCTCGTCTCGTGAGGCTCATCTCTCCCATCTCTCATCTCGTCTCGTGTGGCTTCGGAACAAGAGCTGCGTCTGAGTGTGGGACGTTTGGTTTTCCTCCTCTGATACCAGCCACGTCTCAGGCTTCCCAGAAGACGTCTGTTTCCCTCCGAAGTCAGTTCTTTAAGAGCGGAGTCTCTGATTCTATCACTTAAAAATCTCCTCCGAGAGATGTGGGGGGGGGACATGGACCTCGTTGTTGAGGTGAGTGTTACTTTGGTGGACAATGTGACGCTTGTGAAAATCTGAACACCACAGAGCTCTTGCCTCAATTAATTCCATCTTCCTGTCATCCCAGCACCCTGGGAGGCCGAGGTGCGGGAGGACCGCTCGAGGTCAGGAGTTCAAGACCAGCCTGAGCAAGAGCGAGACCCCTGTCTCTACTATAAATAGAAAGAAATTAATTGGCCGACTAAAAATATATAGAAAAAATTAGCTGGGCATGGTGGCCCATGCCTGTAGTCCCAGCTACCCAGGAGGCTGAGGCAGGAGGATCGCTTGAGCCCAGGAGTTTGAGGTTGCTGTGAGCTAGGCTGACGCCACGGCACTCACTCTAGCCTGGGCAACAGAGTGAGACTCTGTCTCAAAATAATAATAATAATAGTTCCATCTTCACTTGGCACATATATTTGTACACAGATGCACGCAGGTGAGAAATAGGGTTTTGAACAAGCGGGAACTTCGGCATTTCTGCAGACAGCTTGAAAGCTGTCTAGCATTCAGGGAGCCACGGGGCCCCCTTCCCACGGATGCTCTGTGTCCGCACAAACCACAGGCCGGGCTGCGTGTGGGGGGCGGGGCGGGGTTTGTTCTCAACGACCCGCTGCTGAGTGCGCTATAGTGGTGCCTCCTCACCTCCATCCCCGTGGCCGTGCACGGCCCTCGTGGGTGCAGGATGTCAGGGAAGGGAACGGACATCGTCGGTGCTGCATCTGGGGCCAGGAGTCTGAAGAAGGTGACCTATTTTTCCATCTGTATAATTGTCTTTTTTGTGACTATGCTTTCAGCTTGTGATTATTACTTTGTTTGGCTTTAAAATATTTCGAAGGAGCCAAACCTCAGTCAGTGTTTTTTTTTTTTTACTGCCTTCAGGAGGGGGTTGCACAGGGTGCTGAGCAGGGCCGAGGTGAGCGCAGGAGGTGGTGGGAGGGATGCAGGCCCCACCAGGCTGGTGCCTCCTTTGCGGTGGAGTTTCTCCGGGCCCCTGCGCACGCGGTGTGCGTCCTAATAGGCCGATCCCTAGCGAGAGACCCACCTGCTCTCCAAGTGCACCCTCCCACCCTCCAGGTACCACTGGGGAAGTGCATGTTGAGGGTCCACAGCCCTTGGTGGCACCCCTCAAAGTTTCAGCCCCCAGTGGGGTCCCCCCCAGAACCAGCTCAGGGAAGGATGGGGGGGGTGTGCATCAGCCGGGCAGTGAGGATGTCAGACCCTCCACCCCCCGGGACAAAGGCGGCACCTGCCTGAGGCTGCCCCCCACCCACCCTGCTCACGAGGGTCCAGTCTCGTGAGGCTGAGCGAGATGGGAGTGGGGGCCGGGGAGGCCAGAGAGGCTGCATAGGCCGACAGCCAGAGCCTGAGCCAGGACCAAACCACCACCGTCCCCTCTGCCTGCTCGTGGCCAAGGACCCAGGTCACATCTGCTTGTTGTTCACTTCCTCTGGCCCAGATGACAGGAAACCCGAGCTTTCCTTTTTTTTTTTTTTTTTGGCCTGGGATAGTTACACTGTTTTATTTAACGTAATTGTGTCTCGAGGCATTCCTCTACCGTATATTTAAAAAGAAACGATATTATAAGCAAAGCGCCATCTGCTCAGAGCCTCTTAAGGCAGACTGCGAGTCCGACGGCGTACGTGACAAGCAAACGTTGAAACCGTTCCGTGCGGAGCTATCGCCGCCTTGTGCACTGGCAACTCCGGTGATTTTCTTATCCAAACTTCCCTGGTCTGGAAAACGGCGGCCTCGAACACGAGGGTTGGCTTTTCCCTCCTTCGTGGAGGGTCCCGGGGCTGTGGCACCTGCCCCCTGGCTCCTCGGCCCCCAGCAGGACTCAGCTCAAGGCCCTCACCCGCCTTCGGACCCCAGGGTCTTTGAACTCCCGGCAGGAAAATCTTTGTCACAGACAATTTCTTTTGCAAAGAAATTTGCAAACGAAATTGCAAAAAAAAAAATTGAAAGCTATATTATTATTTGCAAGACATAATGCACATCTGTTATGCCGAACTATTTTATGAATCAGATTGCTAACTTCGCTGTCTTATGAAATCGATCAGGGAGAGCTTGGGCGGCTTAGCGACATCGGCCTTGGCAAGCAGGGAGTCCGCGCACACTGCCGTGGTGAGAACGTATTCGAGGGCAGCTCCAAGAGCAGGAAGCTCTTCCGGAGACAGGCCGGGGAGGGGCAGCCTTCCGCTGCAAGGCAGTCAGCTCCCGGGACCGGGAGCGAGTCAGGCTTGCAGGACGCCAACACGTGCAAAATGGTGTTAATTTACTCATTGTGCCCTTTGACCTCGATCAGCTATTCATAGCTGAAACGTCATTATATTGTGTCCGAGCACGATACAGTTACTGTTTTGGATCACAGCCCTTTGCCAGAGCCGTCAGCAATAAACGGTGCATCGGTGCTAATACTGTATCAAAGATAGTATTCTTATTTAACGTGATTAATGTTACATTGTTATTATTGCGTCCACCCTGTAAGATAGTCTCAGACAGAGCCCTGGCGCTAAAGCGTGCACAACTTGATTAGCAAAACAGCGTGCTCACGCAGAGAGGAGCCGGGGTGCACGACGGCACGCGCCAGCTAAGCTGCGAAGCCCATGCCATCGCGTCCCGCATCCCTCGCTCTCCTCATCCCCCATGTGGGGGCGGGCAGCTGTTCCTGAGGACGGGTGGGCGGGCTCCCACCCCCCGCAGCCGTGTGGGCTTTGTCTCTTACGTCCTAACCGCCATTAGCCGCCGGGCTTTCATGCACATTAACTGCTCATCGGCTCCGTGACGGCTCGAGCTTGCAGCAGCTGTGGCCTCCCGAGTCTGATCACGCTGAACCCATTTGGGCCTGACGTCCCGGCGCATGGCCCTCTCTTTGTTCGGCTCAATCGGTTCATTCCAGCCAGTTTATAACCCAGGCGTTCATCTGGCCCAGCAGCCCCAGGTGGGGGTGGGGGGGCCTGCACCCTCAGAGCCGTGATCCGGCCCTGGCCCCGGCCCTCAAATTAAAACTCTATGTTCTCCCCGCTAACCAGCTTCCGTCTGCGTCTGTTTCTGTTTCTGTAAAGACTATTTTGGGAGGCAGGTGACACAGCCTAATAGCCCTCAAATAGCAAGGTTTATTGCACTTAGAAGTGTTTATCCGTTCGGGCCCAATTCGATTAAAAATGAAAAGGAAAAGGGAGCAGCTTAAGGGAAGTAATTTCCGGAAGGTCGGGAAGCCTCAGACCCAGGTGAAGTCCAGCCCACGGCCCCGTCCTGCGTGGGGGGGTGCCAGGCTCTGTCCCCCCAGAATCCACCCACCCTCCCTCTGGGGGCCCGAGCTCCCTGCCGCCGGCCCTTCCCCGGGTCGCACAAGCACCGCATCTTACCCGGCGTTTCCTTCCAGAGCCTCGTTCCCACAGGCAGAGGCCCCGGGCGGGGCCCCCTGGACGGCTGCGTGTTTGAAGGGCACCTGTGTTCACAGCTTAAAAAGCCGTGAGGTCCTCCTCCTCCCCTCGTCCCCCCCAGCGCTGCCTCCCTCTTCTCTGCCTGACTCCGTGCTGCGCACAAAGTGTAAAAGTTTAGTCCGCACTTTGAAATGGAAAGCCAACATGTTAACAATTGCTTTGAGCCATTTCTCACATTTCATTTTATCTGGAAATGAGAATCTCTTGAAATTCGGTTCCAGAGACATTTCTAAGTTTTCTGAAGGACTCGGCACTCTCCAAAAATGCATCGCTTCACTCCACGATCTGTTCCCTGCTCCCACCTTACGTAGAACCCTGTGTACCGGGCGTCAGGCCCTGGGAAGGGAAGACGGGAGGACAGTGAGGTCGTGTGTGTGTGTGTGGCATGGCTCAGGCTGTGTGTGCCCGGGTGGACCCGCCACCCTGTGGGCCAGGTTGACAGTGGCACATGCCTCTGCTAGGGGCCGCTGTCTGTCTGTCTCTGTCTCTTTCTCACATACATGCACACATGCACATGCATACATACACACACATGCATATACACATGCATATACACATGCATGCATGCACACATGCATACACATATGAGTACACGCATGCACACATGCGTACACATATACACACATCCACACTTGCGCATGCACACATACACACAGACATGCACACACATCCACATACATGCACGTATACGCACATGCATACACATACACACATACACATGCACGCACAGGCATACACATGCACACATACACGTGTATACACGCACGCACACACGCACATGCATACTCACGCACATGCATACACACGCACGCAGGCACAGCTGCTCCGCTCATGGAAGGAGAGCCTGCTTTGGCTCCATAACCGGCCTCCTCGCTTGCTGGGAGGTTGGTGCCTCCTCCGTCCCCACCCACCTGTGAGCACCAAAAGGAGCAGCTCGCAGAACTCACAGCCTCCCCCTGGCTTCTGGGTGCCCCCCGCCGCCCTCTCAGAAGGCGTTTCCGTAACTTCCCAAATAGGAAAACCTTTTGGTGGCATCACTTTCCACAGTTCGCCAGAACTACGAACAGTCTCAGGACCGTGTGACAGTTAAGAACAAACAGTAGCAACAGTTTAGGGTTTGTCAAATAATCAAGGTGAATGGCAAAGAGGCTAAAAGGCTACACCCACCTGGTCAGGTGCACAAAGCTTTAGTTAAGGGACAATAGCACGGGGAAATCTAGAACTAACTTTCTGCAATCCACTTCTGATGTTTACTTCTTGTCTTATCTAAAACAAAAATATCTTAAGGAAAGTGCCACATGGTGATTATTATTATAGTTCATGCGTTCTTTGCATTGAAATGTTTCAGAGAATATTATTATGTTATTCTAGATAGATACGTGGATTGATCTGTATGTCTCTATAAAGATATACTGATGTGTATATATATAAATACTTATATACGTACTTTTCTCACTACAAAATTTTACTTTTAATCTTGAGACAAATACTTTGCATTCACTGCTTCTTTGAGTTCTGGGGGGAAAAAATTTCAAGGTTTCTTATAGGTTCTGGAAGTTTAAACGCCTTAAGTGAACTTTTAGTAGCTGAGAAAGACGTGGTCAGGTTTCTACTGTCTTCTCAAATGATTTCCCTCAGAAATAAGCCTATTTTTCCCTCCTGGATTTTAGAGAGAGACACTTCGGACTTCACGTCTTAGAATACCATAGACAGAATTTTCTTCCGGGATTTGGAGAACCCTTCAGAGGTTTCTCACCTTTAAGCCCATTGAGATGTGCTCTTACAACACTCTTATACTCTTTACAAAGGGTCTTGAACACACCTCGTTCTGACCTCAGGATGCAGAGTCCACACTCGGGTCTAGGATCGTGGCTCCTTGGCAGTGGCCTTCCACGCCGGTCTGAGCCTCTCCGTTCATAATCCACAGGGAACAGCCAGTGTGGACCGGTCTCCCCTCAACTCAGAGAGCGTCATCCCGGGGCACGCCCCCCACACCGGCCTGGGGACCCCTCCCTACCGCTGTCCTCAGCTCCTGTCACCTCCCCCGAGAGTCTCTGCACATGCAGAGTCTGTTCATGTGATTTCATATATGTCCTTCTTTGTGTACCTGGCTTCCCCATCCAGGGTCCGGTTCCCCGAGTGGCTTAAGCCTGCTCGGGCTGTATCCCCCCCGAAACATGATTTTTTTTTGAGACAGAGTCTCACTCTGTTGCCCGGGCTGGAGTGCCGTGGCATCAGCCTAGCTCACAGCAACCTCAAACTCCTGGGCTCAAGCGACCCTCCTTCCTCAGCCTCCCGAGTAGCTGGGACTACAGGCATGTGCCACCATGCCCGGCTGATTTTTTTCTATGTAGTTTTAGTTGTCCAATTAATTTCTTTCTATTTGTTTAGTAGAGACAGGGTCTCGCTCTTGCTCAGGCTGGTCTCGAACTCCTGACCTTGAGCAATCCTCCTGCCTCGGCCTCCCAGAGTGCCAGGATTACAGGCATGAGCCACCACGCCCAGCCCTGAAACACGATCTTAAAGGCTTGGGAAGGGGGTTTACTGTGGACCTCAGAGATGCTGAGTCAGTGGGAAAGGGAGTCAGATGCATTCGGGGTCAGGACAGCCTAGCAGGACACCTCTGGCTGCTAAACCCAAACGCCCCACCAGTTCTCCTCTGCACAAGAAGAATCACGTACATCCCATAAGGAAAGCACTAAAGCCCTACAAAGCAATGTATATGGCGGTAATCATCTCTGCTCTGTGCAAACAAACCTCTGACCGGCGGCACCGACGGGTCACGGTGACCCTGTTAGATGCACTTCCACAGCCGCCTTTGTCCTTTAACAGCCGGGCCTGCAAACCGGTTCAGCCTCTGTGGAAAGCAATATGGAGATACCTTAAAGCGATACAAGTGGATCTACCATTTGATCCAGCAATTCCACTACTGGGCATCTACCCAAAAGATCAAATGACACTCTACAAATGGGACACCTGCACTCGAATGTTTATAGCAGCACAGTTCACAATTGCAAAGGTGTGGAAACAACCCAGGTGCCCATCAATACATGAGTGGACTAATAAAATGTGGTACATGTGTACCATGGAGTACTATTCAGCTATAAGAAACAATGGTGATATAGCACCTCTTGTATTTTCCCGGATAGAGCTGGAACCCATTCTACTAAGTGAAGTATCTCAACAATGGAAAAACAAGCACCACGTGTACTCACCAGCAAATTGGTATTAACGGATCAACACTTAAGTGGACATATAGAAATAACATTTATCAGGTGTCAGGCGGGGTGAGGGGGAAAAGGGGGCATGGGCAATATACGTAACCTTAACATTTGTACCCCCATAATATGCTGAAATAAAAAAAAGAAAAATAAATAAATAAAATCAAGTTCCTAAGCCAAAAAAAAAAAAAAAAACACAGCCAGGCCTGCGTTTGAAGCGCGATTTCATTGCCAGCTGGGGGAGTTTCCCCAATGTCCCCAGTCCTCACCAAACTCGTCTGAAGGTGGCGGAACCATCTGCCCCAAAGAGTGTCTTCGTCACCGTTGACTTGAATACCGTGTTTCCCCCAAAATAAGACCTACCCAGAACATAAGTCCTAGCAGGATTTCTAAGCATGTGCGCAATAGAAGCCCCACCCCGAAAATAAGCCCTAGTGACGGGCGTGGCTGCTCAGTGCATCTGCACAACCCATGCATGCCGTCGTGGAGCGGGAAAGGAGATGAGCAGCCCTTCTCATCTGCCCTGTCGTAACAGCTGCTGTCCCAGAGGTGACCGGAAAGGTGCGGGCAGCCCCACCAACAAGGCCGGCTCCCCCTGTCGGGTCCCGGCCATCCTGTGCATGCTGCAAGCTGAGGCTTTGAGGGGAAAATGACACGTCCCCTGAAAATAAGCCCTAGGGTGTCTTCTTGAGGAAAAATAAATATAAGCCCCTGTCTTATTTTCAGGGAAACACGGTATTCTTCCGTTATGGTAAAAACGTGCAACTCGTATTTCCTAGAGTCTCTCCAGGGTTCTCAGACCCTGCAGGGGATGCGTTTGCGGGGTGCCAGGTCCGTGTGCCCCTGGCCCTGCAGGTGGGGGCTCTGGACCAGCCGGCAGCAGGATCAGCTGCAGCCACGGCCATGCTGGCCCCACGGCAAGTCGGGAAGGGAAATGAGCAGCTGGCGCAGGAAGCAAAGTGACCACTTCGGACCGACGGTCCCTTCCGGTTTTCTGGGTTTGGACCACTTCTGTCTGTGGGTCTTCAAGACTGACTTTCTCCTGGATACGTTTCTCCACAAAATGCTGATTGCTTTCTAAGCCGCTGTATTAATGTGGCGACGCCCATTTGGCTCTAGGCTGCCGTCGCTCTAGGGCGGACCTCAGTGGCCCCCCAGAGAGGCTGGGGGAGCCGGGCAGTGGCAGGATGGCCTGGTCCTCATTCCCTGCTCTGGTCTCCGCCAGCCGGGGCGAGGCTTCTTGTGGCAGTCTCTGGCCTTTGCTGCCGGGCTCTCCTACGCCTCCACAACCCTCCCTCTGCTCAGAGTCCCCGCCTCTGTTTTTTGCATGCGGCTCTTCCTTCCCAAGTGAGTGAGTGAGTCAGGCTACACGATGGTATGTGAAAAAATAGATGTCAAAGCTATTTTAGCTATTTTAAATATCCCCGCATGCCGGCACGGGGGGTGTGGCACGGCACATAAATAAATATCTGTCTGTTTAAAAAATGTCACCTTCTGGCCGGGCGAGGTGGCTCACGCCTGTCATGCCAGCACTCTGGGAGGCCGAGGCGGGAGGATTGCTCAAGGCCAGCAGTTCGAGACCAGCCTGAGCAAGAGCGAGACTCCGTCTCTACTAAAAGTAGAAAGAAATTAGCTGGACAACTAAAACTACATAGAAAAAATTAGCCGGGCATGGTGGCGCATGCCTGTAGTCCCAGCTACTCGGGAGGCTGAGGCAGTAGGATTGCTTGAGCCCAGGAGATTGAGGTTGCTGTGAGCTAGGCTGACGCCATGACACTCACTCTAGCCTGGGCAACAGAGCAAAACTCTGTCTCAAAAAAAAAAAAAAAAAAAAGTCACATTCTGACTGAGAGCAGGAAGCCTCAGGGAATGTCACTTTGCTGTCACTGTCACCTGCTGTTCCCCAACGTGGTCCATCTGAGGGTTACACCCCCCCATTAGTGCACCTTCAGGTCCCTGAATCACCATGGTGACGTGCTGCCCTTTCGCCTGGGGTGCGGTGGCTGGAAACCAGACCAAACACCCACGCCTCTCTGGGTGACTGCGTGTGAATGCGTGTGACCACATGTGACAGCGTGTGTCCGCATGTGAAACGTGTCATCATGAAGTTGGAGGGCGGCCATTGGAGGGTAGCAAAGCCCCAGTGAGCAGCCGGGGCGGGGGTGGGGTGGGGGGAACCTTCCAGAAGCTTCTGCTCCCTGGAGAATTGCAGGCGGCAGAGCGCTTTGAAACCTCAGCACTTTCCAACACAATCACCTCATTTTGCAGGTGAGGAAACCATGACCCTGAGGCCAGACAATTTGCCCAGAGTCACACAGATAATTTATTGCAGAGCTAGGACTAGAATCTGTATGTCCTAATTCCCGGTTTCAGGTGTTTTGTTTTGTTTTTTTTCTGTTTTGTTTTGTTTTCCTTTTCAGACTGTATTAGTTCGCTGCTTTAAGTTCCAGACTTCCCTAAAACAGAAAGAAACGAAATCGTCATAGTCATAACCATATTTCTTTGCCAATGTCCCTCTACAAATTGTCGGGGAAGAGGGACGTTAAGAACCGTGCCGCATGTGCTCTGGTTTAGAATCGACTTCTTGGAGGAAATGAATTTGAGAGAAATGTATTCCGGTCTGCTCGGCCCGGACATAAAATTATTTCATTGCTGCTACAAGGTAAACTTTGCTCCCTGAGTGAAATAAATCAGCAGGAAACAAGTCAGGGTGACCCGTGTCTGCGGCGGGGGGGGGGGGGGGGGGGGGGCGCTCCGGGAGGAGGGGAGACGGCCCTTCCCTCCCCGGCCCAGGCCGGAGACCCCACGGCCCCGAGGCCAGGCCACCCCTTTCGCCCTGACATTTTCAGCTTCTCCCAGGCCCGTTTTGAAGTTGTGACTCAGGAGAGCCCCAATCCTGGTCTGCAGACGCTCAGCTACCACTGTCTGCATGAGAATACGGCTTTCCACTGCGGAGTTGCCAATTTCTGGCAAAAAAAAAAAAAAAACTGAGATTACTGTACGATCTGATGAGGGTGCTATCTGACGGGGTTCGTAGAATATCAAAGGAGAGTTCTTACTTCTTACATCGGTGTGTGTGTGTGTGTGTGTGTCCTGAACACTCGCTCCAGGCCTGGCATGGCCCAACATGCTTGTTGCACAGAGCGACCTGCAGGAAAGACCAGCATGGGCAGCATGGGTCATTCCCTCCCGGCACACCCCTGGGGAACTGCTAGAGCCCAAGTCGTCCCAGGGGCCTGGGAGGAGGTGACAGACAGTTAGGGCTTCTCTCTGGTACAGCCGCAGTCTCTGCGCTCACTTCCTAATTTCCCACCCGATTGCCTAACGGGGCACGTAGAGAGCAGGCGGGAAAATGCACGTGGGGCATTTATGCAACAGGGCACATGTAGAGAACAGGCATGAAAATGCACGTGGGGCATTTATGCAACAGGGCATGTAGAGAACAGGCGGGACAATGCCACAGGCTCCGCCCAGGCCTTCGAAAGCGCACACACCAACAGCACTTGGCACGTGGGGGACAGGCAGAAGGGTCCCTGCAGGGTGTGACCATTTCCTGGTAGATGCATAAACTTTTTGTTCTGACGTTTCACTACAAACCAGCCCAATATCCGGACAAACCCACGTGAGGACACATCCCTCCTGTAGGAGATGTGGGTGTCCCTGCCTGAATCTTTTAGGGTCATAACCACCGAAGCCGAAGCCCAGGACGCCGGCGCAGAGACACCCGGGTCACCGAAACTCAGTGTCAAAGTCCCCTGCAAGGCAGAAACTTAGGGCTTAAAATTGTGAAGCTGCTGGGGCTGCCAGACTCGCCACTTTTCCCACGAGAGGGCTCTAGGGCATTTAGAACATGGATCTTTCAGAGAATCCTTTGTTCTGAAGCAGAGAAAGAGAAAACGCCAGGCAAAGCGCTCACAGCCCGGGTGGCCGGTTCCCAGACGCCGGCTGAGCCCCCACCCCTGGTGTGTGGACCACAAGGGCTGGAAACGGCCCCGCAGAACTGTGCTCAGGTCGTTACCATGTTACTTGTTTGCTAGTCTTAATTTCGCACGTTTAACAAACATGCATGTTTCCCGACCAAGGTAGCTATCTATGAACACTAACTCCTTTAACCACTTCGGTGCGGCGCTCACGGGCCGCGAAGCCTCGCCCACAGCCGGCACTCACAGTCCCCGCGACAGTCTGTGCTGTGCATGGACGACGGGTCCGTTTTGCTCTTGTGTGATGAGGCAAGCTTGAAAGCACTGAGAGCTTGTTTCACTTTACAGGCAGCTTTACTTGTCATGTCAATCAGAATAGGTAACATAAACATATATGTTTTCATGATGTTATTTTTAAATGTTCACAATTTTATTTTGATACATGAAAAATTAGAAAAGTCACATCACAGCTGTCGGCTACAGTCGCTGTGCACGTTCGTCTATGGCTGTCGACTATAGTTGATGCTGGTACTGAAGTAGTTGGCATGTGACATGGACACTCTTGCTGTTTCTAGTTTACAAACCAGGGCGGGAAGACACAGATAAGTCGAGTGACCTACCCTGGACCCCACCGGCTGCCCCTCTGAGACCCAGCTGAGAGTTACCTGGCCCCACATGCTGCTGGCGCCGGTGTAGACGGGCAACCCACCTACCCTACACATTCAGTCTGAGGGGTGACTGTTCCTTCCCCCCATCCGTCTGTTTTGGTGGATGAGCCATTTCTACAGTGTTCAGTCTTCCTCCTCACACCCGCCCCACGAGTGTGTCCGTCAGAATAATCACGCAGCTCGCAGGCAGTCCATGCGGACCAGCGAGAAGTGGCGTGTTTCCCCATGTCTGGGGCTACCGTTGAAACATGATCGTTTCGAAGTATTTATCATTCTGCGCTTTTTATCGTTTCGGTGAGTCGGCTTCACAAATATTCCCCTTAACGAAATAAAATCTGGACCCTCGTTTGGGATGTGCATTGAACCCGCAGATAAAACTTGCCTCATTTCTGGATAAGCTGCCGTACAGCTGGGTTCTGATGAACTACAACAAGTGTAGAAACGTTTGCGCCAGAGAAGGAGGACTCCGGCCAGGAATGTTGCAGGAAGGAGGAGGTTGAACCTGGCTCTGGATACAGCAGAGCCCAGCAGAGCCAAGGGTGGGGTGAGGGACGGATGGACAGCTGCCCACAGGGGCCTGGTTACTCTCATGGGGGTGGGTGGGGGTTCTCAGCAACCTCCTCGTCCGACCCGGACTCAGCAGGCCAAGGACCAGGCCGGTCTGTCCAGAGACGGCCCCAGGAGCCAGACCCACGTTTGGCCACGGAGGGTTAGGGTTAGCCTGTGGCCAGCAGGGCCACACAGGCAGGACCCAGCCCTAACCCACGTGGTTTGCGCTTCGGGGTTTATGTCTACAGTTGGGATTGCTTCTGTGCAAAGACTATTAAACTTGAAAGACAGCTCTTGTGAAGGTCAAGAAGAGGATTAATACAAACGAAAATCAGAATGTTATCACTGCATTCAGAAACCACTGGGGGAGAGCCCAGAAATGCCTCTCATTTGTGGCTTTTTTAGGACCATTGAGCAGCACTCTGGCTTGTTTATCTAAGGGCTTGCAACAAATAATTTAGGGCCTACGTTGAAACCTGCTAAGTGTCGGCTACTTCAGCCGTCAAGAGCCCTCCAATTACGGCAAACATCCCTTTGAATATTCAGCCCAGAGACCCGGCAGCTAGCTCACTTGTTGTGAGCGACTGATGTTGATAAACGCACGATTTCCTTTCCTGGAACTGCCTCTGGTACTAGCTACAAAATGAAAATATTTTCATTAGCAAAGATGTTTACAGAGAACCCCACTTATGATTTAGTTTCCAATTTTACTGACACTATAGGACGTATAACTTTAACCTAAACATGCCAAATCTGAGTGTGTTTTCCCCAGCAACAGAAAAAAGGAAGGTTTGCCATGTTTTGTGTCCCTCATAAAACATACCCCAAGACCTCCCACCTGCAGAAGAGACAGAGAATCCCAGAGGTCTGAGGTCCAAGCTTGAAGTGTCTGACCAATGGCATGTGACATTTAATTTAATGGTGGATTCACTGTCCTGGGCTTTTCCCTCCCTCCCTCCCTCCCTCCCTCCCTCCCTTCCTTCCTTCCCTCCTTCCTTCCTTCCTTCCTTCCTTTCTTTGTCTTGCTTTGTTGCCCAGGCTAGAGTGAGTGCCGTGGCATCAGCCTAGCTCACAGCAACCTCAAACTCCTGGGCTCAAGCGATCCTCCTGCCTCAGCCTCCGGAGTAGCTGGGACTACAGGCATGCGCCACCATGCCCGGCTAATTTTTTCTAAATATTTTTAGTTGGCCAATTAATTTCTTTCTATTTTTAGTGGAGTCAGGGTCTCGCTCTTGCTCAGGCTGGTCTCGAACTCCTGACCTTGAGCAATTAGCCCACCTAGGCCTCCCAGAGTGCTAGGATTACAGGATTGAGCCGCCGCGCCCCGTCCAGGTTCTCTATTACCTGTTACGCAAAGCCCCAAACACTAGGAAGATCTGGGGCAGCGCGGACAGGACAGGCGCCGGGGGAAATAAGCAAAATTAAAGACGTCGAAGTGGGAAGTTCACAACGACAGACAGAAGCTTTTTCTTTACCCTTAATGACCGTCCCAGCACCCCTGCGGGGAAACATCGACTCTGGGTGCTGAGAAGTTCTGGCAACTCCTGAGATTTTGACGACAAAATACAGGCGCTTGTTCCTGGCGAGGTCGCCCATGCGACAGACCTCGAATCCCATGGGTTTTTTTTTTTTTAATTTCGGTCCTGTGGACTCTCGGATGCCATCCGTTTTATTTTTCTTCTCTGCGTTTCTCCTCCGGCCTCGTTCTGAGCAGTTAAAGCCATGCAAACTGGCGGGGCGCAGAAGCCCATTGGCCGCACCAAATGAGGCGTTTGAGAGCCTGCGCGCAGCGGCGTGATGCGGGGCGCCCCAGCGCAGGCCGGGCCAGTGCGGGCAGGGCGCACGCAGGCAGGGCGCACGCAGGCGGGGCGCACGCAGGCGGGGCGCACGCAGGCGGGGGGCGCCCAGGACGCGGAAGCTGGGCTGGGCGCACCGGGTCTCAGATCGTCGGGCGGACGGATCCAGCCTTCCCTGGGGTAGAAGGAGACCCTCCGGGGCTTGCAGCAAAAGTCAACAGCGGCGGCCTCGGCCAGGCGGAGTCCGTGTCTGTGCGCGTCTTAGTCTCCGATTTCGCTGCTTTCACTTGGCACAGCGCCAAATGCTCCATGCTCCTCCTCTTCGGGCGACTTGCAGGGGCGTCTCACGTTCCGTCTGTGTGGCTGGTGGTGGCTTTTCATCAGGTCCCCGCCAGGACGGGAACCTGACGAGCGGCGAAGCCCCAGCGGCAGGCGAGCGAAGACATGGGTTATTCAGCAGGCGCGGAGCGAGTCGGGCATTCCGTCGCCTTGCAGATTTGCAGGGCAGTGGCCGATCCGTCTCCCAACCCGGGTCCTGCGCTGGTAAACAAACGAGCAGACGCCCGCCGAGTCTCTCCGCCCAGCCTCCTGTTTACACCTGACAGGCCGCGCTTTATAGCTGAGCGGTTATTTGAAGTTATAAACATTATAATTAGCAATTTTTTAATTAGGCTGACAATTAACAGGAGATTCGCAAAGCTGCTAATTTGACACGTCGCGCTCCGCCGTGGCGTTTGTGTTAACCGCGCCGCGCGTGCATGCAGCCGCGCGGAACCGCGGCGCCGGGGAAGAAATCAATCTCGGAAGACCCTCGCTCCCCGCGTGGGGGGCTCCGCGGCGCTCAGACGGGGCAGGGGGACTCGGGGGTCTCGCAGGGTAACGAGGCCAGCGGCCCGGCTGGAAACCACCGAGGTCCCCGCGAGCCGCGCACGAAGCGCAGGGCACCAACGCGGGCGCACGGTGCGTTCCTCGAAGCCTCGGTTCTGATGGCGAAGGCGCTCAGTGCTCGTCGCCTCGGAGACCTCCTGACGCAGGCGCCAGCGAGGACCGCCGGGACGCCTTGTCTGTTCCGGTCAGGAGGCTGCTCGACGTCCTCCTGTCCGCGCTGGCACCAGCGGAGCTGAGGGAGACGGAGAGATCCACAGAGAGAGACACCAGAGACAGACAGAGATGGAGAGACAGAGAGATCCACGGAGAGAGACACCAGAGACAGACAGAGAGGGAGAGACAGACAGATGGAGACATCCACAGAGAGAGAAACCAGAGAGAGACAGAGATGGAGAGACAGAGAGACAGAGAGATCCACAGAGAGAGAAACCAGAGAGAAACAGAGATGGAGAGACAGAGAGATGCACAGAGAGAGAAACCAGAGACAGACAGAGAGGGAGAGACAGAGAGACGGAGACATCCACAGAGAGAGAAACCAGAGAGAGACAGAGAGGGAGAGACAGAGAGATGGAGAGATCCACAGAGAGAGAAACCAGAGAGAGACAGAGAGGGAGAGACAGAGAGATGGAGAGATCCACAGGGAGAGAAACCAGAGAGATGGAGAGATCCACAGGGAGAGAAACCAGAGAGAGACAGAGAGGGAAAGACAGAGACACGGAGAGATCCACAGAGAGAGAAACCAGAGAGAGACAGAGAGGGAGAGACAGAGAGACAGAGAGAGAAACCGGAGAGAGACAGAGATGAAGAGACAGAGAGATCCACAGAGAGAGAAACCAGAGAGAGACAGAGAAGGAGAGACAGAGAGATCCACAGAGAGAGAAACCAGAGAGAGACAGAGAGGGAGAGACAGAGAGATGGAGAGATCCACAGAGAGAGAAACCAGAGAGAGACAGAGATGGACAGATAAGAGAGATGGAGAGATCCACAGGGAGAGAAATCAGAGAGAGACAGAGATGGAGAGACAGAGAGATGGAGAGATTCACAGAGAGAGAAACTGGAGAGAGACAGAGATGGAGAGACAAGAGAGATGGAGAGATCCACAGAGAGAGAAACCAGAGACAGACAGAGATGGAGAGACAAGAGAGATGGAGAGATCCACAAAGAGAGAAACAAGAGACAGAGATGGAGAGACAAGAGCGATGGAGAGATCCACAGAGAGAGAAACCAGAGAGAGATAGAGAGGGAGAGACAGAGAGACAGAGAGATCCACAGAGAGAGAAACCAGAGAGAGACAGAGAGGGAGAGACAGAGAGATGGAGAGATCCACAGAGAGAGAAACCAGAGAGAGACAGAGATGGAGAGACAAAGAAATGGAGAGAGCCACAGAGAGAGAAACCAGAGATAGACAGAGATGGAGAGACAGAGAGATGGAGAGATCCACAGAGAGAGAAATCAGAGAGAGACAGAGATGGAGAAACAAGAGAGATGGAGAGATCCACGCAGAGAGAATCCAGAGAGAGACACAGAGGGAGAGACAGAGAGACGGAGAGATCCACAGAGAGAGAAACCAGAGAGAGACAGAGATGGAGAGACAAGAGAGATGGAGAGATCCACAGAGAGAGAAATCAGAGAGAGACAGAGAGGGAGAGACAGAGAGACAGAGAGATCCACAGGGAGAGAAATCAGAGAGAGACAGAGATGGAGAGACAGAGAGATGGAGAGATTCACAGAGAGAGAAACCGGAGAGAGACAGAGATGGAGAGACAAGAGAGATGGAGCGATCCACAGAGAGAGAAACCAGAGACAGACAGAGATGGAGAGACAAGAGAGATGGAGAGATCCACAGAGAGAGAAACAAGAGACAGAGATGGAGGGACAAGAGAGATGGAGAGATCCACAGAGAGAGAAACCAGAGAGAGACAGAGAGGGAGAGACAGAGAGATCCACAGAGAGAGAAACCAGAGAGAGACAGAGAGGGAGAGACAGAGAGGTGGAGAGATCCACAGAGAGAGAAACCAGAGAGAGACAGAGAGGGAGAGACAGAGAGACAGAGAGATCCACAGAGAGAGAAACCAGAGAGAGACAGAGAGGGAGAGACAGAGAGACAGAGAGATCCACAGAGAGAGAAACCAGAGAGAGACAGAGATGGAGAGACAGAGAGATGGAGAGATCCACAGAGAGAGAAACCAGAGAGAGACAGAGATGGAGAGACAAAGAAATGGAGAGAGCCACAGAGAGAGAAACCAGAGATAGACAGAGATGGAGAGACAGAGAGACGGAGAGATCCACAGAGAGAGAAACCAGAGAGAGACAGAGATGGAGAGACAAGAGAGATCCACAGAGAGAGAAATCAGAGAGAGACAGAGAGGGAGAGACAGAGACAGAGAGATCCACAGAGAGAGAAACCAGAGACACAGAGAGAGAGATGGAGAGACAGACAGGGAGAGAGCAAAAGAGAGAGAGAAACCAGAGAGAGACAGAGAGAGAAAGAGAGACAGGGAGATAGAGAAGGAGAGAGACAGACAGACACAGAGACAGAGGCGGGGAGAGATGGAGAGAGGCTGTGCCATGGCTCTCTGGGAACGGGCCGCTTTCCCATCATCCCTCAGTGCTTTCCCGCCAAGGGAAGCTCCCGCGTCTGCTCCAACTCCGGAATTCAGAGTGTCCCGCTCACTCCACGGGGCACGTGGCCCTGACACCCTTGGGTGGCCTGAGGTCCGTTTCATGGTACCAGCCTCGAGCACAGAGCAGCCACCCTCTGCCGGACGCCTCGGGAGAACTTTAGGAAAAGGAGATTTTCAGGGAGCGGTGGCTTCGGGGCGAGACGCCAGGGTGGCCCGTTGTCTCCTTAACCTGCCCGAGTGAGGCCAGGACAGGAGGAAGAAGAAATTATCTGGAAACGTCCAGCAAGAGCAATAGCAAGTGCTGCATTTTTGGTTGCTTTCAGAAAGAGGAAGACATTTGCGCACACCGAGATCATGAATTTCCAGAGTCCGGGGCTTCTTCCCAAGGCTACACCCGCTGGGTTCCCACGAGCAATGAGTGCGCCGTTAATTAAAACTTGCGGCTCCACCAGACACAACTTATTGATGTTGGGATGTGCTGCGGAGCTTTGATTTTCGCTGCTTTCATAGTTTTTTGAAAGTCTAGATCAGAAGAAGTTTGCCACCCAGAGAGACTGAATCCAGAGATCCCTTTCTGAACTTGCCACGAGCCTACACTGTCTCTGGTGCCCGTCACGGAAAACGTGGCGGCGTTGAACACAGCCGGCGGAATCTGTCGGCAGTCCCAGCCCAGGAGCACGTCTGTGAGAATCAAAACGCATGGATAGATTGCTTTGGGGAGACAGAGCCTCTCGGTCTTTTTATTATTATTACTATTTTATTTTACCTTAAAGCATTTTGCTTTTTGACAAGTTTGGTTTGTTTCTCTCCTCATACCTAACCTCATACCTCCACTCCATGACATAGGAAAAAACCCACAACACTCTTGGGGCAAGAAGATAGCTCACCCTTGAGGATAATTTCGGGTTACGCCCTAAACAGGATGAGCACATTTCGCTTTAAATTATTAATTATAGCGACTACCACTAGTTCGCTATCGTTGAGCACGTTGATCTGAAGAACTCACTTCTAACCTGCAGAGTTGAATTCTCTGTGCAACTCACATTCAGAAGAGCCGTATTTCCAAATCTCAAACCAGTTAAGACCTCAGTAGGAAGAGAAAGGACTTTTATGCAGCAAAGAATGAAGGAATGTGTATCACAAAGTTACAGAGCAGAGGAACATGCGTGTTTGACATCACCATCTTTCTCCCCCACCCCTCTGTCTCTGTCTCTGTCTCTCTGTGTCTCTCTCTTTGTCTCTGTCTCTGTATCTCTCTCTACTTCTGTCTCTGTCTCTCTCTGTCTCTCTCTCTCTCTCTCTACTTCTGTCTCTGTCTCTTTCTGTCTCTCTCTCTCCTCTCCCCACACCTCCCAACCAGTATGAAATTCAATCAGTCTAACTTTCACTGGAAAACATCAGATCTTGTACAACGAGCACACTGGGATTGAGGAGAAAAGTTTTTCTCTTAGTTGGGACGGGCAGAGAGGAGCCCAGGGTGAGCCATGGGCCCAGGGGGTGCAGGGACCCTGAGCAGAGGGCCACCCGTACCCTCAGATGGGCGTAAATTGCTCTGAACTCTCTATCAAGCCAAAGGGAATTATTTTAAAATTACTTTTCAGGAGATTAATAGGTACTCGTATGGGTGATACGGTGCCTTAAAAACATTACATTATTAAGCATTTTCTGTTTTAAAAAGCATGAAAATATGTAAGCTATCTCAGAAATATATTAATAACAGTGTTTACGATTTTGCTCTTGAATGAGTTCATTTCAGTTATCTAAAAAATTAAACCTGAGTGTGATTTTATCATGATGAAGTCAGGCAGGTGAGCTATAGGTGTGCAGGCCAATCACAGCTCACACACAAGACCCGAGGCTCATGCCAACACAGATCGTATGTAAGGCATAGCTGATCAGCTCTTTGTAATGTGAACATGAAAAACAGGTCCTTTTCCTCTCTCCAAGATGTGATTGGACATCCACAATAGTTACCATGAACAGGGATGAGTGTGGTTACCATGAACAGGAATGCATGTAGTTACCACGAATTGGGATGTATGTAGTTTCCATGAACAGGAATGTATGTAGTTACTGTGAATAGGGATGGTATGTAATTACCATAAATGGGGATTCATGTAGTTACCATGAATAGGGATGTATGTAGTTACCATGAACAGGGATGTGTGTAGTTACCATGAACAGGAATGCATGTAGTTACCATGAATGGGGATGTATGTAGTTCCCATGAATGGGGATGTATGTAGTTACTGTGAATAGGGATGGTGTGTAATTACCATGAACGGGGATTCATGTAGTTATCATGAATAGGGATGTATGTAGTTATCTATCATGGACAGGGATACATGTAGTTGTCATGAACAGGGATGTATGTAGTTACCATGAACAGAGATGTGTGTAATTATCATGAACAGGGATGAATGTAGTTACCATGAACATGGATGCATGTAGTTACCATGAACAGGGATACATGTAGTTACCATGAACAGAGATGCTGTTTCAAACACTCAGAACCTCAGGGCCGACCAGTCGAGGAGGCCCAGCTCTGAATTTCCTGCTGAAACTCAGCTGTGCCCCTGAGGGAGTTTTCAAAGAAAAAGCCATTCTCCCATGTTCAAAATTTTTTTTTAATTCCACTTTTTCTGATGTAGTTTCCATCTCTGCTCTAGAATCAATCAAAATGCTGAACTTGGACCTGAAGACCAGAATGTCTGAAAACACAAAAGATCCTTTAACTTCGACGGTTAAACACACGGGACAGTTTCACAGGGTTTCTGTTAGAACAAATGGTTAATCGATAGCAAATTAGTTATAATTAAGTGTACATCGGGAGGATCTGCAGCTTTCTGATTAAGAGCCTTTGCTTCTAATGGACCCAACAAGCCTGGCAGGAAACTTGGCCGGGGGAAGGCGTGTGTGGACCACAGCGTGGAGGCTGCTGTTCCCTGTGTCTCGGCCAGCCCACAGAGACACGGCCTTGGCCCCTGACCTCAGGGGTGCAGGAGACCTTCTGGGATGGCTGGGAGCTGGGCCACAGGGCCCCGCTGGGGCATGAGAGAGAGAAAGGAAGAGAGAGGGGAGAGAGAAGCCCATCCTCCCAGAGGTGGAGGCCTGCGGGTGAAGCAGGTGAGGTCCTAGAGAGGTAGGTGCCAGGTGCCACGCTGTGCGGAACACACACAACCATCTCAGCAGGGAAATGTCTGGGGGTAGCCGAGAGGTCAGGAAGGACACCAGCGTGGCCCCTGGGGGTCAGGGCCAGAGAGGGAAGGCGGAGAAGCCTCCAGGAGGCTGTGGAGGGGGCGCAGGTCTCGGGGAACAGGCTGCTTCAGCCGCCCTGGCACCCAGCCAGGCCAGGGTGCCCAGAACAGGAGCTGCGGCCTAGGCCACGTGTGTGACCCGCATTCCCAGGCCCGGCCACCCAGAGCCGTGGTGGGCCCCTGGGGGGCTGAGCCTGGATTCCAAGCCTCAGGCATCCCCGAGGCAGGTAGCACTGTCTGGACGATGCTGGTCAGTTCTGTCCGGACGGGCTCTGCGGCTCCTGGCACCTGAGCCAGGCGTGTGCGGCACAGACCCGGCGGCGCAACCAAACGTGATGGGCCACCATGGGCCTCCGCGCTCGCTGGGATTTTATGCTCATGATGTTGTTTCTCCCAGAGACCCTGAGTCCCCGACCAGGCCGTGGCCTGGGAGGGGTCCTGCTTCCCTCCCTGGCGACACCCACAGCTGCGCTGTCCCACGTGAGTCTGAGGACCGCGGGGACGCGGCCAGAGCCCAGACACCCCGGCCTCACCCAGGGCCGACCCAAGAGAGGCCCACGTGCGAGCTCCAAGGAGTGACCGTTTTGTTCCCAGGGGTTTATCCAAGTGCTTGAGGGGTCCGGCCGGAGCTGCAGGGCCTCGCTCATTGGCTGACGGCCTAATTAGGCCCATCTGGAGGCCGCTGCGGCGAGAACGGTCCCAGCCCTCATCCTAGCGGAGAGGTAATTTGTCATTCTGGGCCAGTGACTGGCACTGCCGTCCCCAAAGCCGCACAGAAGCCGAGCGTCTGTCTCACGAGGTGGACGGCGGGACATCTGAAGCGCCCGAGCGCACTTCACCTTGGCGCAGGAAGAGAACCGCCACCTCCAGTGTCCTTGAGAGCCGGGGCGGAGCTTCGGGAAGTGGAGCTGAGGCGGCCACGAACGCGCCAGCCACCGTGCGCGACACGCGCAGACACGCGGGTGCAGGTGACCGCGAGAGACCAGCCCTCGCTGGGCCTCCAGAGCCTTAGCTGGGGGGACGCGTCCCGCGGCTGGGGAGGCCGAGGCACCTGCGCCCTTTGCAAGTCCGTGGACTCGGCGTGGGGCCTGCCTGCGGCACCTGCACAGATTTCCCCCGGGGCGAACAGGGAAGTAAAATTTCTCATCAGAAAGACCTTGTGGCGGCCGGGTCGTCAGGAGCCCAGTTTAATTCAAGAGAGCAAGGGACAGATTAAACTGGATCCCTGTGGGCGGGCAGGAAGGTCAGCGTCTGACACGTTTACACGGAAGGTACCGTGATTTCCAGGAAGAAAAGACGGGAACGTCCCACGTTTACGATGCTGCTGCTGCTTCATCCGAGCTGTGCTGGAGAACCGGCTCCCCGACGGGGCGGAACCGCCGGCCCTCCACTTCCTTATGTGTCCCTCCGCACCATAGCCCCAAAGTGCTCGGTTGGCAGCCGTCCTATCGAGGCTTCTGCGTCTGGCAGCAGCGCAGATGCGACTAGCCTGAGCGCAGGACGCACCACCCACCACCACCAACACCCCCTGCAAACCCAGCCGCGTCTTCGTCTCAGAGCAAGCATCTTGCAGTAGCAACAAGGCATCGTTTTTCCCACAAAATATAAACCAGCCCATAAATCTCCCTCTTTGTAGAGCTGTCGTTTCTGCCTCGAGGAAAGAATTCGAGGAGAGTCTTGAATACGGAAAGTGCCCTGGCGGCTCTGGCGCGTTCCGGGGAAGCGTCCCCGGCGTGGAGCAACAGCAATTCGTGCGCACACGGCTCCGCGGCTCACCGGGGTTTGACGTTTTGAAGGCCTTCGGAGAGAGGTCGTCAGTGTGTTTGTGATGATGAAAAGGCGCAAGCGTGGGGCGGTCCCGTCCAGTTGCGGAGGCAGGGACTTCCAGACTGTCCGCGTTTCCATGTTTGTGGGATCACCGTCCCTCGGGAAGTCGCCATGGCGAGATTTCAGGAATTGCCTCAGGTGGTTTGAGGAGTGACAATGATGTGAGGCGCTGCGAGACCGAGAACCTCCTTAAGCCAGGTGAGGAGGCTGTTACCACCGGAGCTGTACTTCAGGTGGGCACCATCTTCTTGCAAACTTCAGGAAGTCAAGTCAAGAGGCTTTAATCTGGAAAGTGGCGATGTGGATGAGTCCCACCACCCACTTGCTGCTGCCCAGCGCCTCCTGGGGGCAGGGGGGTTTGCACACCTGGTGCGGTGGCAGGTCTATCTGCCCATGAGCGTCTCTTACCTGAGTCCATCGAGCCCCTCCGTGAGGACTTGTGGAGTCGCTCTGCTGGCTCCGCCCACCTGAGCCTTAGAACCAATCCACTCGGCCCAGCCTCGCCATGCCCACGTACGGGTGAGCACGGCGTGCACTGAGCCACAGGCCCATCCTGCTCCTCCCGGCTGCTTCGATCCCAGTGCCCTAAACCCTCTGAGCCTCAGTTCCACGTCACTCCACATCCCACTGTGACGGGGCCACTTCCCTCAGCCCTACACGTGCCCCAGGAGCTGGTCACTCTCCCCACCTAAGCCAACCTTCCACGAGTCAGGATTTTTGCCAGACATCTGTTTCTTTTGCATCCACTAACCACACAGAGACCCTCCTCCCTAACCAGACACACTGGGTTTCTACATTCCGCCTGGATCTTTCTCCCTCTGCCTTTGTAAGGCACGACATGCACTTTCGAAAGTGCCCGTGGGCCGGGCGCGGTAGCTCACCCCTGCAATCCTGGCACTCTGGGAGGCCAAGGTGGGAGGATCGCTCAAGGTCAGGAATTCAAAACCAGCCTGAGCAAGAGCAAAACCCCGTCTCTACTAAAGAAATTAATTTGACAACTAAAAATATATAGAAAAAAATTAGCCGGGCATAGTGGCGGATGCCTGTAGTCCCAGCTACTCGGGAGGCTGAGGCAGGAGGATTGCTTGAGCCCAGAGCCCAGGAGTTTGAGGTTGCTGTGAGTGAGGCTGATGCCACGACACTCTAGCTGGGGCAACAGACTGAGACTCTGTCTCAAGAAAAAGAAAGTGCCTGTGAAAATTTCCATCCCAAAGTCACACTCGAAGTGCCCCAGGCATCGCGTCCTGTGAGAGTGAAATCTCGTGTCCTAAATTTAAACGTTAACAAAACAAAGCGAAATCCCAAACCTCAAAAAAGGGGAGTTGGATGCTAGTACAGCCTATCACTCCATCAGAAAAGTCCTTTAAAGGGCTCCCTGCCCTTTGTAGAAACCCGGGACACCCTGGTGGTGGCTGGGGACTCTTCAGCGCAGTCGTGCAGACAAGACAAATTGCACGCTCGCCACCGTCATCATTGGCTGTCCACTCCACGCTGGCTCCTGGCAGGACAAGACAAAGCTCCTGTGACAGCCATCAGAGCAGCCTGCACATTTCTCTGTCACTGCCTATGATAACCTGTGTCACACCAACCAGTGTGAGCACGAGGGCGTTTTTTGCTTTTCTAAAGAGAGCTTGAGAATTTCCCATCCCTTTGTCCTCCCTGCCCCCCGCCCCCCGACTAAGCCTGGATGGCACACGGGGTGATGGATGCAGGCAGCCAAAAATAGTTTGTTTTGCATGTAACATACAAGCAAGTTGAATAATATCCCTCTGTAATAAGCAAGATGCCCGGGGACAGGGGGAGGGGGCTTGGTGGTGGGGACGTTGATGGAGTGCCTCTCCCAGGCAGTAAATCAGCTGCGGCGTCACTTGGCACACTGGCACACGCGGCCACGGCCTGGAGGAAGGAAACTGCAAAGCCCCGGAGAAATACTTCCTGCGTTTAAAAATTATCCTTGGGCTCTTTGTGGTTGACACGGGGAATTTGATCATCTGTCCTGCGTCCCCCCGAGTGAGCGGCGTAATGAATGATGCCCCGACTCCCCGAGCTAGCAGTCCTCACTGCTGCCTTTGACACAACCTGGAGTCTTTATTTACCCGGAGCTGATGGGCGGCTGCCGGGGCATGGCCGTGCACACACCTCTGCAATGAAGCAGGCAGAGGGGGACCACGCCACCTCCCGTGTCACTTACTAGCCTAGTGTGGCGTCCAGTTCTTTGGGGGGAAGTCTTCCCGCCACCCGCCAGGAACCTGGTCACCGTTGCTCCCCAAGCTCCAAATCAATCAGCCTCAGAATCGGGCTGAGAGATCTGGGGTTGGGTTTCCGCAGACACAGCAAATTAGCCGAAGCACCTCTCTTCAGCAAGACCTGTTTTAATTTCAGAGCTGGGTGCTGGCACTGAACAGGTGGGCTGTGGGGAGCTGTCCATGGTGCTGGACAACCACCACAGGTGGGCTGCAGGGAGCTGTCCATGGTGCTGGACAACCACATGTGGCCTCTGGGGAGCTGTCCATGGTGCTGGACAACCACCACAGGGTCCTAGTCCTCCTGGAGGTCACTGGGGCTCCAGGCTCCGCCCCTCTCACCTGCTGCTGCATCTGTGGGAGCCGCTGGAGCTGTGTTGGTTTTTGTGGGAGGGGATGAGGCCGTGGAGTGGCCCTAGCCCCGCCACGAGCCCCTTCCAGGTGGCCCCACCACAGCAATGACCTGCAGTTTCCAGTCTGGGAGAATCTGGCAAATCAAGGGCAACAGAAGAAGGCAGCATCTGGCGTGAGTGTGGGGGTGGGGGGAAGTGTAGCCATCAGCCCTCCTTCTCCAGACGGTGGGGTTTATGGGTGCAAAGGCTTTGTTATTAAAAATTCTGCGAAAGGGAGATTTCAGCACTTCCATTTAAAACATCATTAATAACCTGTAGGCAAGAGTTTGTTTCATTCTGTTTTTACTGTTTGGGGGCAGGTTTTATTTATGGCGTAGCACGAGTCAGGCAGTGCAGACACGGCGGAGTTTGTCAGAACCAAGTGTTAAATTCCAGCTCTGCTCCTCACCGGCCACACGGCCCCAGACGCCTATGCCTCAGTTTCCCCATCTTAGAGTGGAGACGAGTTCCTATATCCTGGTTCAGTGAGACAATTATGTGATCTAATGCACATGTGTGTCTCGGCACCGGGAAGGCACACAGCAGGCGTCGGCTGATGTTGATCGAGTCGGTGGGGGCAGAGCGGGCGGAATGTTCTAGACACAGGGGCTGGTGCTGAGGGCCACCGGCCTCCCCTCATCTCCCAGAGTGTGGCCGAGTGTGAGCATGTGCATGTGAGCGACTGTGTGAGAGTGAGTGCACAAGTGAGTGTGAGTGTGTGAGTGTGCAAGTGTGGAAGTATAAGTGAGCTCATATGAGTGTGAGTGTATGAGCATAAATATGTGAGTGTGAATGTGTGTGAGTGTGGGTATGAGCGCATGAGTGTTAGCGTGTGATGTGTGAGAATGTGGATGAATGATTGTGAGTGAGTGTAAATGTGGGTGTATAAGTGGGTGTGTGTGAGTGTGAGTGACTGAGTGCTGGTGTATGAGTGTGGGTGTGTGTGAGTGTTGGCATGTGACTGTGTGTGAATGTGACTGTGTGAGTGTGAGTGTTGGCGTGTAAGTATGTGTGAGTGTGTGTGGGTGTGGGTGTTGGTGTGAGGGTGTAAGGACCCATGTGAGTGTGTGTGAGTGTTGGCATGTGAGTGTGTGTGAGTGTGGGTGTTTGAGTGTTGGTGTGTGAATGTGATTATCTGTGAGTGTGAGTGTGTGTGAGTGTTGGCATGTGAGTATATGTGAGTGTGTGTGAATGTGGTGTGTGTGTTGGTGTGAGGGTGTAAGGACCCATGTGAGTGAATGTGAGTGTGTGAGTGAGTGTTCACAGAGGTTCCCTAGTGCTAATTCAACATTTTGAAAGCCCTGGGGTGAACTACTGCCTTTATTGGCAGCAGGCCAACTCTAATAGCTACTTCCTTACCTTGCTTTTATTTATTTTATATAAATTATATCGACATGGTATTTTTTTCTGATCAAATTGTCTGATTGGTGGTAATATGCGACTTGAAAAATCAAAACTGAGAAACACTTGATGATAATAAATAAATGCTTAAATAAATTTGCTAAGCCATGCATGTGGCCACCCTTAGCCACTGGCCATTCTTACCAACATTTAACTCACCTGCACAGACTCGGCAGCTGAGGCACCTGCGTCCCTTCTCTCAGAGCAAAGTCCCTGGTTTCAAGAACATTTGAAGTTAAAAAGATTTGGGTGGGTTGTTCATTCAACAAGCGATTTTTGAGCACCTACTATGCACCATGCAATGATCTGAGCGATTTTGATGTAATGTAAATAAAATCCACATCCTTTTGAAGTTTGTGATATCATACTAATTTTGATTTTGATTTCTGAGTTTTAGGACCAAAATTCTCAAAAATCTGTCATCAATGACACAAGTGTGTCATTGTGCAGAATGAGACTTTTTGGTCTAAAAAATAAAATTTTTAGGCCGGGCGTGGTGGCTCATGCCTGTAACCCTAGCACTCTGGGAGGCTGAGGCAGGCGGATTGCTCGAGGTCAGGAGTTCGAAACCAGCCTGAGCAAGAGCGAGACCCCCATCTCTACTATAAATAGAAAGAAATGAATTGGCCAACTAATATATATATAGAAAAAATTGGCCAGGCATGGTGGCGCATGCCTGTAGTCCCAGATACTTGGGAGGCTGAGGCACGAGGATCGCTTGAGCCCAGGAGTTTGAGGTTGCTGTGAGCTAGGCTGACGCCACGGCACTCCCTCTAGCCTGGGCAACAAAATGAGACTCTGTCTCAAAAAAAATAAAATAAAATAAAATTTTTTAGAAAAACAGAATTTAAGTGCCAAATTCATCTGTACTGAGCCAAAGTGTAAATGATTTATACTGGAGCACATTTTTTTAAGAAGAAGTGTAGAGAAATCCCCTTTACAGACGGACATGGGGATGCAAGACAGCAGAGCTTGGTGACCACACGCAGCAGGTGGGGCCCATCTCCCTGGCTACACCTGCCCCGCAGAGATGTCAGGAAAACAGGTGCTTCCCAGGTGCTTAAAGAGTTAGAACTGCAGCCGATTCTTAGCTAAAATCCCAATAGCACTTATGTGCTAGAAGTAAACATGGATCTTTCATTATTTTCTTCAAAAAACACGCTGTGATTTAACCAATGATCTGTGTGGTTTTTAGACCCGATCTCAGGTTGTTCACATCAGCTGGACGGGGCTTGGCAGGAGGAAGGAGGTGGCTGTTGCTCATGCACTATAACCCTGTTCTTCTAAAACAGGCATCCTCAAACCACGGCCCTCCTACGGGCCACCTGCGGGTGTTTTTGCCCGTATGTTTTTTTTTTTACTTCAAAATAAGATGTGTGCAGTGTGCATAGGAATTTGTTCACAGTTTTTGTTAAACTATAGTCCAGCCCTCCAACGGCCTGAGGGATGGTGAACTGGCCCCCTGTTTAAAAAATTTGAGGACCCCGGGTCAAAAACATCCCGGCACTACTGCACGTGTGTCCTCCACTGTCATACCCCAGCTGCACGATGCCTTGGCCGTAGTGAGGGCAAGGATCCTGACACTCTCAAATGGAGACCCTCACTGAGGCTGTGTCTTCCCAACCGTAAGCAATTCAGCCCTGTCCTCTCTGCCTCCATTTTTTGTTTTGTTTTGTTTTTTTAAGCCTTAACATTCCCTGTATCATCTGCAAGGCAGGTGCAAGCACTAGAAACACCAAGCCCCGGCATGCCATACGAAGCAGATAGAAAATGAGCGATTCACAGTGGTTTGCTCCCCCCTGACTTGTCTAGACTCACTTGCAGCACCCTGTAGATGTATCCGAGAGGGCTGGCGCAATGGGAGCTGCTGTGCATTAAATGTGTGACCTTAGGAAAAGACACTCAATCCTCCATCTCCACCTCCTCATCTGTAAAATGAGGGCAATAAAATTATCTGCCTCATCGGGTTGTCGTAAGAAACCACATAACGTATCGATACACAGCCCCGAGGGACAATATTTGGCCAGAACTCAGCACTCAATAAATGTTCACTTGAAATATATATATATATATATATATATATATATATATATATCTCCTTTGCTACAATTCTCCTAGGGGGAAAAAAAAACTAATGAAAGTAGAACAATAGCCTGAAGTTTTATGAAATCTCAATTGAGTAAAACCGTTTAAGAAAGCATGCTTTTAGCTGCATTCATTATAGCTTTTATAAATGCCATTTTTGTATTAATGCAGAAAGATTTATTTGACATCAAGTTACTCAAATATATATACTTCTAGCATTTAAATTAACTCCTCGTCCCAACCCCTAAATGGGGAAATATGGCATCTCTTTTTCAAGCCATCAAAGCTCATTGTTAATTCGCAAGTTAATGACATTCCGAGGCTATTTCCATAATATTGAAGTGTAATATCCACACCTGTCCTCCATCTCTCCCGGAATGATTAAAAGTTGCTTCATTTATACTGGGTGTCGGGTTTGACAGGGCAATTCAAGAAATATAATGGCAACTAATGAGAGTTGGAGAAGGAACTTTCCTGATGGTAAAGTCTCCTCTGGGTTCAAAACAGCCCAGCGGGTCTCCTGGTCCCTGATGGTCTGTTTTCTACCCAAATTCTCCGTATTTTTCTGTAGGAAGCAGCTCGACTGTCCTTGCTCCCATAAAAATAGTTGCTATTTTTTTTAACCACTTTGGTGCGGCGCTCACCGGCCGCGAAAACTTGCCCACAGCTGGCACTCATAATACAGGGGTCCTCAAACTTTTTAAACAGGGGGCCAGTTCACTGTCCCTCAGACTGTTGGAGGGCCAGACTATAGTTTAAAAAAAACTGTGAACAAATTCCTATGCACACTGCACATATCTTATTTTGAAGTAAAAAAAAAAAAAAATGGGCAAAAACACCCACATGTGGCCCATGGGCCATAGTTTGAGGACTCCTGGTCCACACGGTAATTTGTGCTGTGCATTGATGACAAGTCCATTTTGCTCTTGTATGAAGAAAGCTTGAAAGCACTGAAAGCTTGTTTTACTATACAGGCAGCTTTACTTGTAATATAAATCAAAATAGGTACCATACACATACATGTTTTCATTACGTTACTTTTTTGTGTGTGTGTGACAGAGTCTCGCTTTGTTGCCCAGGCTAGAGTGAGTGCCGTGGCGTCAGCCTAGCTCACAGCAACCTCAAACTCCTGGGCTCAAGCAATCCTACTGTCTCAGCCTCCACAGTAGCTGGGACTACAGGCATGCGCCACCATGCCCGGCTAATTTTTTCTGTATATGTTAGTTGGCCAATTAATTTCTATTTTTAGTAGAGACGGGGTCTCGCTCTTGCTCAGGCTGGTTTCGAGCTCCTGACCTCGAGCAGTCTACCTGCCTCAGCCTCCCAGAGTGCTGGGATTACAGGCATGAGCCACCACGCCCGGCCCATTACATTACTTTTAAATGTTCACAATTTTATTTTGATAAATGAAAAATTAGAAAAGTCATATCATGGCTGTCGGCTATAGTCGACACTCGGCTGTGCACCTTCACATCACGGCTGTTGGCTACAGTCGCTGTGCGTGTTCATCTGTGGCTGTCAACTAACGTCGACACTCATACCGAAGTGGTTAAAAGCCAGGCAAATATATTTGTCAGTTTAATTGTGATTTTTTTTTTCATTTGGCACCCGTGGAACAAATGGCTTTATGGAGATATGAAAGGTGGCCCCGGAGCAGTGGGAGAGATTGTTTTGCTGTAACAACAGCGACAGGGATGCCTCAACCTGGGGAGCAGGTAGATCATTGAGCAAGACCACGAATTTGTCCCCACTCGATACCGAGATTCGAGAATGGTGACACGTTTATTATACTTGCTGGGGACGGGGTAGAGATCTTATCAGACCAGTACCACTCACGGAGGACAAGAGTCTGTCTTGCGACGTTTACCCGACGTTCTGCCGCGGGTGGTGTTTAACTTTTTAGTGCCGAGGAACTAAACGAGTTATTTTTATGTAAAATCATCTGAAAACTTCAACACTCTAAAACTCTACGCTGAGGGTAATTATTGAAGGGAGAAAAAAAAAATCCCCACCGTCTCCTAAAGGAAAGCATATTTGCTTTTCAAGAGCATAATGGGCTTCATTAGACTTGCATTCCTGCAGTAATCAAGATCGCGCCTCGCGGTGTGATTACCGCGCTAATCAGGGAAGAATGCCGTAATTAAAGATCGGAACGTGGGAGGAGCGGCGTGCTCCATTCTTTCCTGCCCTGACTTGGCAAGATGTAGGATTTGAAGGGTTCTGTAGAAACAGGATCCACGGCATCACTGGGAGATAAATCAGTTGCCAAGTGTCTGATGTTAGCTATAGCAGAGCCGCTCGTGGTAAAAGGTAACTCAATAATTTAAAATAAAATAGCTTAGGGCAACTGTATCACCGTTCCATTCAAAGGGCTGCTTCTGCTGTATTGGGGACACCCTTCTGCTAGGTTTGCAACAACAGCCTTCAGCCAGGTGCAGCGGCTCATGCCTGTAATCCCAGCACTTCCAGAGGCTGGGTCAGGAGGCTCACTTGAGGCCGGGAGTTTAAGACCAGCCTGGGCAACACAGAGAGACCCCCATCTCTGTGAAAAATAAGAAAAATTAGCTAGCATGTTGGCATGAGCCTGCAGTCCCAGCTACTCAGGAGGCTGAGGTAGGAGGATCGCTGGAGCCCAGGAGTTTGAGGCTACAGTGAGCTACAATGATGCCTCTGCACTCCAGCCCATGGGACAGAGCTGGACCTTGTCTCAAAACCAAAAAACAAAGACATAATAGCCTTTTGGCCAGGCGTGGTGGCTCATACCTTTATTCTTAGCACTCTGGGAGGCTGAGGCAGGAGGATTGCTTAAGGTCAGGGGTTCAAGACCAGCCTGAGCAAGAGCGAGACCCTGTCTCTACTATAAATAGAAAGAAATTAATTGGCCAACTAAAAACATATAGAAAAAATTAGCCAGGCATGGTGGCACATGCCTGTAGTCCCAGCTACTTGGGAGGCTGAGGCAGGAGGATCACTTGACCCCAGGAGTCTGAGGTTGCTGTGAGTGAGGCTGACGCCATAGCACTCTAATCTGGGGAACAGAGTGAGACTCTGCCTCAAAAAAAAAAATAAAAAAAGAAAGGACATCAGTGCCCCACAGTGCCCCGGGAGCGAGCTCGGATGCCCAGGAGTGGACCTCTCGGAATCTGGTTCTACCCCACACGGGAGCCTGTGCCTGCAAGTTTCTGACCTTGGGTGCTGCATGGTGTTTCTGCAGCCACATCTGCTGGGGGGGTGGGGCGGGGGAGGCCTCTGGCTGGGCACAGGGCTTGGACAGCAGCACCAACCACCATCCAGGGGTGAAATGCGGAAAGGTTCGGAGAAAAGCCAGCGCCGTTTGGAAGGGAAACTTTAGCGACTTTCAAAGGGGCCAGAGTCACTCGACGTGAGCCTCAGAGACCAGGGGTGACCAGTGAGGACTTTAACTGCGTCTGGGAATTCCGTCTCCCGGGGAGTAGATGGGGTGGAGACAGTAGGGAGGCCATGGCACGAGCCCGGCGTGAGGGTGTCCACAGAAGGGGGCTCAGGGTTGGTTCTGCAAATCAGGCAGAGTTGCATCCAAGCAGGACCTTCTCGGTCCTCTCCAAGGGCGAATTTGATCTGGAGGCTTCTGGGGGAAGGTCCCAATGGGCATGCTGCCTTGGGTCATGTAAGACACGCTTGCCAGTACCCAGGGGATCCGTATGGTGGGCGCTGCCCCCCCCCCGAGTTCAGTGCCCCTCACCCAGCGGGGCTCCCAAAACCTCCTCATCGAATGAATTAATACATGCACGTTTCTGCCTGAGAAACGATTGATGTAATGAATGAAGAAGAGCCTTCTCTAAACAACCTATTAAAATTATGCGTATGTTTAAACCTCACCACCCATGGTCGACACAAGCAAGACTTTGGTGCACGTAAGATAGATCTAAAACCGTAAAAAATGCCGCAAACTCTTTCAGTGCACATCATAATCTTTTCGGTTTCACGAACACGCTTATTTTAAAAGTTAATATGTATCAAGTCCTCGAGGAACGTTTAAGTCTGTCTATACCAGCTTTCAAGGTTTGGAATGAAAACTGGCTCCTATCAACACAGATGCGTTTGCTCGGCGGCACCCGGCCGTGAACACGACTCCACTGGAATGAGAACAGTCAGAAAAATTAAAAAGTATTTATTTTGGAAAGTGACGACGGGCTCTGTGAAAAGCTCACTGGAGTTAGTTAGCGCTGGGTTGTTAATGAATGTTTGCACATTTATATTGCCTTCCTTTAACCAGTATTGGCTGTTCTGGTAATGAGCAGAATTCAATTAGAGTAGTTTTATTAACATGACGTGTCCATGTGACTCTTTAAAGTGTACCAGCTGCAAAGATTAGACGTATACTGTGTCCCTTCTGAAGTTCTTGGAGTCATTTGAAACATTGTAACCAGCACAAATCAAGTGCGGAAATGTCTCCAAGGATGTGACCATGCCTGGCAGATCCACGCCCAAGCACCTTGCACCACGGCAGTGACCACAAGCCGTGGCTTCAGAGGAAGGGGAGCCCTCCCTGGCGGGAAGGTGGGCTGGAGGGACAGTCTCCGGAGTTTGGGACCAGCTGCCGCACCCTGTCCAAACCCAGACGGCTGAGAGGAACGGCGCCAATTGTGGCCGGGTCTGAGGTCACTCTTGGCCCTGCCTCGGTGCGGTTTTCTTTAGCAAACAACACCTCGAGGTGCAGCATCTGTGGCCTGGTTCCAAAGTGGAACATGCTCGAGTCCAGTTTTGTCACGGGTATTAAAGCAGCAGCATGTTGGGCGCACTTTGTGCTCACGTAGCTGGTCTTTGGGAGTCTGATTCTGGGACACGTGGCCCTGTGTGGCCCCCAGAGGGCTGTGTGGAGAGAGGAGGAGACACCTGCCCCCATGGGGCCGCTCTTGGCAGGGAGGGCAGGTGGGGAGGAGGCACGAGCCAAGCATGTCCCATGCAGGGCTGTGGCACCACAGGGAAAGGCCACGGCTCAGGAAGGCAGGAGCAGAGCCGGGTCTGCAGAGGGAGGGTGTGAGCTGCTCTGTGCTGGCAGGAAGCCCCGTTGGGCCAGAAGGCACCAGCAACACTCTCGACCACGATGCAAGGCGGTTTCCCGTCTGCACACACAGGGTCACGTCACCCTGGTGAAGGACGCTCCCTCGGGCTTCAGGTCACTGTCCTGATAGAGGATCTGGGGCCAGACTCGGGCGCCTGGACCACCGTCCTCAGGACAGCCACACGGGTCCACACAGACAGGCAGGGAGGGGGCCCAGGGCCGTCCTTGCCCCGAACACCGGTTTGGAGGGTGTCATGACAACACTTCCTGTGACAACATTTTGGAAACTACTCCGTGCTCTGCAATGATGTCAGATGGTGCCTGTGTCAGTCAGCACTCTCTAGAGAAACAGAACCAGTAAGACACACACACATGCACACGCACACAGGTTGAGTGCCCCTACACTCACACGCATGTGCGCACGCACACACACACACACACAGAGACACACGCGCTCACAGGTGGAGTATCCGTTACCCGAAATGCGTGGTTCAGATTTTGGATTTTTGTTTCGGATCTTGAAATATTTGCATTATACTTAGGGGTTCAACAACCCGTAATCTGAAAATCTAGAATCTGAGCTACTGCAGGGAGCGTTTCCCCTGAGCGGCAGGTCGACGCTCAGAAAGTTGTGGATTTCAGGGCCCAGGGATGCTGAGCCCAAACATGAGGAGCCCGATTGTGGGACCCGGTGCCTTGACCATGGAGGACAGTGAGTGTGTGGCCTGCTGTCTGCAAGCGGGAGACACGGGAAGGTGGGAGGTGCCGCTCACTCCCGGCCTGAGGGTGTGTGTACACATGCATGTTGTGTGTGTGTGCACATGCATGGTGTGCGCACATGCATGGTGTGCGCACATGTATGGTGTGTGCACAGGTATGGGTGCCTGGTGTTCTTGTGTGCGCATGTATTATGTGTAGCGTGTGTGCACGAATATGGCGTGTGTGGTGTGTGTGCACATGTATGGTGTGTGCATATGTATGGGTGCCTGGTGTTCTTGTGTGCACATGTAGTGTGTGTAGTATGTGTGCACAAATGTGGCATGTATGGTGTGTGTGCACATGTATGGTGTGTGCACATGTATGCGTGCCTGGTGTTCTTGTGTGCGCATGTATTGTGTGTGGTGTGTGTGCATGAATGTGGCGTGTGTGGTGTGTGTGCGCGTGTATGATACATGTGTGTGCATACGCCCATGTGCGTGAGCATTCTAGCACTTAGGTATTTAAGATCTACATTGCTCTTCTTCATGAGACGCCTAATACAATGATGAGCTCATCATCTGATTTAGATTCTTTTACAGCCTAGGAACAGCTTAGATACTCGCTAAAAATAATTACACTTCTAAGATTTATAACTTTGAAAATCAATAGCATTTTATTAAAAAGCCTTTCAGTTCTCCCACGCCATTCCATTCTCCTCGGCAAAGAGCAGACACATTCTTCCGCGATCACACACGCGGCAGGTTCCCTGCGAGACCATGTCCATCGCCACCTTTGGCAGCAGTTTCAGAAGAAAAGGTGATCATTCTGACAGAGAGAGTAATTGTTGCTTAGAATTTCTGTGACACGATACATCTTCAGAATAGCTGCAAAAATCTGATTAAACCCTCACAATTGCTTTTACAAGTTACTGTTTAAAAACACACATTTCCTTTTATAAAAAGTGAGTGGATAGGGTCACGTTTACCTGCATATGGTAGCATATGGAGGAGGTTGGAAACTATTTGCTGCTCTGCACTCCAGCCTAGTGTTGCCCTTTGCACAAGATCGCCATGAAAAGAATATCAGATAACCAGGTCTGTCTATCTACCCACCGTCCGTCCATCCATCATTTATCACGATTCATAGCTGAAGGTCGGGGAACGACCTGCCACTGCTCGGATCTAGAAGTCCTCCCCAAGCCTCGCAAGGTGGTGGAAGGGCTGTCGCGTGCTGTGATTTAACCGTGAGCATATTCGTTGTGCTCAGACGTGGAGCATCCAACGATTACGTGACCTGGGCATGGGGCCGGCCGGCTCTGAGCCCCAGCCTGCCAGGTCCCCGGGAACGTGGCCACCTGGCAGTGACCAAAGCAGCCCGTGTTAGGTCCAAACAGACACGATTACGAAGAGGGCGAGAGACACAGATGAGGGAGAAGGTTAGCGGGTCGTGGGAAAGACGGCAGGCGTTGGGGACGTGTGTTACGTGAGCAGAAAGAGGGTTGGTTTCCAAAAGGTCGGATTTCAGATAGTTTTGTTTTATCTTATTAGATGGAGAACAAGTGATTAATAATTAAAAGGAGAGAAGCCGCCGGTGGAGATTGTAGGACAGGAAAAATAGCCGCTGTAGGCAACGCAAGAGACGTCCTTGTGTGCTGATCAACTGCTGGTGTTAATTTTGTGCCATAAACAGTGTCGTTGTGTCTTCACCTCCCATGGCAACTCAAACAGTGCATGTCGATTCTATCATAAATCCAGGAGTCTTGGATGGCACAGCCATGGCTTCTTGTGTGCCGATATACTGCGCATAGTATTTTTGTTTGTTTTTGGTTTTTTTGACACAGAGTCTCACTCTGTTGCCCGGGCTAGAGTGCCGTGGCATCAGCCTAGCTCACAGCAACCTCAGACTCCTGGGCTCAAGCGATCCTCCTGCCTCAGCCTCCCAAGTATCTGGGACTACAGGCATGCGCCACCATGCCCGGCTAATTTTTTCTATATGTTTTCAGTTGTCCAATTAATTTCTTTCTATTTTTAGTAGAGAATGGGTCTCGCTGTTGCTGGTCTCGAACTCCTGACCTTGAGCGATCCTCCTGCCTCAGCCTCCCAGAGTGCTGGGATTACAGGCGTGAGCCACCATGCCCGGCTAATTTTTTCTATATATAATTTTTAGTTGTCCAATTAATTTATTTCTATTTTTAGTACAGATGGGGTCTCGCTCTTGCTCAGGCTGGTTTTGAACTCCTGAGCTTGAGCGATCCGCCCGCCTAGGCCTCCCAGAGTGCTAGGATGACAGGCGTGAGCCACCGCGCCCGGCCTGCACACCAGTTTTTATAGTTTATGTTTTTGTGCTTTGAGGCGTCTGTGTACAGAGTAGACTTAAGTGTAAAGTCAGAGTCGGTCTGGAAAATGCTGAGCAGTGCCCTAACCCCCAGCAGGTGCAAGGAGGAGATGAGAGAAGAAATTGAGGCAGGAAGGTAGTCACGAGAGAGCCAGGG
Source organism: Microcebus murinus (assembly GCF_040939455.1). Classification (NCBI taxonomy): domain Eukaryota; kingdom Metazoa; phylum Chordata; class Mammalia; order Primates; family Cheirogaleidae; genus Microcebus; species Microcebus murinus. The sequence continues at coordinate 25,335,790 of NC_134128.1, forward strand.
AGACCCTCCCCTGCGGGATGCAATGCCGGCTGCACAGTCGGGCTGCTCTCACCGGTCAAGTGCCCATAATCACCACGGTCCTTCACCGGCCTCGGACTCTGTGATACAATCCTCCAGGAGTCTAATCTTCAGTAACTTTGGAGTGAAAAGCAACCTCTCGATCAATAAATCAATCCCGGCCTCTTCAAGCCCCTCTTGTGAGCGTGCAGAGTTATTACAATAAAATGCATAAGTCTCAGTCTCAGTGCTTGAGGCGCTAATGACTTACTGAGGGGCTAACTGCAGATCGTAGGGGTGACCCGAGGCCCATGGACAGGTGGGCAGGGGGATGGGGCCAGCTGAGAGTGGCAGGGAGACGCTCCCAAGAGTCTGGGCGAGGAGGGACCCAGTGAGCGGGCAGGGGAGGGAAACAGGACTTGCAGAGAGGGTCTTGGGGGGATGCATGGGGTGGACATTGATGGGGGCAGGGGGAGACACATTTGCACAGCAGAAATCTGAACCTGCTCCTGCAAGGTACAGCAATCGGGCAACTTCAGACTACGTGCCATGTTTCCCCGAAAATAAGACGGGGTCTCATATTTATTTTTTCCTAGGGCTTATTTTCGGGGCATGTGTTATTTTATTTATTTATTTTTTTTTTAGGTACGGTACAACAATCTACATTTATTCAAATAGAGTTGAGTCGTCTTCTTCCGGAACATCATCGTAACTCTCCTAACCCCGAATTCCATCCTGAATGTCTTTGGACTCTATCTCCTTTAGAACCACTGGCCCCAATCTCTCCTGTGGAGCCACAGAGCTCTCATGGGGCAGATGAGAAGGGCTGCTCATCTTCTTTCCCGCTCCGCGACGACATGCATGGGTTGTGCAGATGCGCTGTGCAGCCACGCCCGTCCCTAGGTCTTATTTTCGGGGTAGGGTTTCTATTGCACAAATGCTTAGAAATCCGGCTAGGGCTTATTTTGTGGGTAGGTCTTATTTTGGGGGAAACACGGTAGTTATCTGCAGAAAGGGGATATTTTCCCTTAAAACAGGTGGGAAGGGGACTGGACTCAGTGCTCAGTGAGGGGCAGGCTCTCTGTCTTGGGTGCTGTTCTGTGTCACAGAAAACACTCTGGAATGGCGCCTCCAGGGACTTGGGTCTCAGGACTCATCGATAACCCTGCATGATTTATGAAGGCATTTTGCCAATTCCAAACAGATACATCTACGTATTTCCAAAGAGTTAAAAAAAAAAAAAAAAAGTCTCCAGCTAACACAACAGTAGGGTAGAAGTGTATATTTTTAAAATTTATTTTTATTGAGATATGCAAGTGTTTTTAATCAGTCGTCTGCTTAGATGCATGTAGCATAATAACCTCGTCTGTAAGTCGATCTCTAGCTTCTTTATTATTTCGAGCCAAGGAGGGCCTCACCAGAGCCAGCTTTCCCTTCTCAGTTTACTTCCTTTTCAAGTACTTTCTACCTTTGCAGACTCGGAGGGTAAAATTAGAAGTCATTTTGCCGCCCCGTGTTGGTAATGAATAATTACGCTGTCATGCAGCACATAACTATTAATTACATGGCTGCCTTTTTATTTCAAGGAGTTATTTAATAATTTTTTTAATAAAGAGTTACATATGTCAGTCTCTTAAAAACATATCAATCAACGTTATTTCCGGAGGTGGGGGAGTTGTCACAGCCGCGTGAAGCTTCTCTGTTTGCGATGACAGAGGGTGTGTGCTCTGCCTGTTGCGGAAATGCCGGCGGCATCGGAAACTCACGCTGAGGTGGTTCCGGGACTTTTTCGGGCCTGAGTCTCAGGACCCTGGGACAGGGGTTCTCGACCCACCTGTGGTAGGAGTATGCCAGCCACCGGGGACCGGAAAAGCCACCACGCTGCAGAGAAGCAAGTGGTGCCCGTGGTGCATCCATCAGAAAAGAGGGGAGGGAACTCAAAGTCCCCTTTCGTGGTTAAAATAGAGAGAGTCTGGGTTCGTGTTCTTAATGCAGTTGTTTTTTTTTCACTAGCCGAGCCACCCTGGGCAAGCTATTCCACCCTGCCCTGCCTGCAGCACGCACAGAACAATGACGTTGACAGTGTCCGCCTGGAAGGACTGCTGGGGATTAAACGCCACTGGTCTCGAATACGCTCTGCAAACCTTAGCTGTCATTAGTGCCGTGCTTGGGGGGGGGGGGGGGCGAAGTCCTGGTTCTGCACTCAGGAGGGAAGGCGAGCACCCCACACCCAAAGTGGGGACCCCCACTGCAACCGCACGCCGTTGCTTAGAGGGGGTGATGGCGGCAGGCAGATGGACGGACTAGCTCCAGGGAGTGTGTCTTGTGACCCACAACCACGGAGGGTCCCCCGCTTACTAGGTCTTCTCTAATTTCTTGCAGTGGTGTCGTGGAGTGTCCAGCACTTGTGCATCTTGCATTTCTTCTGCTAAGTGCATGCTTTTTTTTTTTATTTCAGCATATTATGGGGATACAGACGTTAAGGTTATATACGTTGCCCTTGCCTCCTCTCCCCTCCTTGAGTCAGAGCCTCAAGCGTGCCCATCCCCCAGACGGTGTGCACTGCACTCACTATGTATGTAAATACCCATCCCCTCCTCCCCCCTCCCACATGCGCCACACCCGATAAATGTTTGTTTGTTTTTTACATTTTGGTTACATTGTATAACTTTGCCTCTCCCTAGCAAGGGTTAGACGTATGCCCTTCCCCTCCACAATGCTCGCCACATCCCTCAGATGTGGGACTACCCCTCCAACCCCCGAATCCCTGGTGAGCACCACCACCCTTTGAGCACCATAGGGTTAATCAGTCAGTACCAATTTGGTGGTGAGTACATGTGCAGCCCATTATTCTGATCTTGTGTCGCCTCACTTAGGATAATGGGCTTAAGCTCAATCCAGGATAAAAGAAGCGGTGCTAGCTTGCTGTCGTGTCTTAGAATTGAGTAATATTCCATTGTAAAAATATACCAAATTTTAATAATCCACTCATGAATTTCCGGACACTTGGGTTGTTTCTACGTCCTTGCAATAGTGAATTTTGCTGCCATAAACATTCGGGTGCAGATGTCTGTATAATAGAATGTCTTATGCTCTTTTGGGTAGATGCCTAATAATACTATTGCTGGGTTGAATGGTATTTATATTTTTAGCTCTTTCTTGTTTATTTTTGGAAGCTGTTATAACTGTAGCAGCTCTCTCATTTTGGTTTTCAGATTACGGGTGTAATGTTTACGAGTAAACATTACAACTGATGCGTTTATGGAGATCTTGCTAAAGTCACCTACCAAACCGGTGCTAACATGTCTTTTGTCGATTCTATCAGATTTCCTACGTGGGTGATCATGTGGTCTGCATGTGGGCCGTTTAATGTCTTTCCTGCTGGACACTTTTGCCTGTGTGTGTGTTGCTTTTTGTTTGTTTGTTTGTTTGTTTGTTGTGCTATCACACTAGCTAGGACCAGCAGTGGTGCATTGTTGGATCGAAGCCTGAAAATAGACATCCCTGCCTTCCCGCGTCTCATGGCAAAACACGTGATGCTTCACAGCCAAGGACGGTGCCGGTAGTGGGTGACTCACATGTGCCCTTTTCCAGGTGGAGGAAGTTGCCTTCTATCTACTCCTGGTTGTTGAGAGATTTTGCTGTGAATGGGTATTGGATTTTTCAAATAATTTTTTTTCCAGCGTTGACTGTGAGGATCGGGTGGTTTTATCCTTTATTTGATGAATATGGTATTATTGGCATTAATTGATTTTCATATTTTAAGCCATTTCATCATAGGCATAAATCATGCTTGGTCTCGATATAAACGCTTTTTATAATATACGGTGCTGGGTTCAGTTTGCTAATGTTGTTTGCATGGTTTCCTTCATCCGTACTCGCAAGAGATATGGGTCTGTAGTTTTCTTTGGGTGATGTCTCTGTGCTCGACATCAATACGACATTAGAACTGTTGAATGAGTTGGAAGTTGCTCCCCCTGTTCTATTTTCTGAAAGAGTTTGAAGGTTGCTGTTATTTCTTCTTCAATATTTGATAGATTCACTAGTGATACCCTCTGGGCCTGGGCTTTTCTTGAGGAAAGATCTTTAATTGTTAATTTAACTTCACTAATTGTTATTTGCCTGTTCTGGTTTTCTATTTCTTCTTTCATCACTTTTGGAAATGTGGGCATTTCTAGGAATTTCCCCATTTCATCTAAGTTACCTCATTTGGGGCATAAAGTTCCTTACGACATCCCTTTATGTTATCTGTAATTTTTGTAGATTAGGGGTGATGCTCTTTCTTTCATCCCTGATTTGGACAATTTGTGCCTCCTGTCTCTTGTTCTTGGTCTGTCTACCTAAAGATCTGTCAATTTTTGTTGATTTTTGGTTTTTTATTTCACAGATTTCTGCTCTGGTCTTCATTACACCTTGCTTTGATTTTAGTTTGCTATGATTCTTCTAGAATATTCATGTGGCAACTCGGGTTATTGATTTGAGATCTTTCTTCTGCTCTGATATAGATGTTTTAAAGCTAAAAATCATCCTCTAAGTACTGTCTTGGTTACATCCCACAGATTTTAATATCTTACAATTTTGTTTTAATTCAGTTCAAAACATTTTCTTATTCCCTTTGTTATATCCTCATTGATCCATAAGTTATTTAGAAATATATTATTTAATTCCTAAATATTTGCAGATTTCCCAGACTATGTTTCAATAAGTAATATAGTAAATGCATCTTTTTAAGGGCTATTGTTTGCATGGTATGTATTTTTCCTTGCTTTCTTTCTTTATTTTTTACTTTCAATTTATTTGTGTCTTTGACTCTAAGGTATGTGTCTGATAGATAGCGTACAGCTAAATATTGCTTATTTATCTGATCTGATAGCCTCTCCCTTTTTATTTTAGTATTTAGACCATTTATATTTAATATAATTATTCATGTGGCTGGGTTTACATTTGCCATCTTGCAATTTATTTTCCAAATGCCTCCTGCCTTTTATGTTTTTCAGTCTCTTCTTTCATGACTAACTGTGCCACTTTAATCCCTCTGTTGCTTATGTTACATTATCGAGTTCTCCAAACCAAACGATCCACTAAATGCAGACAAGAAGCTACAGATCATCATAGCTTGTCCAAGCCTGGCACAACCTCTACCAATTGCAGGAGGGTGGAGATAATGGCTTCAGTGTTATAGCTGCTATTCAAGGAGAGTATTTAATGATCTTTTCAAGTGGCCATTGCCACAAGTCATGCCTGTGATTTATTTTTAATAGTTTTAGTTTCGTTGTTTTGTTGCTAGACCTGTGATGATGATCTCCCCAACAGCCTATTCTTTTTTATTTAATTCATTGAGAAACTGCCAATCACCATGTCACTGAACTTAACTACCACAACCTTGCTACATGGCCTCACTTAACATCTAATTTCAAAACTTAGTGACATTGATACTTTGGGGAAAAAAAATGACTTGCTAGGGGCAAAAATTACTTTGGCAAATGATGATGAAATGTTCTATGATCTAATACAGCATCATTTTCTATAGATATATCCATTCCCAGGAGAGACAGAATTTTCTCTTTCCTCTCAAGTTTGAAGTAGTATAAGATTTGTTTAAAAGTTGATAAGCTTAAACATTTTTTGCAATATCCACTAAGCAATGGTAATTTGGGGTTGTCAAATGGCAGTAGAGGGCTGATCGTAAAGGCAGTGGATATTTCTTCAAATGCAGCCGGAGTTGCAGGATCTCAAGTGAGAAAAGGGTCACCACACACGGGCCGGCTCATCTCATTCACAGACAACCCCCTGACCCACCCCCCACGCAGTGTCAAACTAGAGGCGGGGACATCGGTGCAGCCCTGTGGGCAGGTGACAGGTGTCACACTCACCAGGTGAACGGTAAACTTAATAAAGGAGGCACTCTCCAAGGTGCTGAACGTATTCGTGGAATGGAAAAGGAGGAGGAGGACCCAGGAGACAGTGGCTGCTCTCTGAACACAGGGAGGCCCCGCGGTCAGGGAGAAGACCCATCCTGGGGAAGGCTCAGCCTTGGAAGGAGTAACTCAGTGACCACCGAACAGACACCCGTGGGGGACCCACCCAGCACCTCCCTCCCACCTGTCCCTGAAGCCAGCAGCACCCGGAGACAAAGCAGAGGTCGCTGTCCCAGGAGGTAGGCAGAGCAGGACAGGGCGTGGGGGCAGGTGACTTGGGGACTCCCCACGGCTCTCCGGGTCTGAGCCCCGTTCTTTTCTCCTGGAGGGGGAACTTCAAGTTCCCAGCGCGAGGGAAACACAAAAGCTCCCTCGGCAGGGGCGTCTCTGACTGACGGTTTCAATTCGGTTCCGTGCCCACAGGGACTCTCTGCAGGAACCTGAGCCGCTGCCGATGCCCTTCCTCCCCGGAGGCTGCGGCAGAGGGAGAAAAGGTGTAATTAATCAACCCAAAGTGTAGCTGCCATGGTCCCACTCCTGGCAGAGGTCACGAGGCCTGAGCGTGCAATCCCAGCCCCACCACCACTACCACCAACGCTGAAAAAGTCCTCCCTGCACCCTCTGCTGCTCTGATGGGTGGGTGGTCGGAACCCACACCCCGAGGGAGCAGCTCCCAGTGACTGTCCTTTCTGGGTGACACGTGGGGCGGCCCCCAGAGGCCTGGTGGTGAGTTCTGTGTGCTTCCAACACGGGCATCGCTGCCCCCTGTGGAGTGGGACCACCCCAGCTTCCAAGTCAGTCGGTTGGGGGCACTTGGGACAATGAGGCCGCAGAGGTGACAATGTCCGGGGGGTCGGGGGACAGGTTCAGCCTCCTGTTGAAAGGATCCACGGCCTTGCTCTCCAGCAGAGGGGACGCTGAACGTCCCCAGGCTGTGGGGACGGAAGGCACAAACACTTAGCTGCTCTGGGCGGCATCCCATGCACACCGGGGCTGGTGGGCCCCGGAAGCGTCCAGGCCACTGTGCTCCGAAGTGCGTCTGGGTGACAGGTGACCGCTCTCATGGCCAGCAGCGGGTCCTGGGGCTTCACCCGAGGCTGCGCGTCTTTTCCACGGGGGAGGCGGTGCCATGGCGTCTCTGGGCACGGACGTGCGTGCAGGCTCTTGTCCAGGAGGGAGCCACACTGCCCGAGGACAGGCAGGCAAACCGCCAGGGGGGACAGCGCAGCGAGGACAGGGGGCCTGGAGGGCCTCGTGCCACCATGAGGCACAGGCTGCTGGTGGTCTCTTCTGGAACTTTCTTTCACGCCCTATTTTTGCTAGTGGAAGTTTTGTCATTATTTCCTTTTTTTTTTTTTTTTTCTTGGAGACAGAAAGAAAAGTGTCACCCAGGCTAGAGTGAGTGTCGTGGCATCAGCCTAGCTCACAGCAACTTCCAAATCCTGAGCTCAAGTGATCCTGCTGTCTCAGCCTCCTGAGTAGCTGGGACTACAAGCATGCGCCACCACGCCCGGCTAGTTTTTTTATTTTATATATATATATATATATATATATATATATATATATATATATATATATATTTTAGTTGGCCAGCTAATTTCTTTCTATTTTTAGTAGAGACGGGGGTCTCGCTCTTGCTCAGGCTGGGTCTCGAACTCCTGACCTCGAGCGATCCTCCCGCCTTGGCCTCCCAGAGTGCTAGGATTTCAGGCGTGAGCCACCGTGCCTGCCCCGTCATTATTTTCTAATAGCAAAAATAAAAGTAAATAAATGTGGCCTTGGAAAGAAGCCCGTCTTTTGGCTGTTGTCAGTGGATGCGGCACAGTGGGTCAGGGCCCCACCGGGACAGGCTGCCTGGGGAGGAAAGAGTTCAGCAGCCCCGAGACCTGTTTGTGTTCCCGGGCCCAAAAGAAAATGGGTATTTTTCTAAAATTCCTACACAAAACCCTGAAATAGACACATTTTTCTCAGCTGCCACACATGGAGGGAAGACATTTTCCTGCTCTATGCATGAGAACTGCTCAACAAAACTGCTACACTTTCCTTCGCTTGGTGGAAACCCTGAAGGCAACACCTCCCGGGTTTCGTGAACTTCCAGAAACGGGTCCAAAATTCAGGAAAACAAAATGATTGCTTTTTTTTTTTTTTAATTGGCTGACTAAAAATATATAGAAAAAATTAGCCAGGCATGGTGGCACATGCCTGTAGTCCCAGCTACTCGGGAGGCTGAGGCAGTAGGATCGCTTGAGCCCAGGAGCCGGAGGTCTCTGTGAGCTAGGCTGACACCACGGCACTCCAGCCCAGGCAACAAAGTGAGACTCCTCAAAAAAAAAAAAAAAAAAAAAACAAGGAGAAATGATTTCAAGAGTAGGGTAGTGAGTCACTTGGAAAACATAGTAGGATTGCCAGCTCTCTTGAATTTTGTGGTTATAAACTTAAAATGAGACTGATCACTTTGTGTTTTTCTTCAGTCAATTTTCTTCATATATAACTGCTAGACTTTGGATCTGGAATAAATGGGGATTTGGATTTGGCTTGGGGCGGAATTTCACCTGCTGAATAGGATGGTGGGAGGGAGGGACAAAGAATCCAGTTTATTCAGGGATATAATTCTAGTGATGTGCAATGGAAACCAAGATGTGTAAGGAGAAAGTTCAGAAATGAGATGGTACTGAAGAAAATGGCAGGGCCAGTGGATTGGGGTAACTACATGGGTCAAAACATGGTGGAGAATGAACTAGAAAAAATAGGAGTTGGTGACTAGAGAGTAGAATGCTAGCAAGTGAGATTCTATAAGTGGGAGAGTTGTTGGTAATCACAAAGTTTAGGATGTGACAAGGGGCCTCAGTGACTGAAGTAGGTGAAAAACTGAATCACTGTAGGGCAAGAGTTCAAGAAGTGAGAAGTCTGGTGTTAAATAGATGAATCACCTACATAGACACTGATATCACCAAAAAGATGACAAAGAAGATATCAGAAAAAGGAAGTGACTCAGGTTATATATGCCTTTGAAATAATGATGAAAGATACACACACTATCATTTTAGAAAAATGTTTATATACACTTTTTTTTTTTTTTTTTGAGACGGAGTTCCCCTCTGCTGCCAGGGCCAGAGTGCCATGGCGTCAGCCCAGCCCACAGCAATCCCAAACCCCCGGGCTCAAGCGCTCACTCCCCCTCCCCCCCCCCCACCTCAGCCACTTTTTTTTCAAATTTTGTAATGTTTAAATTAAAACCTGGGCTGATGCATCCAAATATGTTTTTGCTTTGCCTAGTTTAAATTTTCTAACGAGAAAACAATGGTTTAAAGAGGAAAAACGATATTTATTTTGCTCTTAAAACTACAATCAAACATCATTTTGATATTCTAATTATGTGTTATAATGATTTTTTTTTTCACTTTACTTCTCCTAAAACAATGGTTTTACCTCTTACCATTTTAAGTCGATGACCTCTATACGGAAATATACTCTTTCTTCTTAAGAATAATGGAGGCACTGCATTTTCCCTCTTTAACAGTTTTGCTGGCTTTTGGGCCTGAATTAACGTGTCTGTCTGTGTGTTGTGGGGATGATGGACATTTAGACTTCAAGGTATAATTTCCAGTAAAGAAAAGTCATTTTATTTCCATCTGAATAAGCACTCTATCACACTAACCAAGTCAAACAAAGTTATTATCTGGCTTTTTGCCAAGGTATAAAAAAAAAAAAGTAGAAAGGTCATATTTTTAATAGCTTTGTACTCCGTAGTAATCAAATTTGAAAGCCTGGAGAAATAAACCCCTTGAATCCATCAGGGCCCCCTGCGTGCATTTAACCCCTGGCTCGCCACTCTGGATTCCACGCCGTGAGCGAGCCGTGAGCTGGCTGGGCCCCATCCCGGCCACCGGCTTTTCCATGCAGGTGGCTTGTTCTAATCGTGCAGTGGCAGAAAACTAGCTAATGCGGAGCAAGTCTACTCAACTCTGCCTTTGAAGACCGTACCCAGAGATAACGGCGTCCGATTGCAGCCCCGGGGTGAACACGATTACAGCGTGTAAACCGGGACACGCTTTTATTTATTTTATCTATTTATTATTTTTTTGAGGCAGAGTCTCGCTTTGCTGCCCAGGCTAGAGCGAGTGCCGTGGCGTCAGCCTAGCTCACAGCAACCTCAAACTCCTGGGCTCAAGCGATCCTCCTGCCTCAGCTTCCCGAGTAGCTGGGACTACAGGCATGGGCCACCACGCCCGGCTCATTTTATATATATATATATATATATATATATATATATATATATCTTAGTTGTCCAATTAATTTCTTTCTATTTATAGTAAAGATGGGGTCTCACTCTTGCTCAGGCTGGTTTCGAACTCCTGACCTGGAGGAACCCGCCCGCCTTGGCCTCCCAGAACGCTAGGATTACAGATGTGAGCCACCGCGCCCGGCCCGGGACACGCTTTTAAAGCGTCAGTAGATCACTCAAGTCGACGTTAATTAAAGCAAACACCTGCTTTAAAAAGCCACTCGCCTTTCGGGTGTTGGCGCTGAGTTGCTGGGAACTCCAAAGGAGTCACTCTTGGGTGTTGCTGTAGCAGATTCCCGTTGCACGTTGAGACGACGACGGGTAACCCCTGTGATTGCACACTGTGATTACACACTGCCTTACAGATTATTAGCATCAAAACGGCAATGACAAAAATAGCAGGAAAAAAGACATCCTGTTGAAGAATCACAAAATTCACGTTTCTACACAAAGGAAGGTTTTTGTGCAATGATTTTTAGGCGACTCAGCTGACCACACATTCCAGCCCTGAATAATGCTTGTTTTTGCCCCAGAGCAATTCCGAGAATGATGTTGCCGTATCTATAAGCAAACTTGCTTTGTGCATGGCTCCTTCAACACCCCTTACCCTGGAGACACTGGTGTGATATTAATAGTAAAGTTTATTTTCGTCTGTGTCCTGCACCCTGGTAGGCGGGCTGCCCCTCAGTGCCTGTATAACTGAGGCTTCGAACATTCGCCCAAGGTCTTTCAACCTTCGTGGGCTGAGATTCTAGAAGTAAACGAAAGTGTTAACCTGCTCACGGGCCATTGTCAGTGGCTCTCATCAAAGCTCCAGACACTGTAATTTAAAACAAAATGTCGGCCGGGCGCTGTGGCTCACGCCTGTAATCCTAGCTCTTGGGAGGCCGAGGCGGGCGGATTGCTCAAGGTCAGGAGTTCAAAACCAGCCTGAGCAAGAGCGAGACCCCGTCTCTACTATAAATAGAAAGAAATTAATTGGCCAACTGATATATATATAAAAAATTAGCCGGGCATGGTGGCGCATGCCTGTAGTCCCAGCTACTCGGGAGGCTGAGGCAGCAGGATCACTCAAGCCCAGGAGTCTGAGGTTGCTGTGAGCTAGGCTGACGCCACGGCACTCACTCTAGCCTGGACAACAAAGCGAGACTCTGTCTCAAAAAAAAAAAAAAAAAATGTCTTTGCAGCTGCTAATAACTATGACACTCCAGTAGTTTAAAATCGGGCTGGGCAAACTTATCCTGGAGATGAGATAGTGACTATTTTAGGCTTTGCAGACCAAGAGGCAAGACCAGGAGACCATGTAGCTATTTATTCATATAATCACCTACAATGTAATCATTTAAAAATGTAAACACCTGGCTGGGTGTGGTGGCTCACGCCTGTAATCCTAGCTCTCTGGGAGGCTGAGGGGGGTGGATCGCTCAAGGTCAGGAGTTCGAAACCAGTCTGAGCAAGAGCAAGGCCCCCGTCTCTACTAAAAATAGAAAGAAGCTAATTGACCAGCTAAAAATATATAGAAAAAATTATCGGGGCATGGTGGCACATGCCTGTAGTCCCAGCTACTCAAGAGGCTGAGGCAGGAGGATCTCTTGAGCCCAGGAGTTTGAGGTTCCTGTGAGCTAGGCTGACGCCACAGCATCACTCTAGCCCAGGCACCAGAGTGAGATTCTGTCTCAAAAAAAAAAAAATGTAAATACCTCTGTTACCTCATGGGTGATAAAATGAGTACATAGATAAAACGCCAATTAAAGAAACCCAGGCTGCTGGCTGGCTTCGGCCGAGGCCACGGTGCACTGACCTCAGGTTCCGGGGAGAGCGGGCAGGTGAGCTCAGGGCAGGTGTCCTGCCTGAATTCTCCCCCAGGGCTGTGTCATCAGCTCTGCCGCTGGCCAGGAGATTTGGGCAGGTTATTTAGGGACCTTCGGCCTAATTTTCTCCTGTGTAAGTGTGGGCGTGGTAACCGTGGCAAAGACAGGGGGTGTTAACAGCAGGTAGCACCTGCTGGACTCATACACCTGACCTGCCAGCTCGGAATCAGTCTCCACTTTAACTTGCTGCCGTGAGCTCCTCCCACTCTCTCCCGGGCTGGGCCCTGGATGTTGGGATGAGCATCCACACGCTGCTCCAGGACAAGGTGCTCGGGCCCAGTTGCCAGGGTGGGTGCTGAGGGGTATCGGGGTCTCCGCCTGTGTTTGGTGGGAGCCGCCTGTCCCCTCCCCAGGCAGCCGAGAGAGAGGCCAAAGCAGACCCGTTCTCCCTGCAGCTCAGGCGAGGGAGGGGGCACCAGGCCAGGCTCCCACCTGCCCTGGCTGCTCAGCCAACACTCCCCAGGCCCCCACTCTGGCATTGAGCCTGGGGCACTTCCCACCAGCTAGCAAAGCTGCAACTTTGGCCAGAGCCTGCTCCTGGAGCCTGCCCTGCCCTGGGGGTTGCAGAGACGCCAGGTAGAGCCTCGGGACACAGAGAAGACCCTTCCCAACGCCCCAGGCGGGCTTGGCCAGACTCAACACACCTTCGGCTATTGGCAACGGGCACTCAGTTTCCCGTGGTGCTGCAGACATCCTTGGGGCTCTGCACGGAGCGGCAGGGGCCCGTGGTGAGGATAGGCCCGGCCAGGCCACCCGGTACCTCCCAAGGCCATGGGCAGGCCCCCCACCCAGGGCTGACTGCATCTCCCACCATGGCACCCCCTGCCGGGGCTTCTCTCAGACAGGGAAGGACGCAAGAGAGAGAGACAGAAAAATCTCACTGCCGGGGGAAATACATCAAGTCACCTTGAGCTAAGGTCGTCTGGAATGAATCCTGTCCTTCTGGGCTGAAATCACGCCAAAGGCAAAACCGCTTTTTCTCCTTTTCTTGCAGCCTGACGCGTGTCACTGTCTGTGTTCAGGACAGTAGACGGAGGACAGTGCCCTGCTCCGGGAGAGCAGGGGAGGGGGAGGCCGGGCCTTGTCCTGTGGGACCCTCCTCTTCCTCGGCAGGCAGGTGGGCGCTCCGGCCAGGTAGGTCCTGATTAGCGAAGCGGCAAGGGGAAGAAAATCAATTATCAGAGAGGGACCATCTTCTCGGCAGGCGATTTCCGAAGGAGTGAGAGCGAAATTTCCCCCTTGGATCAAATATACTGCCACTGTCTTAGCGTCTTAAATTATTTGTCCTGGGAGTGAATTGAAAGAGGCCCGAGCGTGCGGATCTCGGCGGCCGCGGCGGCGGCGGAGGGCACGGGCTGATTTACGGCCGGGCGAGCCGAAGGTCCGGAGAGAAAAAGAAAGCTCAGCTCCTTCGGACGCGCTCGGGCGACTCACTCGGGCGGGACAGAGACTGGGAGCCACTGACGCGTGGCGTCGCCCAGCCTCGCGGGAGAAAAGCCTCCCCCGCAAAGAGCGGTTTCCTGCCCAAATCCCACCTCCGGTGGATTTTTGTAGGTTTTAGAACTGCACGCGCACACTCGCACCCGCGCGTGTGCACACGGCCAGGGATCAGAAAGTAAACGCCCTTCCAACACGACACACACTGCAGTGCGGGCCACAAATATTCCCCGTCCCTAATTCCGCAGTACAGTCCTGCCGGGTGCTATTTATGGGCTGAATTCTGCCCTCCTAAAATCCACTTGTCGGAGTCGTTAACTGCTGGACCTCTGAGAGCGACTGCATTTGCAGATGAAGGTGAAATGAGGCCAACAGGGTGGGGCCCTGAGCCAGTGCGACCTTATAGGAAGCCGACAGAGACATGCACAGGGGGACGGCCCGGTGAAGACTCAAGGAGGAGCCGCGTCCACACGAGACACCAGCCCTGCCGCGCCCGTGTGGGACTCGCAGGCCCGGGCAGAGCGCAGGTGTCCACCGCCCAAGCCCTGACCACACGAACCCGATGTCTTCGTCACGGCCCCGCCGCACACGCGTGTGCAAGAGAAACGGACGTCCCCGTCCCCGGAGCAGTCTGCCCCTCTTGGGCATCTTTCCACCGCCACAGCCAGCAGCGCATGGATCCGTCTTTGCAAGTCTGCGGTTAAGACCGCGCATGGATCTGTCTTTGCCAGTCAGCGGTTAAGGGGGCGCATGGATCTGTCTTTGCAAGAGTGCGGTTAAAGGAGCGCATGGATCAGTCTTTCAAGCGCGCGGTTAAGGGGGCGCATGGATCAGTCTTTGCAAGCGCGCAGTTGGGAGGGCAAGTGGTGCGGAGTATTGACCGCCAACGCCGAGACACCCTCTGAGCACAGGTGTCTAACACTGGGGCTGGGCCCACGCCCCTCACAAGGCAGGGGCGCTAGCCCCGAGCGAGGGTGCAAGAGCGCAGACGGCGCCCTGTGCAGGTGCCACGGCCCCAAGGGCCTGAGGGCAGACAGGGGCAGACAGGGGGCAGCAGGAGCGGCTCCCAGGCAGGCAGGCGTCGCCCCCCCAACCCAGGGCACCAGGACAGCAGACAGTTAACCAGGGAGACACTGTGACCAGCAGGTCTCCGCGCAGCCATCAGTAGAACCGCTATTATAGCCAACTTAATAGCTTGAAAATGAACTCATTAGTGGTCTTTTATCAGTGCAGAAAAGTCTATTAAATCCGGATGTGTGAAGCTGCGGCCCCGCGGCTCATTTCCATCCCGCCTGTGACCTGAACGAATCTGAGAGGCGCTTTGCTGGGAGCCGGGGCTCCGCGGGAGGAGAGCGGGAGACCGCCAGCTCCCGGAGGCCGTCGCGTTAATTCACCGCCGGGTGGGCTGTTCCGTGCCCTTTCCTCTCCGTGTGTCGTCCGCGCGCCCCGACAGTTTGCAGGGCAGCTGCCCGGAGACGCCTCCGCTCAACCTCCACGCGAGACTTGCAGGGCAGAGGGCCGAGTCCCCGCCAGGACTGCTGTGCCGGGGCTGAGGAGGGAGGCTAGGCCCTAGGGGGCTGTGTGTTCCCCTCCGTCCTGCTCCCCTCCCTCCTCCTTCCTTCCCTCCCTCCTCCTTCCTTCCCTCCCTCCCTCCTCCTTCCTTCCCTCCCTCTGCCCTTCTCTCCTCCTCCTTCCTCCCCTCACTTCCTCCTTCCCTTCTTCCTCCTTCTCTCCCTCTTTCCCTCCCTCCTCCTTCCTTCCCTCCCTCCTCCTTCCCTCTCTCCCTCCTCCCTTCCTCCTTCCCTTTCTCCCCTCCCTTCTTCCTTCCTTCCCTCCCTCCTTCCTCCTCTCCCTCCTCCTTCCTTCCTTCTCTCCCTCCTCCCTTCCCTCTCTTCCTCCTTCCCTTTCTCCCTCCCTCCTTCCTCCCCTCCCTTCCTCCTTCCTTCCCTCCCTCCTTCCTCTCCTCCCTCCTCCTTTCTTCCTTCTCTCCCTCCTCCCTCCCCTCCCTTCTCTCCCTCCTCCCTTCTCTCCTCCTCCTTCCTCCCCTCACTTCCTCCTTCTCCCCTCCTCCTTCCTTCCCTCCCTCCTCCTTCCCTCTCTCGCTCCTCCCTCCTTCCCTCCCTCCCCTCCCTTCCTTCTTCCTTCCCTCCCTCCTTCCTCCCCTTCCTCCTCCTTCCTTCCTTCTCTCCCTCCTCCCTTCCCTCCCTTCCTCCTTCCTTCCTTCTCTCCCTCCTCCCTTCCTCCTTCCCTTTCTCCCTCCCTCCTTCCTCCCCTCCCTTCCTCCTTCCTTCCCTCCCTCCTTCCTCCCCTCCCTCCTCCTTCCTTCCTTCTCTCCCTCCTCCCTTCCTCCTTCCCTTTCTCCCTCCCTCCTTCCTCCCCTCCCTTCCTCCTTCCCTCCCTCCCTCCTTCCTCCCCTCCCTTCCTCCTTCCCTCCCTCCTTCCTTCCCTCCTTCCCTCTTTCCTTTCTCCTCCTCTGCTTCCTCTCTTCTTCCTTCCCTCCTTCCTTCCTCTCTCCCTTCCTTCCTCCTTCTTTCCTTCCTTCCCTCCTTCCCTCCTTCCTTCCTTCCCTCCCTCCTTCCCTCTTTCCTTTCTCCTTCTCTCCTTCCTCCCTTCTTCCTTCCCTCCCTCTTCCCTCTTTCCTTTCTCCTTCTCTCCTTCCTCCCTTCTTCCTTGCCTCCTTCCTTCCTTCCTCCTTCCTTCCTTCCTTCCTCTCTTCCTTCCTTCCTCTCTTTCTTCCTTCCTTCCTCTCTTCCTTCCTTCCTTCCTCCCTTCCTTACTTCCTCTCTTCCTTCCTTCCTCTCTTCCTTCCTCTCCTCCTTCCTTCCCTCCTTCCTTCCTCTCTTCCTTCCTTCCTTCCTTCCTTCCTTCCTCTCTTCCTTCTTTCCTCTCTGCCGATGGTAACTGAAGACATGGCAATCAAGGGCTTTCATGCTCTGCCCACTCACTATAATCCTGCTGACGGCTATAACTTAAATTCTCGTAGACAAAGGTCTAGGCAGCGGCACAGCGAGCCGACTCTGCGTCAGCCCTGGGGCTGGGGACTGGGTTGGCCTAAACATATGGAACAGACTGTGAGGCAAACACCAAGTTCCTCTCAAGACGCCTCTTCCTCCCGTCACATCCCGGAACCCCCCGGGCCCGCCCCAGACGCCAGCGTGGCCTCCGCACCAGGGCATGACCCCTCTCCTCCACGTGGCGGGGTCTGGTCTCAGGTGAACAGGTGACAATTCTTTGCGGGCAGAGGGGAGACACCAGCCTTCCTTCAGAACCACCCGGCCCCAGGTGGGTCTGCAGCGAACGCCTCGGCCTTGACCCAGGTGAGGCAGGGTCGCCTCCCGCCACAGGTGCTGGGCGAGAGGGGGAGACGGATGACGGTCTCTGCAGTTGTCACGCCCGGTGCTGAAAGTAGCCGTCATCGCTCACCTCTCTGAAGCCACTTTCCACTTAAATCTCACACACACCCCCCCACGAACGTGCCGTCAGCCCTTCCAGAGCCGGCATGTGCACCAGGTAGGCACCCGGCACAGCCCAGAGCCCCCCACGGCGTTTTCCTGACTATCCAAGACCCCAAAACTGCCCAGAGGGCTGCAGAGCACAGGTGGGGCCACCCAGGGTTCCCAGCTTCCTATTTCTAAAGCCCTAGGTGACCCCAGGGGGTGACCCCTAACCCTAACCCTAACCTGAGAACCTGGCGTAGGGCAAATGCTTCGCACCCCCAGAAAGCTGCCCATACGCCACAAAATATCCCACAGCTGGGTTCCGGAAAGGAAGGGTGAGCGGAGGAGAAACAGGCACCTGTGAAAACCTGCGGAGGGAGAACCCCCTTGAATTGGGGGTAATTTCCAAGTAATATATATATATATATGTGTGTGTGTCTGTGAATATATATATATATATATATAGTAAATGCCATATTTTGTAACTGAATCACTAACAAAATTGATTGACAACCGCCATGCTCATTAGACTCCTCCAGTGTTTAAATTCCAAAACCGTGCCGCCGTTCACCCAACCTGCTTGTTCTACGGGCGCTTTGTCACGAAAATCAATATTTTATTTCATTTTAATCGCTGACTCTGGGCATTCATTTCGAGATAATGGGCTGCCATTCCTCGTAATGTGCTCTCAGTTGTTCATAAATTCACATTCTAGGTCGACGCGTTAGGGAAGCCCTTCAGCCTCACTATTCCTGGCACGGAGACGTCTGGAGCAGAAAGTCCCGTTTTCCTCGAGGGGGCCGGGGGGGGGGGGGGGGGCTCTTTAAACATCAGTCCCGGGTCCTCACACAGCAGTCCCTGCAGGTCTGACACTCGTAGTTTTGGAAAATACATTTAATAAGCAAAAGTTACCAGGATTGTAATAAGTAAAGTATGTTTCCTTTATCCCAGTAGAAGCAACATGCATTAAAAATAAATTGCAGGCCGGGCACGGTGGCTCACGCCTGTCATCCTAGCACTCTGGGAGGCCGAGGCAGGAGGATTGTTTGAGCTCGGGAGTTTGAGACCAGCCTGAGCAAGAGCAAGACCTCCCCATCTCTACTAAAAATAGAAATAAATTAGCTGGACAACTAAAAAATATATAGAAAAAAATTAGCCGGGAGCAGTGGCGCATAGCTGTAGTCCCAGCTACTCGGGAGGCTGAAGCAGGAGGATCACTTGAGCCCAGGAGTTGGAGGTTGCTGTGAGCGAGGCTGACGCCACGGCACTCTAGCCCAGGGAAAAACAGAGCAAGACTCTGTCTCAAAAAAATAAGTGAATAAATAAGTCGCAAGTACAATTGTAAGTACAAGCACAAGTGCATGCGGGCTTTGTGCTGAATCCTGAATCAGCTCCCCGGAGGAGACCCTGGCTCCAGTCAGTCGGTAGTCAGAGATTCGTTTACTCAGAAGACAGGGCAGGTGGGCGGCCCCCGGACCCCCTCTCTCCCTGCAGCGTCTCTGGTACAAGGGACAGTGACAGAGTTGAAGCCGGACTGCGTGTAGCCGAGCAAGCCAAATCAGGATAGTGACCAGCACACCTCTGGAGGTTCCCGGGGAACCTTGGATTCTGAGGCCTCAGAGGTGAGCAGCTTTGCCCGAGAGAAGGAAGGGAAAGGTGGACAGGAAGAAATGATCTGAACGATTGATTTCCCCCCTGGTAGCCTGTTTGGAAACAGCTTCTTCAGCCTGGTTTTATCTAAATGAGATTCTCATCATCCCTGAGTTATTTTCCCAACAGGAGGATTTAATGTACTGTTTATTAGTATAACTGCATTATATAAATGGGTTTATTCTGCTATTACAAAAATAATTGCACGGCAAATGCGCCCTCTGAGTTCTCTGACCGGGATGGTTTGCCCTTTTTCTTACCTCTGTCCTCTGAATTTTAGCGGGATGAGCCGCCAACAGCTGAGCTGCTTCGGCGAGGACGGCAAAATCGGGAGACACACGCCTGTGGCGTTGCTCAGAGCGCCGTGCACGCAGGCTTTCTCACCAAACTTACCACGGGAGACGTGGCTGGACGCCCTTTGAGTGTGGATCCAGATAAGATACACCCGACACCGTAGTCGGTGCATAAATGTATCCACATTCTCGCTCAGTGAGAATAGACTCGGAAGAGCCCCGATCAGTTAGAGACGATAGATTCATGTCAGTTATTTCTTTCTGGTGTCAAGAGGAAAGAGAAGGGACTACGCATGCATCTTCGCATTTTCCACTCGAAAAAGATAGTTTTGCCAGCAAACTGCTCAGAAATGAGTGCTTCTCGTCAGATCAGCGTTCCGTGTGCCACCCCGGAAAGGCTGCTTCGGAAAGGACAGTGGTGTAGACGCTGCTAGAAAGAACGCAGGTATAGATGCCCTTCCGCTCTCGACTGGCACCGGGAGACCCCTGTGTCTCCATTTTCCCACCTTCCCCCCATCCCCAGGTGACCCCTAAGCAGGACTCGTCCTCAGGACAGAATTGGCTTTTGATCGTTAGTGTTAGATAAATGTAAGGATATGCACACATCTGCGTGTGTGTGTGTGTGTGTGTGTGTGTGTGTGTTTGATTCTAGCAATAATCTTGCCTGAGGGTTTTTTTAGACATGAAGCGTTTTGTCTCCTCGGTGTAGAAAGCTAGAGAACATTTTGCCAGGGGCCACATGCAGATGTCCTGGGGTGTGGGAGACGTCAGGTCGTGTGCACACAAACACGCAAACACACGCACGCACGCACGCACACACACACCTACCACAGAGTCACTCAGCCTCTGGGTTTGCATGTGAACCCACCAGGCAGATGCTCTCGAATAACTTCTCGAGTCATACTGCTGAGAAATAATTCATCGTTCCAAACATTTCCCCAGCCCCCGGAGGGCAGGGGTGCAGGGACGTGTTTGTGGCGTGTTCCCACGCGGGCAGCTCCACTCCTACCCAGCACGGACCAGACCGGGTTGCCACGTAGAGAAACCGTCGCCCCGAATCCATTTACACGGGGCCTGAAGGTGTGCTGAGAAAGCTGAGTGAGTCTGAAACACAGTTACTCTCAGCTGGCGGAAGCAAACATGTTTGCTCAAGCTGCAGAATGATTTTAGAGAGCTGGGTCATGCCGCTGTCCAGAATTCAAATGGTTCTTCCAGCCCTTCTGGTACCAAAAATTTACTGGAGACTTGAAACCACAAGCCACCTCTTGTACACTGAGCTCATGGGAAGGGGCTTTCTGAGGCCCAAGAGAGAGCAGTCCAAAAGCAGACCCACCCAGGGCCCTGGTTTGTTGGAACATGTTGATACTTCTCCTTACAAGACTCTCAGGTGAAATTTGCAAATATCCATTAAAGGTGCAATTTCTAAATGTGATTTTTGCCTTTAAATAAGGGGGGCCCCTTTTATGAAAACATAGCAGTCATAGCTGTAGAGCACTTACCATAATGGGTATAATAAAATATGACCTTTAATTTGATCTTAACAAGACTGTGAGGCTGGCAAATGCAATAGCATTTAGCCCAACTCGTGCGCAGTTCTCCATCGACTCAGTTTCCCTTGTCTGAGAAGCGCCAAGACCAGGGGCTGTGCAGGCTGGGAACAAATCTTCCTACCAGCTACTGGCCTGAGACCACAGGGAAGTCACCTAAACCTTCAACATCATTTTCTTGTTCTGTGAACAGTGAAAGTCATGTCCACTTTGAAGAATATTTGTAAGGATTAAAATGAGATAGTGCAGCTGGGCACGGTGGCTCACTCCTGTAATCCTAGCACTCTGGGAGGCCGAGGCAGGCAGATCGCTAGAGGTCAGGAGTTCCAAACCAGCCTGAGCAAGAGTGATACCCCGTCTCTACTATAAATAGGAAGAAATTAGTTGGCCAACTAATATATATAGAAAAAATTAGCCGGGCATGGTGGTGCATGCCTGTAGTCCCAGCCACTCAGGAGGCTGAGGCAGGAGGATTTCTTGAGCCCAGGAGTTTGAGGTTGCTGTGAGCTAGGCTGACGCCATGACACTCACTCTAGCCTGGGTGACAGAGTGAGACTCTGTCTCAGGGGAAAAAAAAATGAGACAGTGCAAGAACAGCTCGTGGTATTTCCTGGCTCTGGAGAAAATATTCACTGTAGGCACTGACCACATGACCCACGGGCCACCTGTGCCCATGTCTCCATGTGTACCTGAGCCCCAGTGACACAGGATGGGCTTAGCATGTGCAGGTAGAAGCATGTTGCATGTTGCCAAATGCCTTTCCCAGGCAAGGGATCGTGCTGATGAGATTTTCCCAAACCACTCCACCAAGTGCCTCGTTAGTGAAGAAGAGGGAGAAGGGTGGATTCGAACATTTGGAAAAGGTTGCACCCAGCAGACCTTCCCGTGCACTCATACCCGCATGTTCGAGAGTCCACGGAAGCAAACACACAAACACACCAAATGGTATTTAGTCCATGTAAGGAAGCTTCTTCCAGAATCTTAAAACCACAGAATTCTCTCCCATTTTTAAGCTTCACTTACTAACGTTTCGCAGACATGGGGCACAATGGAACAGGCTTGGGAAATTGTCGTGTTTTCTTTGTCATTGCTTCACCTCTAATTTTGAGTTACCTGAAGGTTGTGTGATGTGGCTTAGATACTGACACTCATGGGGGGGGGGGACTGGCACCACGGTGAACCAGGAGAGGGAACACAGAGTGTGGCTTCAGGGCCAGGGACAAGGGTGCCGGGGCTGGACAGTGTGGCCGCCTGGGTGGGGGTCCGTGCACAGGGCCTTGCAGTGGCTGGGGAGGGGCTGGACTTTGTCCCCAGACTGAAGGGTTTTCGCGTGAGCACTGTCACGAAGCATCACGTTCCAAACCTCATTCCAAACCCTCCTGGACAGGATCTCAACTTCACTGTGGGGTGACCCCACTGGGACAGGACTGGGAGGGTGTAAAACGCCTCCTATGCCGGGGTCAGCCGTGGACGCCCTTCCCGGAGCAGGGGGGAGGTCCACGAGCTCCCAGGGCCCAGGCTGGTGCACAGGGTGAAGGATGCCAGCTGCAAGAATTCCACCCTGTGTGTCCTGAGAAAACTGGTGAGAAGATTTTCTCTCATTATGATAATTTATCACTTACGAGATACCAGAGCTGCACGGAGATTGCTGAGTAATAGGTGGAATTGTGCTGGAGCAGGTCTCTGCCCCGAGGAGTTTCCATGTAGAGGTGTAAGTGGGATTATGTTGGACAAGCAGGACATGATCTGGTGCCTGGCAAGCAGGGCAGGGCTGACTCCTGGTGGGAATGCATGTGTGTGCATGTGTGTATGTGTGTGCACATGTATGTGCGTGTGTGTGCATATGTGTGTATGCATGCATGCATGTGTGTGTGTGCATGTATGTGTGTGTGTGAAAGAGAAAGAGAGACAGACAGATCGGGGGCTCACCCAGCATGGAGGGGAGAGGCAAACCGAGACCATGCTTACCCCTGAGGATGAGGAGGGAGCTACACCCTCCCTGGTAATGTTGGGGTTCTAGTGCCTGGGCCGGGCAACATTAGGGGAGCCTCCCAAGGCAGCCAGCTCGTCACGATTGGGCAGTCGCGACCTCAGAGCTTAGAGCCAGCCTTGCCTGGTTCGGGTCTCAGACAGAGCCCTGAGCAGCAGGGGGTCTTGCTGAGCAGCTGAGGGGGCTCAGTCTGACCCTTCAGAAGCAAAGATTTCCTGGAGCTACATGATGTCCTCTTCGTCCTAGTATTGCTTAGCATAGAAAAAAAAATGCTTAGTTCCAACTTATTCAGCTGATATTAGTGTCATTCCTCGTGGGAACCCATGCTAGCGCCTTGTGTTTGTAAGTGTGTAAGTGTGTGTGTAAGTGCTCATGAAAAAAAACAGAAAATAACCAAATAGAAGACAAACACCAAGTAAACCAAAGGTATAAGCACATGGACCCGCCTCTGTCTGCAGCCTACAGAAAGACCATTCTCCATGCTGAAACACTGGTTTTCGAACATATTTTCCCTTTTTTTATTTTTCAAGGGAAGCATGCATGTAAAACAAAGCTGGTTCTTCTCTCTGGAGGAGAGAGGCTCGCTCCCTCCTGCCAAAGGGACCCCCTGGGAACCCCACAGGGCCAGGAGCTCGATTAACACCGGGAGCCTGCAGACCAGAAAGCGCTGCTCTCTTTTTGTCTTGAGGTCAAAATCATTGTTTAGGGACAAACCAATTTTACAGCCAAGTTCTGTATAAACAAGAAGGGAGATGAGAAGTCTTGGTAGGGAAAATGAGTCTACAAGTAGTTGTAATAATTTTAACCAGAAATGAAAAAAAAAAATGTTTTGAATGCCAGAAGACAGAAAATTTGCAATTCCCCGGTGTAATTGAGTACACTTTTATAGACTTCATTTTTGTTTTGGAAATGAATTCCTCCACAATGGAGACGCTCTGGTTAATTTAAGTCGTAATTAAAAACAACCCTAGCTTATGTATTGATTCCATTACATTGTATTTCATTTCTGTTTATTGTTTCACATTTTAACAAGTTAATAAAGGAGCCCTTTCTGTGTATTCCTGTGTACTATTTACAAACCCAAACTATCTTTGAATAGAAATCACATTTGTGCCACACATTCTTTTTTCCCTCCCACTACAGTCATAAGGATGTTGTTCGACTTACATTAAATAGTCAAGGGGAAGCCATTATTTGTTTAAGAGGGAGTCACTTTTCCCGGTTTTCCAGGCAAAACCAATTCTTGTTTCCCTGAAAAGAACAAGTCTTGAGGAAGTTCTAGTCGACATCCAGCAGAGGAGAGCAAGTGGGAGGGTGTGGACTCTACACATCAAGTTGGGAAGAACCGAGGTCTTATGAATACTGTCTCTTGCTATCCATGAACGTGGATTAGCTCTTCATTCATTTGATCCTTCCTTGATTTCTTTCCTTGAAGTATTGTAGTTTTTCTCACATCGATCTTGTCCTCGTTTTGTTAGATTTATACCTAAGTATTTTGCTTTGAAGGGCACCCTGGGTTCTTTTCTGTCTTGGTTAAGTCATTTATTTCCTTTGGGCTCAGGTAACCTCATCTCAAAAACGCTGCTCCGTGATTGCCCTGCACAGCTGCTACTGCAAAGACCACGTGGTGAACCAAACGTGAGAGCCCTTTGCAAAAATGCAGAGCTCTGCAGATGCTGGAGACCACGCTTATGCTCAAGGTCCCGTCAGTGCATAAAACTCTGTAACTGTTGGACGGTGACCCTTTGCCCCACCTTCCTGTGTGGCACTTTAATCGTGTCTCCAGGAAGGTACGAATCTCCAAGCATTTGCCGTAGAAATGTGGGCTCCGTGGAAGCCGGCTCAAGTGTGTGTGTCGATCCGTGGCGTGAAGTCCATTTGTCGCAATCCTGCAAAATCGTTCGTCCTTTTTTATCAAAACACCGCCCAAGAGTTACTCTTTGGTGACAGCTGGAATCCTGCAGCCCGTGGAAGAAAGAGCGATGCTGATTGTGGAAGTGCAAGACGGACACCTGGGGGAGGGGACGCCCGGCTCAGTCCCTGCAGGGGTGGGGGCGTTCAAAGACAGGCCTGCGACCGGCTTTTAGTATAACTAATAAGCTTGCAGAGCTGGGGGGGGGGAGGCTACTCCAAGTTGCTGAGTCTGAGCAGAGACATCACGATTATGAAACCAGCCACGATAGTTAGACGGAGATGAGCATGGTCCAACGTTGACCTTTGAGATGACTGCAGCTCCCTGCACACTGGAACACCTGGGAGGTTTGTTAGGAGCGGCTCAAACACAGCACAGACGGTCCTGTCTGCAGTAGGGTCCGGGGCTGCCCAGGGAGACCCACAGACGTGGCTGGAATCCAGCATCTGAGTCACGGGCTGTTGGCTGGGCCTGTTCTGTGGCCCACGCTCTGCTCCAGAAACACGGTGGTACTTGTAGTGGAAGTGGTGATAGTTTCATAGCTATCGTTGTCATTCAACCCAAGTAAACGTGGGAAACATTTCAAGAAAAGAATGCATGGCTTTAGGCTGGGCGCAGTGGCTCAAGCCTGTAATCCTAGCACTCTGGGAAGCCAAGGTGGGCGGATCTCTTAAGGTCAGGAGTTCGAAACCAGCCTGAGCAAGAGCGAGACCCCGTCTCTACTAAAAAAATAGAAAGAAATTAATTGGCCTACTAAAAATATATAGAAAAATTAGCTGGGCATGGTGGTGCATGCCTGTAGTCCCACCTACTCGGGAGGCTAAGGCAGGAGGATCGCTTGAGCTCAGGAGTTGGAGGTTGCTGTGAGCTAGGCTGATGCCTACTGTCAGAGTCACTACTAGCAGTAAAATGAAACTATGCCATTTACATTTTTTTATTTAAAAATGTTACAATTTGTATATAACTGTGGCATCTCTGAGACCTGTCAGTCATTCTCTACGGTCACCACCTGTGAGCAGGCAGAGGCCCCAGGCACCTCCCCCCACCCCCAGCCGAGGTCAGCATGGTGACCGCTGGACCAAGCTGCTGGCTCTGTGATGAGCCGGGTGGCCTGGCCCTCCATTGATAGCAACTTCTGAAGAAGCCCGGGGAATATATTAGTTTTATTTTTTTTTTTAAGAGACAAAAACAGAAGAATTGCTCTGCCCATGAAACCCAATCACAAGCAAGCCTTTCTGCGAGGGGTGAATTAATTAGCGCTGCTTATTATGGTTTTACTGCTGTTGGTTCATCCTGCTCTATTCATAATCTTAATTCACCCACAAAACCAATTCAGTTTAATAACCTGTAAAAGGGAGTCAGGAAATCGAGTTACCTATTAAAATATCGCTGCCCGGAGTTCTCCTGTCTGGGCTGTTTCTCTGTGGGCTCCATTCCTGACCTGCCGGCTGCTGGGCCTCCCAGGTGGTGTCGCCAGAGTCCCTTGGGGTCCCCTCTTCACCCCACTCTGCCCACGTATAAGCCACGTGTGCCCCAGATTCATGTGACGAAGTCCTAGCGCCCATGATGTCAGAACGTGACTGTACTTGGGGCTGGGGTCTTCACAGCGGAGATTAAGGTAAAATGAGGCCGTTGGGTGACCTCTGACCCAGTAGGACTGGGGTCCTTATAACCAAGGAGATGAGGAAACAAACACAGAGGGGCCACGTGAGGACACGGGAAGGAGACGGCATCCACACGCCAAAGAGAGGCCTGAAGACCCCAGCCCCTCGCCAAGCCCTGGTCCTGGACTTCTGTCTCACCTGTCCACTCACCTGCCCACTGTCATCTGCACACTCACCTGCCCATTCTCACCTGCACACTCGCCTGCCCATTCTCACCTGCACACTCACCTGCCTATTCTCACCTGCACACTCGCCTGCACACTCACCTGCCTAGTCACCTGCACACTCACCTGCCCATTCTCACCTGCACACTCACCTGCCCAGTCACCTACACACTCACCTGCCCATTCTCACCTGCACACTCACCTGCCCAGTCACCTACACACTCACCTGCCCATTCTCACCTGCACACTCACCTGCCCATTCTCACCTGCACACTCGCCTGCACACTCGCCTGCACACTCACCTGCACACTCATCTACACACTCACCTACACACTCACCTGCCCATTCTCACCTGCACACTCACCTGCACACTCACCTGCCCATTCTCACCTGCACACTCACCTGCCCAGTCACCTGCACACTCACCTGCCCATTCTCACCTGCACACTCGCCTGCACACTCGCCTGCCTAGTCACCTGCACACTCACCTGCCCATTCTCACCTGCACACTCACCTGCCCAGTCACCTGCACACTCACCTGCCCATTCTCACCTGCACACTCACCTGCCCATTCTCACCTGCACACTCACCTGCCCAGTCACCTACACACTCACCTGCCCATTCTCACCTGCACACTCACCTGCCCAGTCACCTGCACACTCACCTGCCCATTTTTACCTGCACACTTACCTGCCTAGTCACCTGTACACTTACCTAGAACCAAAGGAGGAAGGGAGGGAAGAACAAGTTCTGACATCCACTTGTCTGGCTTCGTAGCTCCTCAGGAACTTTAGCTGCCACAATATCCACAATTCCTCATTTTCAGCAGAGAAACATTTCACATCCCAGCGGTGGTTTCACTTTGGACACCTCCATGTTGCTTCGGTTTCACTTCCGAAATTTATAAAGGGAAAAATCAGAGAAAGCAGATGCAATGGAAGGAAGTAAATTGCAGCATTACCAGCAAGCACTATGCAAATATTTTCATGAAACTGTAAACAAAACCTGCCATCTAAGCTTTAAAAAAAAAAAAAAACCTAAAAACAGATCAAAAGTCACACTTCTGAAAGTTTACAATTTCATCCGAGCAATCCTCCTGCTCTGCGGAGAGTTTGCTGAGCAGACATTCAAAGGCAAGAGCTTGAGGAGATTTCAGGACTTGCTTTCTTTTAATGGCACCTAAT
Organism: Microcebus murinus; assembly: GCF_040939455.1. NCBI lineage: Eukaryota > Metazoa > Chordata > Mammalia > Primates > Cheirogaleidae > Microcebus > Microcebus murinus. The sequence continues at coordinate 25,363,139 of NC_134128.1, forward strand.
CTTGAGTGTGTTAAAAATTATTTTTAGAAACTCAGATTCTTTCACATCACTCAGTATCCGTTCACTGAAATAAGCACATGGAGTTAATTCCAGTCCATTAAACCGGGATGACCCAACCACGGATCCGGGAGGCAGTGCCTTGTGTTTATACATCATCATTTCTGGTTTTCCGGTTGCGTTTAAGTCATAGTCACATCATTTCATAGCCATGAAAATGACTTTAGCTAAGTTTCAGAATTTAAAAGGATGTAGCTCTGTAGAAGCAAACTTTCAAGAAAAGAACACATGCACTAATGGAATTTAAGAAGCGAGCAGTCAAAATGGTCCTGCACAGGTTTATAGAACACGCAGAGTGGTTCTAACAGCACGTGCGAAAGTGAGCATGCACGACCAAACTTTCAGTGTAGGATGCAATCGCCATATCTAGCAAAGTGACCCTGATTTGTAAGTGATGTTTATCATTATAATTCCCCTTCTTGGACCAGCCACCTGCTGTCAGAAAGCAAGCCCAGCTGAGCTGCGTGCACTTGTTCTACCAAAACCGAGTTTCGTCTTTCTCCCCGTACCACCTCCCACTCACTGCAACACTCCGTCTTTGTCTCCAAATATCTCCACTTTCCCGTGTCCCCAGCTTATTGGGAGAAAGATTAGGACTTCCTCACGGAGCCCGGTATTTGGAGTAGCGACTTGGGAAGACGCAGTAGAGTAGCCAACGAAAGGGAAAAAAAAGAACAATTTCTCAGTGCTGCCCTTTATTTTTTTTTTTTTTGGCATATTATGGGGGTACAGATTTTAAGGTTTCAATAAATGCCCATTTCCCCCCTCCCCCCAAAAGTCTGAGTCTCCATCATGACCATCCCCCAGATGGTGCACATCTCACTCAGTGCTGCCCTTTAAAGAACACATGTGCTTCTAGTGAAAACAGAGCCTGTTTTCTAAACCAGGACTCCATGAAGTGAGCACGGAGGAGCCAGCAAAAGTCACACAGCACGAGGGCCGGGACCCAGGCGCGATCCTGGCAGACGCGGCCCATACGAAATAAGGATGAAAGTTTTACGCCAAGGAGACCAGTTTTTGCGAGTAAGAATTAAATACTGTCGGTAAGACACACGCCTGCTGCACACAGAGGTGTCTGGTTCTGTTTGGGTTACCAGACTAACCCCAACCCAGAGGAGAGAAAACAATCGCAGAAGCGTTGAAGTTCTTTGACCCTCATTCCTGGACCGATGGCACCCAGCGACCTGCGATTACAGCTTCTCCTCCTGGTGCAGGAAGTGGAGACGGCTGCGGTCGGTGGAACCGCAAAGCATCTCAGAACCACCTGGAGAGCAGAACCTCCCCGGCCACGCCTGGCATTTCCACCAACCCCAGCTTCCCGAGACAAAAACACCCTGGTAACGTCTTCAGGTAAAATACCCGTTCGCGATATTTTGAGGAAATAAATGTCCCTGGTACACGGCAAATACGATGTGTCGTTGGCCCGCACAAGTCATAGAAAAAAACGGGAGAAAAAGGCAAATTCCAAAATCACCGTCCAAAGCCGGGTCTGGGCCCGGCCAGAGCAGGAGGGACCCAGCCGCTGCCCACGAAAACCTCATAAGCAAGAGAGCGGGGTCGTGGCCCCCAACGCCCGCCAGGCCACCCACGGACAGCTCCGGGCGCTTGTCCTCTTCTGCCTGTCCTCTGTGGGCTTTCCACAAGTCTTTGCTCCTAAGTGACTAAGCATCTCACCTGCAAATGAGAAGGTCGGGCCCCGTGTTTGGGGATATTGAAAACACGCAAGCACATGCATGCATACATTTTATAGTTCCCCATGGCCGTCTCTGTGTCTAGAAGAAGGAAAGTGCGCGTTTTTTCGCCTCTGCTCCGAACTCCTCCCCCGCCGGAGACCTGCCTTGGCGGGGCTCTCAGAAGAACGCACGTTTAGGGCTCTGGGTGGAAAGGGCCGCGGGTTCCTCTGGGAACACCCTGTTGGAAACCAAACAGGGAAGAGCCTCAGAGGTGTCTGAACAAGGGGCCCCCTTGAAGTCTATTTTACGCGGTCGCCTTTGATCTCCGTTTCCACGGTGGAAACTGCTCCCTCTCTTTGAAAGACCCGCTAGAATCCCCTCTCTGATTAAAGGGTGCCCTCGCCCCTGCTATCCTCGTTCCTGTGATCAGGCGCAAAAGCGCAGGGCTCCGCGAGAGATCCGCTGGCCGTGCCGGGCCGCTGCCAGCTCCCAGAAGGCAGCCTGGTGCCAGAGGAGTCTGAACCCGGTCCAAGACGTGTGCGCCGTGTAGCCGGGGAAAATTCAGCAATTAAAAGCAGCTAACACTAAGCCATTTATGACTTACAGATGTCGATTTATGACGGAAGCGGCTGCATATATATCGCACCAGCAAAGTGACATTTATTTGGTAATTAATGATTAAAACAGTGATTTCCCGATGCTAGCAGCCACCTGGTGTCTGGTGGGGTTCAGAGGCGGCCCCCCGAGCTCTCCCGCTGGGGCCGTGAGGGCCCCAAGGCTCCCCGTCAGCGGGAGGTGTGTCCCTCGGGGAGCCCCCTGCCCACCCGCGTCCGGGGTGTCCCGGCCCTGAGTGAACACGGACCCCGAGGTTTGTGCGTGTCTCTGCTCAGAGATCCTTACGAGTGCTTGCCGAAGGAGCGACTATGTAGACGAATTCGTTAATGGTTCCATTCCCCAGGAAGCAAGAACCAAAACAAACAGAAAATGTAAGCGGATAAAAAAATACCTGCCAAGGTCTCCAAGACCCGCCCCTGCTTCCTGGAGGAGGGGTGCGCCAGGCAAAGCGTCTCCCAGACCGCTGAGAAACTGTGGGGGCGGGAGAACGCCAGCGCTAAGGGTGGGCCCGGGAAACACACTTTCATTTCTCTCTTTTTTTTTTTCTGAGACAGTCTCGCTCTGTTGCCCCGGCTAGAGTGAGTGCCGCAGCATCAGCCTAGCTCACAGCAACCTCCAACTCCTAGGCTCAAGCCATCCTCCTGCCTCAGCCTCCCGAGTGGCTGAGACTACAGGCATGCGCCACCATGCCCGGCTAACTTTTCTCTATATATATATTTTTAGTTGGCCAATTAATTTCTTTCTATTTTTTTGGTAGAGACGGGGTCTCGCTCTTGCTCAGGCTGGTTTCAAACTCCTGACCTCTAGCGATCCTCCTGCCCCGACCTCCCAGAGTGCCAGGGTTGCAGGCATGTGCCACCGCACCCGGCCCACATTTTCCTTTCTTAAAGCAAGTTTGGGATACTTGCAGTGGCCCCAGCGACAGTCTTTGAGGACTGCATCACAAACACCGCGGCCAGCAAGGCAGTGCAAATGGCAGACAGGTGCACGCTCTTGGTGCTGCGTGTCCGGCATCATGGCGCTGTGGGGCTGGCTCTTCCTGGGCCTCTCCTTGGCTCGGGGACGACACTGTCTGTGTCCTCTCAGGTCGTCCCCGTGTCCTCATCTCCTCTCCCACGAGGACCCTTGGACCTACCTTGGGCCCAGCCCGCCTGGCGACCTCACTTATCCAATCGCCTTTTCAGGGCTCCTCGGCACCTGCTGTAGCCACACTCTTAGGTCCCGCGTGTGACACCCACGCGTGGGTGTCAGGGGACACAGTTCAGCCCACAGCAGCCCCTTTGCTGTGTGCTAAACAGGACGTGTTGAGCCTCTGAGTCCCGTGCTACCTGGCGCAGGTGCGGCCCCGGTTTGGGAGGCGCGGGTGATGTGGAGTCGGAGACTCTCGGGGCTCCAGATCCGCCTTCTGTCTCCCGTTGCTCTTGCCAAAGAAAGAATTAACCCCTCGGGGCTGCAGCGTCCTCCTCTGTAAACCTGTGGTGTCTACTAGACGCTCTCCAAGGCCCGCCAGGCTCCCAGGACTCTGTGACACGGTCCATGCACAATGAAGTCATTTACTGGGAAGCCACACGGTCGCTGCAAATGTGTCCCAGGAAGATCCCTCCCGTGGGGGGCTGTGGGACCGGGCGTCCCCACTCCCCGGTGGGGACCAGGACTCACACCTTTGGGATCCCAGGTAAACGGTGCACATTAGCCCATGCGCCCGCCAGACTTTGATCAGCAAGATCGCTCACATGCTTTCCACAAAGTCATCGGCCGCAAGAACGGGTTCTGACGCGTCTTTCTTGGCTTGCAGAGACCTGTGTGTCTCGGGGGGCTCCCAGAGCCAGCAAAATCAGCACAACTGCATCAAAACTCTCAAAAGAACTGGCTTTCTCAGAAGAGAGCTGCCATTCTCCGCTGTCGGGCAAAGGGACGGCAGCGAGGGGGAGGCATTTTCCGCTGTGCTTTGAGGTTGGCGCTTCCAGGAAATTCAGGAAGAACAAAGCAACAGAGAGGAGGCGCTTGGAAATTCGATCAGAGGCGCTGAGAGGAAAACAGATCGGCGGCAGGCGCATGTGTTTGCGGGAGCTCAGATAGCTGGAGGTCAGGAGTTCGAAACCAGCCTGAGCAAGAGCGAGACCCTGCCTCTACTATAAATAGAAAGAAATTAATTGGCCAACTAATTATATAGAAAAAATTAGCCGGGCATGGTGGCGAGTGCCTGTAGTCCCAGCTACTCGGGAGGCTGAGGCAGGAGGATCTGTCTCAAAAAAAAAAAAAAAAAAGGAATATGCTACGTGGCAGGCTTCTGATCAACGGCTGCACTTAAAGGGAATGGGGGCTGTTTTAAAATGTGTCCCCCGTCCCCGAGTGTGGATGACAAGGTTGCTCGGTCAGCTCTGCAGACCCGCCTGCAGGACGCCCCTCCCTGAGCTGTCCTTCTGGATTCTGAACGACCGGGACTCTCAGCCTCTCACACGGGGACCGGCGTGCGGGAGCCTCTAGGACGCACCCCAAGTGTCAGCTTTTCAGGGTTTCGCTTGCGGCTACGAATGCCGTCGTCCTATGAGGTGGGGACGCAGGGCCGGAGGCGTGCCCCATGCAATTCCAGGCTGGGATGCCATCTGCTCCAACAACCCCGGGAAGGGAGCAGAGGCTCCCGGCAGAGGCTTGCAACTGTCCAGGGAATCAAGCTTCAGGTTGAAAGCCACCACCTGGAGAAGAACCAAGGGCAGCAATCGTGGATCTGAGTGGGGGGCTCTCCTCCAAGAGGTGCAGGGGGCGGGCACCCATGACCATGGGATAGTTCGTGTAGTGGCCAACCCATGGCCCTGGGGCTGCTGCCAAGGGAGCCTGGAAGTACACAGATGGACCTTACTGACAACCCACTCCCAGCCACATTGAGACCCAGAGCTCCCTCTACCTCTCAGTTACCGTGTGGACATACCACAGACCTTCCTGCAGGGACAAGACATCACGATGCACCAGCCAGGGCCACGGAGCTCAGAATAAACTCCTGTTTTCTCCTGTGGTTGCCAAGAACAGGGGCCTTGATCTGGTTCCCAGCTTTATTTTATTTTATTTTATTTTGAGACAGAGTCTCGCTTTGTTGCCCAGGCTTGAGTGAGTGCCGTGGCGTCAGCCTAGCTCACAGCAACCTCCAACTCCTGGGCTCAAGCGATCCTCCTGCCTCAGCCTCCCGAGTAGCTGGGACTACAGGCATGCGACACCATGCCCGGCTAATTTTTTTCTATATATATTAGTTGGCCAATTAATTTCTTTCTATTTTTTTATAGTAGAGACGGGGTCTCACTCTTGCTCAGGCTGGTTTCAAACTCCCGACCTCGAGCAATCTGCCTGCCTCAGCCTCCCAGAGTGCTAGGATTACAGGCGTGAGCAACTGCGCCCGGCCTGGTTCCCAGCTTTAAAAAAAAAAAAAAAAAAAAAAAAAGGTCAGAGCTGCTTCCATCCAGATAAAATCCAGATTGTGTGTTGCCCCTTTAATTACCAGCCTGCCTCTAGGCAAAGCCATTGCCGTCCAATTATTGTTTTTGTTCACTTGTCAACCACCCCCCCCTCAAAAAAATCATCACTGCTTTCAAACCACTAAAATTCTGCAAATTGCTTCCCAACGTGCGCACTCCGGACCGACACCTCTCCACCGCAGAGTGTCGGCGATTGTATAATGCCACTCGTTGCCACGTATTTAACGTGGCCGTTCCAATGGTTTGTTTTACATTGTGCGACTTTATTGAAATGATTTCTTTTGTCACCACTCTGCATGGGGCCCATTTGACACTGCCCACTCGCCACATGAAATGCATGTTTGATCCGGTCCCTCAGCAAAAACAAAGCTGCCAAACGTGGTTGCTCAGTGAATTTGGCTGCTCAAGTGCCCCAAATTCCCTCCTGGAGTGGGGGCAGCCTCAGCTCTCTGGCGAGGATGGCTTCTCTTGTGCTCCCACCCCGGCTCCCTCGTGACCTCACCTAACCCTAATCCCCTCCCCAAGTCCCACCTCCTCCTACTGTCCCCTGGGCTTGGGCTTATACGCAGGAACCTGGGGACACATTCTGTCCATGGCTGGGGCCAGTCCTGCCGGCGCCTGGGCACTCTCCGGCCAGCCCACCCGCTTCCTGGGCGTAATCGCTGGGCCTGGGTCTCTGCTGTGGTTTCTGCTCCGGAAACTCAGGACTGAGAGTTCCTGGGAACCCCAGAGAGATTTGACACCGGCCTCCCTTCCACACGGGGAACCAGGGAGGGATGGAGGGGCGGCGTCCCAGTCCCGCGGGGTGGCCAGGCTGCACCCTCTGCCGACCAGCAGGCGCTGTGGGTCGGGGACAGGGACTCGCGACAGGCGGCCCCTGGGCCGGTCACACCTCATTAGGAGGTTGCAGGTAGCAGAGCCCGCTGCCCCCCGATGCACCTGGGGCCGGCCTGAGTTATGTGACAGGGTCCCCTCAAAGCGAAGCAGGTGTCAGGGCGGCGGATGAAACATGCTTCACTGTCAGCCCCGCGCGGGATGAATGGCCGGCCGCCGGAATCGCGCCCCAGCGCCGCGGCCGTCCGGGGAAAATGGAAGAGTCGAGTCTGATGTTATAAATCACCATAATTTGTTACCATTTCCAAAGACAAACATGACAGGGCGCAATCACTTTGCAGCACCCAGGCAGTCATTTGCAGAAGCCGTAAAGTGCCAGTATAAATCCAGGGACGGGGTATATCGAGTCCGAGGGAACAGCGGCGGCGGCGCGCAGTAGCGCCTCGGGGGGTTGCGCTCGCGGAGGACGCGGCGGCGCGCACGCCGGGTTCCCCGCACGTCCGGCTCCGTCACCCCGGGACTCCATGCGCAAAGACCCCGGTAGCAGCGGGCGCGTCCTGAGCACCTCGCGTCTGCGCAGTGGGGAGAGGAAAGCTGGAGTCGGTGCTGCTCTGGGGGCATGACCCGAGTCCTGCCCAAGCTGCCACGAGGACCCCCCAGCAGAGCCTCGCGTGTGGCCCGAGTCCCACCCACTTACTGCCGCGCATCTCTGGGTCCCCACGCCCCGAGTTCAATTCCCGCCGGCACCCTTTCGTCCTGGCTCTTCCTGTCTCCTCCTCCCTGGACAAGTGTCTTAAAATAGCAGCGACAGGCGTCTCCCACTGACTCCCCACGCGCGCGTCCGAAATGCCCGAGCCCAGAGCTGACGCTGGCAGGGTCACCAGTGACCTCCCGCCACCAGACCCACCGCGGGTACTGGACTGAGGCTCTCTTGGGGACCCGGCGCCAGCGACTGTCGCTTCGGAGATCTCTGCCGTCGGTTTCTGCCAGTTTTCCCCGAAGATTCCAACGCCAGGGCCCTGCTAAAGAGCAGCCTCAAAGTCCTTTAGAGCCACAAGAGTCCCCGAGCGCCACCCGCTCTTCAGAAACTCCTCCCCTGGCTCCGTTTGGGCTACAGGGAGGCCGAGACAGCAGAAGCGGGTTCCTGGGACTGTCGGCTCAGAGAGCCGTGCGCGTCCTCCGCGTAGAGCGAGTCTCGGCCTCTCCCCAGCCCCAAAGTGGCCTTGGCAGAGTGTCTCCGCGCCCGTCTGTCTTTCCCAAACCCGGTCTTCAGCCCCAAACTGCAGCAGTGTCTTTGGAACGCGGGCCGGGAGGCGGCGCGCGGAGAGCTTGGGTTGGTCTCGGCGTCAGCCCAGGGCCGTGTCTGCGCGGGCGGAGGCAGCAGAGGCCGCACAGGGTCAGGAATTCGGGCAGCCCAGAGTCCCGGAACATTCCCACTGGGCCTCCGGGGAGGCCGTGGGCCTCCGGCAGGACTGGCACAGCGACACTCTCTCGGGGCCCGGCTCGCGCGTGGGGATTGCAGGTGGCGTCTACACGGGGCAGTAAACAGGAGTCGCAGTGAGGTCCGCGTCAGGACAGCCAGACGCCGGCGCCCAGCCCTGACCTCCCCGGTAAGGAGGCGGGTCACCGTCCCCTGCAGGGAAGCGGGTCTCATTACAGAGCCGCTGGGCGCCTGCGGGTCTGAGTGGTCTCCAGGGACAAGCTGAGGTGCGGGGCGGCCTCACTGTTGAGACTGACCCGCCGAGAGCCGCCCCCGCTGTCCACCGCGCACTCGCACTGCGGGTTCTGCCCGGTGTCCCTCACCTGCCCCAGGCGAAGGCCCCTTGGCCGGGGAAGGGGGGAAGGGCCCCACGCTGCTGGGCGTTTCTTCCTAAGGAGACGTTTTAGGTTTGGGCCATTGCTGCTGGCATTACAAGAGGCCCACGGCCACCTCTTGGTCTCGTCTTCGTGGCCGTGAAGAGAGAGTGTGTCCGGCTCCATCCCGGGCCCGTTTCCCACCTGCGGACCGCGCCGCGCTGGCTCCTCCCTCCCCTCCGGTTACGCACAAAACACGAAACGCCCCCGCATGTCCCGAGAGCAGCTCCCAGGGGGTGTCCACGGCTCACGCGGGACACAGGCCGCCACGGCTGGCAGAGCAGGACGCACCACGGTGCGGAGACTGCGTCCACGTGCCCGGGGTCCCCCGAGACCAGCAGCTGGACGGGAGCGAGCCTGGGCAGGGCGGGCCCCCTCGTGCTGTGGGACAAGGAGGGGAAAGAGCTGCTCTTGATATTGGTTTTGTTGGCTCTTTAAAAGAAAAACAAAAATCAGAGCAGGAACTAGAATCGGGCGTGGTATCTTGGAGGGAGAAAACAGCATGCACAGAGCGTTCAAAGCCTGATGCGTCTTCTGGGAACCGACCGCGAGTGATACAGGAAAACGCCTGCAGACGGTATGTGGCAGGAGCAGGAATAATTAACTCTTTGGGGACAGCGCCCAGGGATATTTTCCTCTGTTTCGAGTCGCAGGCGTAGAAGTGTTTGATGCAAGTTTGCAGCCCGAGCCCCTGTGCGGCGTGTTTTGAAAACAGCACGCAGAGAACACAGAGGACGCTGGAAGGAAGCTGAGGCGGTTTGGAAATGGGAAGTGCCGTGCAGACCGTGCATGCTCTTCAGGAAGAAAACGTGGGATTGAAAGGCGCTGCGACCATGGGACGTGACAGCCGTGAGCTGTGAAGTGACCGTGTTTCCGAGAAAATAACACAGGGTCTTATATTTGTTTTTCCTCAAGAAGACACCCTAGGGCTCATTTTCAGGGGATTTTTTTTTTTTAAGTACGGTACAACCATCTACATTGATTCAAATAGAGTTGAGTCGTCTTCTTCTGGATCATCATCCTAACTCTCCAAACCCGGAATCCCATCCTGAATGTCTTGCGACTCTGTTTCCTTTAGAGCCACCGGTTCTGATCTCTCCTGTGGAACACTAGAGCTCTCACGGGGCAGATGAGAAGGGCTGCTTGTCTTCTTTCCTGCTCCTCCACGACATGCATGGGTTGTGCAGCCACGCCCATCACTAGGGCTTATTTTCAGGGTGGGGCTTCTATTGTGCAAACGCTTAGAAACCCTGCTGGGGCTTATTTTATGGGTAGGTCTTACTTTCGGGGAAACGCGGTACTTCCTTCATAAACAAAACGCCGTGTTCGTTACCCTCACAGTGGAACGCCGTGGTCTGCTTTCCATTCAGGGACTGGAAGGAGGTTTTATTCCAGGAACTGCAAACAGCCCTCGGCTCCACTCCCACCCTGGGGTGCCTGGGAGGGATCAGGGGGCGCAGAGCACCCCTCTTCCTGGTGGCTTGTCCCGAGAGGACGGATTTGGCAGGAAGATGAGGCCTGCGCGGCAGCCCACCCACTCGTCAAATCTCTCGGTGACTATCAATGGCACTGCGCCCCGAAAGGTGAGCCCTCGGTCCCAGGCCCCGCCCTAACTCACAGGTGAAAGGTCAGGTTCGGCTCACTGGAGGATGACATGGCAGCTGACCCCAGTCCCAAAGGGTGACTGCCAGGGACCGAGCGGGGGAGAGGGTGTGTCACAGCAAAGGCACGTGGGAAACAGCCCGGTGGCTGGGAGAGCCGGGACTGCAGAGCAGGGAGGACGGGGGCCAGCCGGGACGGGTTTGGAGAGTTCGGTGGCGCCCCGAACCGCAGGTGACCTTGCAGAGAGCAGGACGCATAGGTGACTGTCACCAGGGTGTCAGCAAGGAGCGGGTTGAGGAAAACAGGGCGGGAGTGTTTCCGCTGGAGGGAAAGATCGTGCATGTGGGCGCTCTGGTGTCTGAACAGCGTCTGGTCAATCCGCAAGTTGACTTTGCCGGAAGTCCCCCTGGGACGGGGCAGGTGAGCAGGGTGGAGAAGGCAGACGGCCCCAGTGGATGCGGCTGGCACAGAGTGGTCCCACGGCCCTGGCTCTCGGGCTTTCCGGAGCAGGTGGCTTTGTCCCCTGTCCCATGTGGCAGGTGCTTCTCACACGTGACACACAGAGCTCCAGGGGGGGCGGGCATCCCCTGGGGCACTTCCCCTCCTGCTGCAGCAGAGAGAGAGGTGAGGGGCCCAAGAGGAGTTATTTTTTAGGACGGGAGGGACCCGCAGCTGCTTAGAGCTGGTGGGAGGGGCACAGCGGAGGGGAGACCACGGGAGAGGCAGAGATCGCAATAGCCCCCATCAGAGGAGGAGAAAAGGCTCAGGTGCCCACCGTGGGTGCAGGTGCGGGCAGGTGGCCCTGGTGCTGGCGGCCCAGGGAGCCCCACGTCTCCCAGCCCTCTCCCGCCCGAGTCACCCGTAGTCTGGGGATGGGACGCAGCATCAGGGCTGGAGGAAGAGCCAAGAGGGGGATCCCCAAAAAAGAGGGTGGGTGCTCTGGGCTCCAACAGCAGACCAGCCCAAAGCGAAGCTCCACCATGTGGAGGAGGGCGGTGGAGTCGGCAGGGTGTGACACGTCCCGTCTACAGCCCGCCATTGCGGCTCACAGACGGACGACCCCACTTGAGACAACGCCCTGTTAGGCAACCTCGCTCCGATCCTGAACATGGTTTGCAGGCGCATGGCCTCATTCTAAAACCTGCCGTTCAGCTTTTGTCCAAACATGACAAATCCAATCGCTTTGCTTGCAAAAGCCTCTCCTGCCCAAGGTGGGGCTTTCTCACCCAAAAAGGCAAGAGCATTGCAGACCAGCATGGTTCTGTGAGGCCAGGAAGACCGGAGGGACTTGTGCAAGTTCAAACACAGGCGCTGCTGGTTGTTAGCAAAGACCTGGGACGAGTGACGAGGTCCCGTGCCGTCGTTGGCTGATCTGTACCCTAGGGACAAAAATGTACCCCTCGTGCAGCCCCCCTCCCTCCCCAGGCAATGAACGCAGGGACCCGGTGTATCTGGGAAGTCTGCAACTGAATACTTGACATGCAGGAAGGACCCGACAGATAAATGTCCAGAGATGTGCATGCTTTGCACATGGGATCCGTGATATAAATATGAAATGTGGGATCCAGGAATTTTAAAAAGATTCCAGGCCAGGCGTGGTGGCTCACGCCTGTAATCCTAGCACTCTGGGAGGCCGAGGCGGGAGGATCGCTTGAGCTCAGGAGTCCGAAACCAGCCTGAGCCAAGAGCGAGACCCCATCTCTACTATAAATAGAAAGAAAGTAATCGGACAACTAAGATATATATAGAAAAAATTAGCAGGGCATGGTGGCGCATGCCTGTAGTCCCAGCTACTCGGGAGGCTGAGGCGGGAGGATCGCTTGAGCCCGGGAGTTTGAGGTTGCTGTGAGCTAGGCTGATGGCACTCACTCCAGCCTGGGCAACAAGGCAAGACTCTGTCTCAAAAATAAAAAAATAAAAAGATGCCAGCGTGGTTTGAATGAAATAAGAAATGGGGGTGCATCGTCTGACATTGCCTGGGAACTCTGGGTAGACCTTAGCACGTTTGCATCAGAGCTTGCAGGAGATGTGGGCTGTGGGATTGCTCCTCTCGAGGTGACTTCAGCGAAGTAGAACTCGAAGGTGCCAGCCGGCTCCTCTGCTCACATCATCCGGGGTCCAGGTGGCGAGTGCATGCGGCTGAGGTTGGCAAGCTGCTGCCTGAGCCTCAGGGTTGCCCGCGGGGCTGCCTCGGAGCAGGGGCCGTTATTGATGTCGACGTGATTATACGTCTCTTACTGCACAGATCTGTCAGCCTGGCATTTTTCTACTTACTCCGGGAATTTTTTAAGGTGCAGCGGCACGGCGTTCTTGCTTCGTGGATAATTTTAATTTGTGCACCCAGAATGATGGATCTGTGAGCATTCTCGGCGGCAGGGACCCCATCACTCACCAGCTCCTCCACCCCCTGCTGCGGCGGGTCCCTCTCCCGGCCCCGCCATCCGTCTGGCCGTCTCGCCAGTGCCGCCGAGAACGTCTCAAGCAGGAAGGCTCGGCTGCTCCTTTGACAAAACGTGTGATCAAACGGAAGGGAAATCGCTCTAATCTAATATCCTACCCACGTTTCAGCAAACCAAATAGCACCGCACAGTGTTTCTAACTTTCTAACTGTCCTCTACGTACATTGAGGAGCTTTTTGCAGCGGGAAGAGCTTCCTTCTCACCAGTCCCGACAAGGGTGCTGATCGGCGTGTTTCGTTTTTGTTGATTATTTTGACATTTTAAATGAAACACCTGTAAAATGGTCAAAGCGCTAAGCCGGGCAGCACCTGTGCCGTCCCTGAAACAAAACTTCTTCGGAAACACGGCCCTGTGTTGCAGGGATAAGAGGGTTTGTGTCAGGGAAGGCGGCCCCAAGTGTTTAACAGGCCAGCAGGATCCTGTGATGAACGCGGGTGCCCGAGTCCAAGGAGGAGATTTCCACAGGAACAGGAAGCAAGATTTTGCAGTAAGCACCGAGTCTTTAAAGCGAGGTGAGCTGTTGATAAACTTCCTGCAGGAGTTCATCCGACAGCGTCCTGGGCCAGAGGGCGGGGAGGGGTCTCTCTCCTCTGTGGTCACGTGGCCGATACGATCCCCAAAGCCAAAGGTTGCAAAGCCCAGAGTGGGGTTTGCTTTGGAAGTCAGAGCTGGATACCAAAGTTGTTTTCCATACTTGCCGTGATTGTAAACAAAAGTGCACCGAAATGCTGGGATGTCTCTGAGCCGGGACTCACGCCATAGAGGGCGTGTGCGGGGATGGCTCGGCAGCAAGGCGTGGTCCGTGGGCCTGCCATCCTGCCGCCACTCAGGGACAGTGGGCGGCTCACCGCCCCGTCCGCAAGGAGGAGGTGGCTCACCTGCCGGCCACTCGGCACCTGCTCGCCCCAGACCGTTGTCCAACGTGGCCCTGCTCTCTGGAGGCCCGGCTGTGCCCCGTGATGCCGTCCCTACCTAGGACATACCCAGCATGCATGTGGGACACACAGATGCACATGGGGTGCACATGGGACACACATGGGATGCACATGGGACACACAAAGGACACACACAGGGATATACATTATCCACATGGGACCCACATGGGATATACATTAGACACACATAAGACCCACATGGGATGCACACAGGACATATCCAGGATGCACACGGGACACACACTGGATATACATGGGACACACATAAGACGCACATGGGATATACATGGGTCATACATAAGACCCACCTGGGAGGCACACAGGACATATCCAGGATGCACACAGGACACACATAGGACCCACACGAGATACACACTGGATATACATGGGACACACATTAGGCCCACATGGGACACACATAAGACCCACATGGGATATACATGGGTCATACATAAGACCCACATGGGATATACATGGGTCATACATAAGACCCACAGGGATATACATGGGTCATACATAAGACCCACAGGGATATACATGGGTCATACATAAGACCCACATGGGAGGCACACCGGACATATCCAGGATGCACATGGGACACACACAGGACACGCATAGAACACACACAGGACCCACACAGGACAGACATGGGACACACACGGGACTCACACAGGACACACACGACGCACACATACAACCCCCAAGGTGACTGGGAACAGGCACAGCACACGGCGTGGAAGGCAGAATTCGGGTCACGAGCGTCGGACTGTGGACACTGGGAACAGAAAGTCCCCAGACCCCCTCGGAATTGCACCAGGAAGGGAAACCGTGAAAAACAGAGATGATGTTTCAGAATAGTCTAAGAAACATTTATGAACAGTTTTAGAGAAAAAGAACTAGAGTTAAGTGAAATAAACATTCTCAGATCTCAGATTTCAGACCCACTCCCCCAGATGGAACTGTGACATTTCCTGAGGAAAAGAATTGTGGCGGCATTTGCCAATCTTACACCATAGTCTTCATTGCGGTTATTTCTAGTTTTCAGGGCCATAAGTCATGTAAAACGCATGACTTGGCATGCGCCCATTACAGGTAGAACCTGAAGTTCCTCCTCCCCCAAAAGTACACACGGGAGAGATGATTAAGTCCGGGTCCTGGCTTTGTCTCAGCTATTAGCACATTAAGCATTTTCCGGGGTGCTTTCCTGATGTGAGAGTCAGGATTTATAGAATCTCGTCCTGTTTGTGGAGTTATTGCTATTTTATTGCTGCAGCCTGCAACTGGAGCAAGGGTGCTCGCTGACGCCGGCAGCTCGCTGTGAACACGGAAAGGCAGGACGGCAAAGCAGCCGTGTTTGTGGGTACAAATTATCTTTCAATCCTGAGGCTCAGACATGGATTTTTGACTATCCTGTTTTTTGCGTATTTCATTTCAGCCAGCCGGCAAGCTCTGGGGCTGGAAATACGACTTTAGGGCTAGGATTACGGGCCTTCCCGTAACCCCTCCCATCAATAGCTGGGGATTCCTGGAGCCCACCGCCCACGCACGTGGCACACGTGAACACACGCGTGTGCAGCTCGGACACTGCTCCACCCCCTCCTGCCGGGCAGCCACCCGGCCGTGCTGTGCTCGTAATCAAAGGTGAGCAGGAGGGAGGTATCTGCCCACTGCAAACACCCAGAAATGGATTCCCTTGAAAACCAAACACAAATGCAATGGAAAGGGAAGTGAGAGATATCGAATATTCCGCTAGAGCCGTTGCTCCAGAGCTTTCGGGCTTTGAGCTCCGGAAGTGTCTTTTCTGCTGACCCATCATCTACTCCACTTGAGGAAACTATCAGGCCAATAAATAGGTCCCAAAAGAACTACCCAGAAGACCATGAAAATGGATGCATGCAAGCAGTGGGAAAACAGATTGTTAAAGAACCCTAAGAATTTGGGCCAGGCACGGTGGCTCACGCCTATAATCCTAGCACTCTGGGAGGCCAAGGCAGGCGGATCATTTGAGCTCAGGAGTTCGAGACTCTGAGTTCCCATCTCTACTTAAAAAAAAAAAAAAAAATAGAAACAAATTAGCGGGACAACTAAAAATGTACAGAAAAAATTAGCTGTGCATGGTGGCGCGTGCCTGTAGTCCCAGCTACTGGGGAGGCTGAGGCAGGAGGATTGCTTGAGCCCAGGAGCTTGAGGTTGCTGTGAGCTGGGCTGACGCCACGGCACTCTAGCCCAGGCGACAGAGTGAGACTCTGTCTCAAAACAACAAAAACAAAAAAGAAAAAGGAGCTGGCAGGAATGCAAAGGGGAGCGGCTGCCTTCGTCACTGAGGAGGACCTCTGAGCCCGGGAGCCTGAATTCATCCCATCCCTGCCTCTGCGGGGGTCTCTCCTCCACCTGCTGCTTCCGTGGGCGCCGGTTTGTGGGAAAGGCCCCCCAGCAACCTGCTTCACTGACCCAGCGGCTCCCAGGGGCCAGACACCCTGCGGCCGTGCCCGCCTTCCTGAGTTCTGTGTCCTGCGGCTTCTCTCCTGCAACTGGTGAGAATACAGGTTGTCTTCCATCCTCATCTGCCTCTTCTGTGTCCTGCGGCTTCTCTCCTGCAACTGGTGAGAATACAGGTTGTCTTCCATCCTCATCTGCCTCTTCTGATCCTCACGAACACAGCCTTTGTCACTATCGGCTATTTCCAGTGAGCCTCTGAGAACTGAGAGGAACCCGTGTCTTTTTTTGTTTTTGTTTTTTGTTTTCTGAGAGAGACAGACTCTCGCTTTGTTGCCCATGCTAGAGTGAGTGCCGTGGCGTCAGCCTAGCTCACAGCAACCTCAAACTCCTGGGCTCAAGCGATCCTCCTGCCTCAGCCTCCCAAGTAGCTGGGACTACAGGCATTCGCCACCATGCCCGGCTAATTTTTTCTATATATAGTAGTCGGCCAATTAATTTCTATTTTTTTATAGCAGAGACGGGGTCTCGCTCAGGCTGGTTTCGAACTCCTGACCTCGAGCGATCCTCCCGCCTCCGCCTCCCAGAGTGCTAGGATGACAGGCGTGAGCCACCGCGCCCGGCCAAACCTGTGTGTTTTAACACGCACAGCTCAGGATGCCACACAAATGCAGTCTCAGCACTAACACGCTGACGGTGCTCCCCACCCTCCGTTCCCCTTGCTCCGGGCAACAGTGCAGTTACCAGAAGTTCCTTTGATTTTTCTCAGGAGTCGTATCGGGTAGACATTCTTTTTTTTTTTTTTATCATTATTTTCTTTTATCATATTGTGGGGGTACAAATATTGTTAGAGTGACATATATTGCCCCTGCCATTCCTCCCCCGCCCCCTCGGGTAGACATTCTTAACTAAAAAACATGTATTTAAAAAAAAAAACGGCCGAGCGCGGTGGCTCACGCCTGTAATCCTAGCTCTCTGGGAGGCCGAGGCGGGCGGATTGCTCAAGGTCAGGAGTTCAAAACCAGCCTGAGCAAGAGCGAGACCCCTGTCTCTACTATAAATAGAAAGAAATTAATTGGCCAACTAATATATATAGAAAAAATTAGCCGGGCATGGTGGCGCATGCCTGTAGTCCCAGCTACTTGGGAGGCTGAGGCAGAAGGATTGTTTGAGCCCAGGAGTTTGAGGTTGCTGTGAGCTAGGCTGACGCCACGGCACTCACTCTAGCCTAGGCAACAAAGCGAGACACTGTCTCAAAAAAAAAAAAAAAAAAAAAAAGCTGAGATTTTTAGAGACTTTTTAAATGCCCAAATTGCACAGGTGTGGAATAGCTGAGTCAGGACCCAGCAGGTCTGCCGGAGACGCCACAGCCGTGGCCTTTGTCTTGGACACGTAACATTTGCAGATGTTAGGGGAACATCTGCAAATGTCAGGGGAACATGCGACAATTTGGTACATTCACGTAATTTGCAGAGACCAAACCGGTGTGATTAGGATGTTGGTCTCCTTAGATATCTGTCTTTTCTTTAACCACTTTGGGACCAGCGTCGACCATAGCCGACAGCCACAGATGAACGCCCACAGCGACTGTAGCCGACAGCCACAGATGAACGCGTACAGTGACTATAGCCGACAGCCACAGACGAACGCGCACGGCGACTGTAGCCGACAGCCGCGATATGAAGGCAGACAGCCGAGCCGACAGCCGTGATACGACTTTTCTAATTTTTGCATCTATCAAAATAAAATCGTGAACGTTTAAAAATAACGTCATGAAAACATATATGTCTATGTTCCCTGTTCTGATATTTACATGACGAGTAAAGCTGCCTGCAAAGTGAAACAAGCTCTCAGTGCTTTCAAGCTTCCCTCGTCACCCAAGAGCAGAACGGACCCGTCGTCCATGCACAGCACAGACCGCCGTGCGGACCGTGAGTGCCGGCTGCGGGGGAGGCTTCGTGGCCGGTGAGCGCCGCACCGAAGTGGTTAAGCTAGAGGCATGCGAAGTTTCCTCCTCCAGCTGCCCCGGTGGGGACCACCGTAAACTCTAGTCACTCCGCGGCTCTGTCAGACACCAGCCCTCATTTCTCCTACGTGGTCGTGCGCTTGTTGTTCGTGCCCGGTCGGTCCTCCCCTCTGCATCCTTCCGGCCTCTGGTAACCGCCGGTTCCTCTCTGTCCTCATGACACCCTCTCGCTTAGCTCCCCCGTGGGATGCTCTTCCCTCCGTGCCAGGCTTATTTCACTCAACCTCCTTCCCGGTCCTTCCTATGGCGTGAAATGGGATGGCGTCACCGTAGGACACCACGCCGGCCTTTGCTTTCTCCAGCACAGAGCAGCCGGCGCAGGGAAACAGGGGGATGCTCCGTTTACCCAAGTGCGAGTGAGGAATGCACGCAGGGCCCGGAGCGGGCTGGAAGCGTCTGGATCAGGCACTACCTCGACAAGTGTCATAAAAGAAGGAGGAAATTGGAGAGGAAAACTGTGCAATAGCAGAGAAGCAGCCCCGTGCTGGCCTAAAGGAAAGGAGTCTGGCTGTGCCGGGGCTCTGGGCAGGGAGCAGAGAGGTGCACGGTGCACCTGGTGTCCCTGGGGCCTGACGTCCCTGGGCTCCCCCACCTGCAGGCGTAGGTGAGCACAGCCCACTTCCAGGGAGGACCACACCCTCTCCGTGGTGGAGAAGGCGCCCGGCCGAGCCGGGGGTCACTGAACACACCGAGGTGTCATGCAGCACTCCAGCCGGCTTGGTCTTCCTGCCTGGGGGGTGGGGGTGGGGGAGGTCCTCACCTGCGTGGATTGGTGGGACGGGGTGTTGGTTTATTTGGGATGAGGGCGAAGGAACTGCTGGCGGGCAGGAAGACGGGAGGCCCAGCCGGCAATGCAGCGGAGGGTTTCCTGCGGGACTCGGTGCAGGGGTGAGGCCGGGCGTGCAGGCACCACCAGCCCTCCCCACCGTTGCCGCCCCAGCCCTTCTGGGCTGGCGGGACCTGGCCAGGTGGCCCCAAGCAGAAGGGAAAGAAACCTCAGGCGAGGCAGGTGCCGTTGTCAGGGCAGCACCCAGGGGGGACCGGGAGGGTGTGGTCCTCCCTGGAACTGGTCTGTGCTCACCTGTGTCCTGCAGCCCGGGGGAGACCAGGGCACCAGGCCCCAGGGACAGCAGGTCCCCAAGCGCACCGTGCACCCCTCTGCTCCCCACTCAGAGCCTTGGCACAACCAGACTCCCTTCCTTTAGGCCGGCTCTCAGCTGCTTCCTGGCTACCGCAGTTTTCCTCTCCAATTTCCTCCCTCTTTTATGACACCACACCGACAGTTTTTTCCAGAGAGCCTCCGGCTAAAACTTAATTGGAACCTGGCCGATAGATCTGTTTTTCGGGCCATAAAAACGAAGGTTTTCCATTCCCGGCGGCGATGAGTGCTTGTTCACTCGGCGACCTTTCCGTTCTACCTTCTCCTCCGCTCCCGTCTGTTTCCTTTCTCTGCGCCGCCTTCTCTGCCCAGGGACACAGGAATCCTGCAAGTGTTCCGCACCCCACTTTCCACTTCTGCATCTCCACAGGCTCAGAGACCTCCACGGCCGGTTCCTGACACCTGGCGGAACTGCGTAATTCTCCGTGACTTGGCGAGGTGTAGAGGCCACTCTTCATGCAGGAGTTCTCACTCCTGGAACACGGGACCCGCCGGACACTCAAAGGGGCCGGAGGTTCCGAGCTTCTCCACAGGCCGCCCCTGCGTAGCCCCCAAGACCCCGCTGCCCCGACAAGGCAGCTAGGAGCTGCACGCCACCGCTCAGACGCATTCAAATCACACAGCATCTAAAACTCAGTTCCTCCGTCCTGCTGGGCACACTGCAAGGACTCGAAAGCCGCAGGGGCGGGGCGGTGGCGACCGCGCTGCACTGCACAGCCCCACCTGGACCACCTCGTGTGGCAGCAAACTCTGCCAGGAGGGGCCGCACGGACTGAGAATGCGTGTCGCTGAGGGATGGTGGTTAGGAGGTAGAGGTTTCCTGGGTGACAGGCGTTAAAAACACACACGCCATCATCGAGAGACATTGAGTCACGCCATGGCGAACCTGTCACTGAGTGTCTTCGTGGGCATTTTGAGTTACTTTTTATTTTCCATTGATGTGTGGGTCTGGCGTTTCTCTCAGCTCGAGATTTAAAATAAGCGTCTCAGGCCGGGCGCCCGTGGCTCACGCCTGCAATCCTAGCACTCTTGGAGGCCGAGGTGGGGGTGGATCGCTCGAGGTCAGGAGTTCAAAACCAGCCTGAGCAAGAGCAAGACCCCCGTCTCTACTAAATATAGAAAGAGATTACCTGGACAACTAAAAATATATAGAAAAAAAAAATTAGCCGGGCATGGTGGCGCATGCCTGTAGTCCCAGCTACTCGGGAAGCTGAGGCAGGAGGATCGCTTGAGCCCAGGAGTTGGAGGTTGCTGTGAGCTGGGCTGACGCCATGACAATCTAGCCCGGGCAACAGAGTGAGACTCTGTCCCCCCCAAAAAAATAACATAAAATAAAATAATAAAAAATAAAATAAGTGTCTCAGAACTGGTAGATGTTGTATTATTATTTATTTTGTTGTATACATTTAAGATGGACAAGACTATGTTTCGATATATGCACAAATCGTACAAGGATTACTATGTTCAAATTAACATATCTGTCACCTCCCACAGTTAACCTGTGTCGAGGCAAGCACCCGAAATCTATTCCCTTTGCAAATTTTCACTGAACACCACAACTAGCAACTGGGTATCGATCCCCAATTAGATCTCCGGACCTATATTCCCCCTAACTGCAAAGGTGTCAGGTTAATTCCAAAGCAAGCAGTTTGGAGGGAGGTCCCATCCTGTTTGATGAGTCCTTGCGGAACACCTGCCACGGATGTGCTCAGCGACGGACGCGTGGGATGAGACCAGCGCACCTCCAGGGCCCTCTGGGACAACCAGCCGTCCCCCTCTCGCTGTGCCTGGAGCTCCAGCTCTTGGGACAGTGTCATCTGGCCAGGACAGCAGAAACTTCAAGGGCAAATGATTTGCTTTTGAGCCGTGGCACTCTCGAATTTACAGCCCAGCCCTTCTGCTTAACTCGTGTGGACTTAGTTTCTCCCAGAAATAGCTTCCACTCTTTGGATTTCTCGTCTGTGAGATGGATATGACAATACCAGCCTCATTCTGCAGAACACCAAGCCTGGGGCAGAGAGTACAGCTCAACCAACTGATCTCACGTGATCAGTCGGTTCATCCTCATTGAAGGCCGACCGGACCACACTCACTGAGTGTAGACATCCCCCTACCCAGATCCCAGCAGCCCCTGCCTCGTGGACTTTGCTTTCTGTCCTCTGCAGAACTCTCACCCCTCACCATCCCTCTCTCACACACACACACATGCACATATTCATGCACACAATGCATACATGCGCACACATATGAGTGCATACGTGCACACATACACACATGTACATGAGCACATGGGCGCACACATATACATATGAGCATACTTGCATGCACACATGCACAAACATGCAATGCACACACATATGCACATACACACATACACATACACAGTCTCCTCTACCTAGAACACAAGCTACCTGGGGAAAGCAGGCCCTACTGTTCTGCCCCCTGTTGTGTTCCAAGTGTGAGAACAACGCACCTGCCGTGCTCAGCAGACATTTATTGGATTCATGAAAGCCATCCAGATAAACAATCCACCTCCTAAGAGCAGATACCAAGCGTGGCCCGTGCCAGTACTATAGGTGCACCTGCCGATACTGCCCCCAACCCCGGCAACACAGGAGCAAAGGGGACGGAACTGGCAAAAGGAAACACCCTTTTGGAATCGAGAGTCCCTTCTGTAGTGACATTTGATCATCTCTGATTTGGGGCGCAAGAGATCTCAGTGCTCCGGTGCAGACTGAGGTTACATTCCGGGGAAGAAGGGGCCGACGCAGGGAGGTTATTGATCCAAGGTTAGCAACAGTTACAACAGAACCACAAGGGGCCTGGAGGGGGAGGTCAACCGTTCTATCTTTAACCCCTGAGCTCCACTGGGCTTTCTGATGTGGAATCCAACAGAGACACCATCCCCACAGCTCAAGGCGTCTTTCGAGTTTGAGGTTCGGTTTGGGAAGGAAGGCAAACATTTGGCCCTGAGTGTCCTCGGTGGCTGGAAACAGCTTCTGCCAGTGGGCATCTGATGGAGCGCAAGCTCAGAAACAACTCGGGCATGAAAGCACAGTTTGTAGAAAGCCCCCCTCCCCCGGCCCTGACTTAAGGCGAGAGAGAAATGGCCAGACCCTCGGTCCCGTGCCCGAGACAGGGCTTGCGCTGATACCCCTTTAAGATCCCGAGCCGGGGACTCTCATCTAAATTCCTGTTTCCATTTCACAGCTGCTACAATGTTTTCCAAAAGGGCTCTGGAGCTTAATTTGGATTTGAGCACTTTTGAGCCTTCGCGGACCTAATGAGAAACCACACATCAGCAGTCTGGCTCCAACCCGCACATCCTTTCCTCAAACAAACGGTCTGATGCCTCTTCTGCGAGTCAATGCATTTATTAAAGACAAATAGTCAGTCCTATCTGCAAATCCTGCGGAATCCGGCGTTTTGACTAAATGACATTTAGCCACGTTGTAGCTCTAAGGGCAAAAAAAAAAAAAAAACAGTAGCAGCTCGGGCCTTAAACCCCCGTCCCAGGGTGGGTTATCATTTCCAATATCCTGCGCGAAGTCTTCCAAGGGTGTGTGTCTGGCAGGCCCCAGAGGGCTTCCTCAGCATTAGTTACCAGTGAGAAAGCATCGGGCTAAATTTATCGGTTATGGTCCCCCATGATTGCATAAAAAAAAATAAAATTAAAAAGAAGTCTCTAAAGAATAGTTTATCAAGCTTGGTAATGGTATCATCTCTGACAGCGAGGCCATAAAAGCATATTAGTGACCCCCCGATGGAACGTGTTTACTGGCGAAGTCAAAGAGATTGATCACCTCGCCCAGGAGGCGGCATTTCGGCTCAGCAACACTGTTGCCGCTGGTCTGGGAAACGCACTAATCACCGCTCGCGTGGCGCACGGTAAAGCCGAGAAACGAGGCACAATTACCAGGGTCTTTATGGACCTGCTGGCTCCTCCCCGGGACGCTACAAAAGACGCTCTATTTACGGACTGCTCTTCTAGAATCGCCGGACTCTGCTCAGTCCGCACTTCCCGGCCTCGCGGAGGGCGCAGGTGCGCACCCGAGGCGGATGGATCTCACCTGAGGTCAGAGGCGAATGGACGGTCTCGGCTGAGTGCGGGTTTGGAGCCGGGCTTCCGCGAACTCTCCAGACTCCCGGTGCTTATTAAAATCGAGACGGATCTCCTAGCGGTGCCCAGAGCAAGCGTGACTTCTCCAGGGAACCGGCGCGGGGACCGCAGCGCACACGGGTCGCCGCACCAGGCTACCTGCGAGTCTCACGGCGGCCCCGCGAGGGGAGGCTGGCGGGACCCTTCCCATTTGCTGGGGGAGGAAGCGGGTTTAACGCCCACCGAAACTTATTCGAGCTGGAATCCGGATGCAGATCCGACTGCGCCGTGCGCGTCCTCGCCGGCTCACCGTGGGCGCGGGTGTAGCAGAGGTCCCACAGGGGGAGGGAAGGTGTCCACGGCCACTGGTGGCTCTACACCTCCCCTCCGAGGGGACTCTCAGACGCATCGCAGGAGTAGAGAACCGATGGCTTGCTGGCCACGTGCTGCCACGGACAATTGACATATCCGTGCGTGATCTTACCTGACCTTCCGTTTGCATGCGTCTCTCTCGCGCGGTGCAGAGATGCGAGGCTCAGAGACGTCCACCCGCTTCCCCAGGATCACACAGCAGTAAGCTGCGGAGCCTGGAGCAGAGGTAGCTCAACGAGAGAGCGCGCGCACGATGAGGAACCGACGCTTCCCCCGCGCGCACCCGGCGCCTGGGACACGGAACGCAGGGCGCAGCGACCACACCCCGCGCGGCCTCAGCTTGTCTGCTGGGTTGTCGGAATTAAGGGGCGTGTGAGAAACGCTCCGGGTGGTTCTGCAGAGGCCGGGTACCCCAGGCCGTGGGCCTCAAACATGGAAACACCCCAGCAAGGGGTGGGACTGATGCTCCCCCAGGCTCCCTGCTAGACCTCAGACTTCATCATCATTCTGGAAGCTTCCATGGCCACCCTAGCATTCCCTCCCCCCCCCCAGATAATAAATATTCTTGACAGAATTTCTCCATTTCAGAAGGCTCGCAGGAGGTGAAATTGAAATGAGCCGCAGGACCAAATCCAAAACTTTTATAAACGAATTCCTGTGTCTAAATTTCTTCCCGACTCATAGCACTACCAACGCCATTCGTGCTTACGTGACAGATATTCTAGAGGCTTCTCACAGCCAACGACAGGCCAGGTAACATCCCCGGTGGGTAAAATGCACACCACGGTCACCCAAACACAGTAAAAAAAAAAAAAAAAAAAGCATCATCAGATCAAAGGTTAACACTCATGATGACCAGATATTAAAAAAATAATAATGACAATAAGAATCGTATGATTATCAGTGCATGTTCTGATTTTGGTATCAAGGATTGGAAAAAGTCCTGAAAAAGGGTAAACATGAAAAATTAGTTGTTAGCGTCTTGCAACATGCCTCACGCACACGCATGCGCACAGCACGCACGGAAATGAAAGGCACTGGGAACCCCTGGCGGGGAGTCTTCTCGGAAGAGGAGATTCTGCTCAAAGCAGATGGCAGGAAATGGGCGCGGGGCTGGGGGCTGCCGGGCCCCCCGGGAGCCGTCAGGGCTAACGGATCGGGGTGGAGCGGGAGGCGCGTAGGGTCTAATCCAGGCGGAACGGGTCTCCTGGCGGAGGGGTATGCGGGGGTGGGGGGGTGTCAGACGCTGCCTCGGAGAAATCATTCCCCCTCCGAGAGATCATTCCCCCTCCGAGAGACGCAGCTGACCCAGCCCTAAACCTCCCTGGGAAGGAAAGAGAGTCTGAGTTCTTTGTTGTACAAACAACGGCCCCCTTGGCCCTCCTTGGCACGCGCTGTCACCGTGTCCAGGCCCTCGTCCCGTGCAGACCTTCCCATCACGCCGAGTTGCTTTCGACGTGCAACAAGGGGCGCACGGTGGGGTCCCCACCGGCTCATGCCGTGTGCGTGCGTCCCTAGAACACGGGGCCAATTCGGGATTTTACCGTCTGGAGCAATCTCTAAAAAAATCTGGGCACAGTGTGAGGCTGGCAGCCGCTATTATCTTGGGTCTTAGGAGCAGAAAGTGACTAGTAAAAATATTTTTAAGAAGTCTTAAATTTTGGAAGTTTTAGCGCCCTAAAAATTTCACTTTGAGGTCCTTGTTTTTCTCCTTTTGTCACAGACAGGGTGCAAGGTCTTGGCTGGGGGGGGTGTCTGCAGACTGACCCCAGGGGGCCGGGCGCTGGAGGTGGGTGTCCAGTCGTGTGCAGGGCAGGCAGCAGGGCCCAGCCCGCCGAGGGGGTGGTGAGAGGGGAGCTGCCCGAGGCAGGACTGCCCGGAACAGTTGCACACACTGTGCACTTGTCTGCAGAGGACATGGGCGCTGAGATGTCAGGACTCTCGCGCCAGGACGGACTGCTTCCCACGGAAGCAGGGGAGGGAGTAAGGGGTGAGCTAAGTTTTGGAGAGTTGGAGCAAGGGTCCTCAAACTTTCCAAACAGGGGGCCGGTTCACTGTCCCTCAGACCCTCGGTCCCTCAGATGGGGGCCCCAGACGAGTCGGTCGCTAAGCAGGACAGGCAGCGGCTGCAAAAACACCCGGAGGGTCGGATAAACTCGCTAGGCGTCCCACATGTGGCCCACGGGCCAGGCCGTAGTTTGAGGATGCCCGACTTGGAGGGACCTGACTCCACAGGAGGAAACAGGAGGGCTGGCCGTGGGGTGAGAGGAAGGGGGTTGCAGGGCAGCAGGGCTGGGATGGATCGGCTACTTCTGCGCGTTGGTGAGGCTGGTTCAGGAGCCCTGGGAGGGACCACCCGGCCTTGGGTGTCTCACCGGAACAGCAGTGCCATGGCCATAAGCAAGGGACTGTGCCCAGCAGGCAGGACGCAGGGAGTGCGGGGAATAGACGGGTCATGTGGTGAGCTGAGCCTGGCCGCTGGGCAGAGGCCGGACCCACAGGTGGCCGCAGCTGGGGTGGAGCCCATTCTCAGGGGTGAGGGAGGCCCCCGGACTGACGCGAACGGCAGGCAGGGCCACGGCTCATGCAGCCCGGGCCCCAGTCTCTGCGGGCACAGCGCCAGTTCTCACTCGGGGGGCTCGGGCTCCCTTCTCACGCAGAGCCACCTGCAGCGCCTGGGCCTCACGGAGTCACGAGTACCCGGACCCCTAAACGCGAGCACCATATACGGGACGCACCTAAACCGCGTCTGATTTGGCGGGATGTCCCTGCTGCCGGAGATTGTTGGGTTGGAATACAAACTGTCGCGGTAAAATGAGCACCAGCTCTCTCATGGCACAGTCTTGACAATGACACCACAGGAAACCTTAGTGAAAAAAAGGTATTTATTTACTCCTTGGTGTTACTGCAACCATCTCATCTTATTCTTTAATAAACCCCTCACAAAAGCCCGATGTTGCAAAATGAATGGTTTCCTTCCCCCCAAATTAAATGCCTATGTATTATTCGGGGGGAGGGAGGGAAGTAATTTAAGTTAATAAAGCTCTAATGGTGGAGATAGACGGTGCATTCTTTTAGATTTTTTTCCTTGTAAGTTTTGTTACGAGAACGTGCAGGTTACGCCTGTGTTTGGGTTTAATCTCATTGCTGTTTCTTAATGCTCTTCCCAAAAGTTATTTAAAACATAATTAAGATAATATGCTAGATTGCAGCAGAAAAAAAAAATAAAAGGAAATCAATAAAATGGTGAGAGAAAAGAAATGGCACCATATGGTTTATGCTATTACAGAGATCTATCTGCACCGCAGACATCTCCACAAAATTTATTGAAAAATAATCCCTTCTTGCACGCTTAAAGATTTTTGTTATGCAATAACCAGACAACATGATCCCATTTCTTTTTCTGCCTCACAGTGGTTGTGAGAAAAAATAAATAAATAAATGTTAAAATAGTTCAGGTGGGAAAATACATGCCCTAAACCTCGAAAACTGGACTTCGCCCTGAAGAGCACCCCACACCTGACGTGACCCCAACACAGATGGGCTGGGGGGGTCGCTGAGTGAGCAGGTCCAGGGGTCCCATTTTAGGTGCATTTATTGTAGCCAAACTCCCCTCCAGAAATAAACAAATCGGCATTTACTTTTTCTTAGCCGGGCATGGTAGTTAGTGCATGCCTGTAGTCCCAGCTACTAGGGAGGCTGAGGCAGGAGGATCGCTTGAGCCCAGGAGTTTGAGGTTGCTGTGAGCTAGGCTGATGCCACAGCACTCGCTCTAGCCCGGGTGACAGAGCGAGATCCTGTCTCAAAAAAAAAAGAGAGAGAGAGAGAGAAGATTTACTTCTTCTATGAGTTTCTGTGTCACAGATTCGAGACGGGGAGGGTGATACATACAACCTCAGGGGAGTGTCGGGAGTCTGCAGGAGGAACGTGGCTTGCAGAGCGAGGGTGCCTGTCTGTCTGCGGGTCTCAGTGCATCACCCGCACACGCTTCTCTATAGCATGGGATCAAGTCTTCTCATCCTCTGTGGATACACAAATTCAGAATTTAAAATGCTCCAGGAATAAAGGATCTTTCTTTTTTTTTCTTTTGCCCAGGCTAGAGTGAGTGCTGTGGCGTCAGCCTCGCTCACAGCAACCTCAAACTCCTGGGCTCAAGCGATCCTCCTGCCTCAGCCTCCCGAGTAGCTGGGTCTACAGGCATTCGCCTCCATGCCCTGCTAATTTTTTCTACATATTTTTAGTTGGTCAATTAATTTCTTTCTATTTTTACTAGAGACGGGCTCTCACTCTTGCTCAGGCTGGTTTCAAACCTCTGACCTCGAGCAATCCTCCCACCTCGGCCTCCCAGTTAGCTGGGACTACAGGCATGCGCCACTATGCCCGGCTAATTTTTTCTATTTTTTTTTTTTTTGTTTTGTAGTTGTTTGGCTAATTTCTTTCTATTTATAGTAGAGACGGGGTCTCAACCTTGCTCAGGCTGGTCTGGAACTCCTGGGCTCGAACGATCCTCCCGCCTTGGCCTCCCAGAGTGCTGGGATTACAGGCATGAGCCACCGCGCCCGGCCCAGGAATAAAGGATCTGTGGCAGCACGGGTCCTACCCCGCCAGGACACGGCGGATATGCCAGGAGCCCAGGCCACCCCTCGGGTCCGAGAGTGGGCGGGATTCTCCCTCTGTGAGGTCAAGGGGCCTGGGGGGGGGAGGGGCTCCGGTGGGTGCCAGGTCGGTGCCGGGGGACCTGGCCGCCTGCGTGTTCTGAAAGCAGCCTCGCTCTTGCAGTCTGTACTGCAGGTCTCCCCAGCCTGCCCCCAGAGTGCAACATCCGCTGACCCACTGTGCTGTCAGGCAGTTTGGCGGGGGCCACTCGGTCGGGCAGAGTCCCTAGAAAGAAGAGAAGAAAACCTTCATCCTGTCCTCTGCCCGGCTGATGAACAAATCCAGTGGCTCGGTCCTCAGTGGAGAGGCCAAGTCTCTGCCCTGCAGGTTCTTGTCAGGGAAGAAGAAAGAACTGTGTTCTCTAATCCTCCCGAAATGCCCAGTGGGGAGAGATGATATTTATGGAGGATTGTCTGAAGGACACCAAGTCCATAAATCCCCCCGGCTAGTTTACATTTTACCCTTGGATCAAAACAGACGGCCTCGAGTGATATACTTGCACCGCCTTGATGGGGCCCCTCTGTGGAATTGCTGCTTGCGGAATTGATTTTTCACTGTATTCTGTTTTTTAATTGAATTAAGGATAATTGTAAGAAACAGATACATGAGTTTTGTGTCTGTGAGAGAGAGAGAGAGAGAGAGAGAGAGAAAGACAGAGGCGGAGAGAGCGTTTCTAATGCAGATTCTTGGGCAGAATCTAATGCAGAATCACCTTCAGCGATTCAGACTGGAGGGGCCCGGGACTCTGCATTTTATCGAGTTCGACAACTGGTTCTGTGGGGGCTGCTGGTCTGCAGACACTCTGTGGAGGAGACAGACCAGACATACCAGGGGGGGTATTTAGCTCCAGAAAAGTGATGTGGGCGTGCACACCAAACACTATGTTCAATTCCAGGTGGCTCAAAAGGTTTTGTAAGGAGAGCAAATTAAAACCACTTTTGCTATCCAGGAAAATACGAGAGGTGCCATATCACCGTTGCTTCTTAGAGCCAAATAGTACTCCACGGTACACATGTGCCACATTTTATTAATCCACTCAGGTATTGATGGGCGCTTGGGTTGTTTCCACATCTTTGCAACTGTGAACCATGCTGCTTTCCTGGCTAGAGCTGGAGCCCATTCTACTAAGTGAAGTATCCCAAGAATGGAAAAACAAGCACCACATGGACTCACCAGCAAATTGGTATTAACGGATCAGCACCTAAGTGCACATACAGGAATAACATTTATTGGGTGTCGGGCAGGTGGGAGCGCGGAGGAGGGGATGGATATATACAAACATAATGAGTGAGATGTGCACCGTCTGGGGGATGGACACGCTTGAAGCTCTGACTTGGGGCATGACTCCTCTGATGAGAAAGACCCCCGATCATACTCAGACTCTGTCGGTTAGCATCTGTGCTTCCTGTGTAAGTTACTTAGCCAGGATGAGCCTGGTTTCCTCCTTGAAAAATGGAGATGTTAACAAGGACATTGTGTAAGGATCACAACAACTTCTAGGGCAAGTATTAGTATTTTTATCTCGTTTTCCTGGTGAGACAAAAGCTCAGGGGACACATCTGGGATCCAAAAGCTTGTGACTGCTAGACATAGGCTGGATATAAGAGTCTGATTCCACAGTCTGGCAATGGGGCCAGGTGCTGTGAATGTCTATTTAAGACCCTCAGTGTTTGGCTGTTTCTACTTCGTGCCTCAGCCTGATGACCCGAAGTGCACAGTTAGGTGCCAACTGCATGCACCAGCCCAGCGCGCTCTGCTCTGCAAAGGATGGGAGTTAGGATGGGACAGGAGGGCAAGGATGAGGATGGCAGCTATGATGCTATAGTGAGGTTTATGAGGATGATGGTGATGGTGGTAATGATGACAATGATGATGATGGTGATGACGATGACTATAGTGATATGCGTGACAATGAAGATAATGGTGATAGTGATGATGATGATGATGATGACAGTGATGATGGTGATAATGCTGGTGAGATGATGTGATGATGTTGATGATGACAATGATGAAGGTGAGGAGATGATGGTAATGATGGTGATGATGACCATAATGATGATGATGGTGATGGTGATGATGACCATAATGAGGATGATGACAATGACGATGGTGATGATGATGACAATAATGGTGATGATGATGATCATGGTGATGGTGTTGATGACCATAATGATGATGATGGTGATGATAGTGATGATGGTGATGGTGATGATGACCATAATGAGGATGATGGTGATGGTGATGATGACCATAATGATGATGATGACAATGACGATGGTGATGATGATGACAATAATGGTGATGATGGTGATCATGGTGATGGTGATGATGACCATAATGATGATGATGGTGATGATGACCATAATGATGATGATGACAATGACAATGGTGATGATGATGACAATAATGATGATGATGGTGATCATGGTGATGGTGATGATGGCTATAATGATGATGATGGTAACAATGGTGATGATGATGATGACCATAATGATGATGATGGTGATGGTGATGATGACCATAATGATGATGATGGTAACGATGGTGATGGTGATGATGACCATAATGATGATGAGGACAATAATGATGGTGACGATGATGACAATAATGGTGATGTCACGTGATGATGATGATAACAATGAGGATCATGATGATGGTGATGGTGATAATAGTGATGATGGTGATGATGACAATAATCGTGATGGTGATGGTGGCCATGATGATGGTGATGATGACAGTGGTGATGATGATGATGGTGACATTTATGAGCATGATGATGGTGATCACGTTGATGACAACAGCCATGACTACTAGGAAGGTCTGTACTTTTCATCAGCTCCTAACCCAATGTCGTGGGATATTTCTCAAGCTAATCTGAAGCTCACACCTCTTAGAGACTGAAGACTGCTCCAGATCTTTTCCAAGACTGTGTTCTGTGTGAATGTAACATTGGGGCTGAGTTCTATCCGTGAACCTGAGTATAAGTGTTCAAAGTCATTGCTGAATAGCATTTGTATTAGATTTATTTTTACTTGGCAAAATAACTTCTAAGACACTTTTCATTGAATTCACAAATTATGAGCTCTCCTTTTGTTCTCACCGACATAGAGGTCCTCTGAGGGGTTTTGAAAATAAATACAAAGGTGAACTACTTGACATGAATTTTACAGGTGTGCTGTACAACTCAGATGTTTCCTCCAGCATGAATCTTCTGGCTAGTTGCTTTTTTATTGGCAATTCTCTTAAACCCATGTGCTGTGACTGAGGAAATATTCTTGCAAGGTCAATTTTGTAGTGGACTTGAAGTGGAGCAGCATTCAGATCTCCGATTTCCACCATGTATGATGAAAAGGAATTTCCAAAGCACCCAAGCCATGTGAATTGGGGCCTGTAAATTATTTTAACCAGAATCTAAGTTTTTAAAATGAGTAGATGATCCAGGATTTCTACTCAGAAATCTCTACTACTGAGAAATTTCTACTGAGAAATCTCTACTACTGAGAATTTCTACTCAGAAAAGATACAAATTATACCTGTCGTTTAATTGAGAATTTAAAATAGAAAATAAAAAAGAGAGAGAGAGAAAGCCTAGAAAACCATGACACAATTTTAAACCTTTTTAGGTTTTTAGCAAGATATAACTTTAGAATTTCAATATAGGAGAGATTGTCATCTGGGAGGGTGTAGGGTGGTGGTTTGTCTTGAAGCTGCACTAACCCACCAGGCAGACTTCTACTGGATTACAAATTTATCTGGGGTGGTTTGGAGCACATGGCAGGCATTTGGGGGAGGTCAAAGGCCCCTCATCTTACCCTTTGGCTGAGCCTTTTATATTTAGGAATTAGATAGCAAACCTAATTCCGTGTGTGTGTGTGTACAGTTATTCAATCACTCTGAAATGACACAGCAGTGCTGTCACCTGGCTGTAGTAAGTGTGCCACACTTCAAAAGAAGTGGAGCTAAAGGGTAACCTGGCAGTTGGTGCTCCGCCAAGCTGAAAATAACATTTAACGGGCTTTTAATCTGTTGTGTGGGCTATCATCCCCAAGAGTGCCGTTGCCATCCACAGATTTTAAAAATTAGAACAAAGGATCATTTTCGCTCAGCATTCATAGCTGGTGGTGCTGTTATCGAGGCTTTGGTAATCAGAGGTTCTCTCACAAGCACAGCGTTTCAATTCACCACCTATATAAATATTTACGTTATTTACAAGTAAATAAGAAGCAGAGATCCAGACAGGACACTATTTCCCTCAAAGGTAGGTGATTAACCTCAGACCCGAAGCTAATTTTCAGAGAGATATTTTCTGAGGTTCAGAAAGGATATCGCCTGAATATATATGCTCATTCCTTCCAGGTTTTAAATTCTGTTTCTAGGAGAATTTCTTTTTTAATGGAGGAAAATGCACCTAACATTCATTCCTACTTGCTTGTGCTTTTGCCGACTTTTCCACTGAATACCTAAAATCGGCGTCCTGAGTAGGAAACCGTGTACATAGACGTTCTTGTCGACTGTATACCAGGTACCATGCTAAGCATATGGACGCCAAATTAATGCTGCACCTGGCATAATAGTGTTTGGATTCCTTCCCCATTTCACAGACTAAGGACAGGACCACACCAGGCTCACAGCATTGCACCCTCAGCATTAAGTGCTTAATAAACACTTGGTAGGCCGGGCATGGTGGCTCACGCCTGTAATCCCAGCACTCTGGGAGGCCGAGGCGTGCGGATCGCTC
This sequence comes from Microcebus murinus, assembly GCF_040939455.1. Taxonomy (NCBI): domain Eukaryota; kingdom Metazoa; phylum Chordata; class Mammalia; order Primates; family Cheirogaleidae; genus Microcebus; species Microcebus murinus. Next base: position 25,396,121 of record NC_134128.1, read on the forward strand.
GAGGTCAGGAGTTCGAAACCAGCCTGAGCAAGAGTGAGACCCCGTCTCTACTAAAAATAGAAAGAAGTTAATTGGCCAAGTAAAAATATATAGAAAAAATTAGCTGGGCATGGTGGCACATGCCTGCAGTCCCAGCTACTCAGGAGGCTGAGGCAGGAGGATCGCTTGAGCCCAGGAGTCTGAGGTTGCTGTGAGCTAGGCTGATGCCACGGCACTCACTGTAGCCAGGGCGACAGAGAGAGTGAGACTCTGTCTCAATAAATAAATAAACAAACAAACAAACAAACACTTGGTAAATTAAGGAAACAATCAGTTAATGAGGGAATAGGTTCAGATAGACCACCTGGACATGGGGACCATGAAGCCAGGGAAGAACTTGCTCTTTGATTTCTCAGCTACTTTTTCTCTGCAGTTCACAGAGGAATAGGCCATTTGGGCATTATTTTGTCTCCTGGACCCTTGTGTATTCATTATTTTGACCTGAATCTATCATGATCTGAAACTAGAATATGTACACTTAATACCAAAACACACCCGAAGAAACAAAAGATGAAATGAAGCTACTGACCGCGAATTGGCAAAAAAAAAATAAAGAATTTAAATTTTTCTGTAACCCGCACCACTTACTACCTCATAAATAAACCCTTCCATTGTCACGTAGCAGAAATAAAATACCGTGATAGATTGTACGTCGCTAAAAACATGAATTCCGCTTTTTCAGCCAGGAGCAAATTTTCTCACTGGGTCTAAAGGTGCCTGAGGCAGAGACTGTTGCATGGTTTAAAGGTTCCTATGAAGCATTTTTAAATCCGTTGAATGGAAACATCACGTAAACTATAAAAATAAGCCATGACCCTGTCCACTTTAGAGTTTTAAGGACACGGTATGCTTGGGAAGGCTTTAGCGTGGCGTTGTGTGGCAGGTCCGTGTGGCACTGAATATTTCCGTGAGATCTGGGCTCGGCGTCAGTGACCACGCGTGTGCGGCGCTCACGTGCTCTCTGCTGCACGGGCAGGAAGGCCACACGCATCATCTTGCCCTGCAAGGCGCTGCTCTCCTCTGCCCCACCCCACCCCCTGCTCACCCCCTCCAGCTGCCCCCCATTTGTGAGACAGGGAAAGCATGAGCCATGGCAGACGGGACACTCCTCTTTGATCCATGTACCTGCCTCCCTTTTTGGGCCAGCCCCAGGCAAACCGTGGCACCTGTAGAGGAGCCTTCCTGGTCCACTCCCCGCCAAGCCCGAGCGCCGCACATGGGGAGATTCAAACAGCCGAGATGCGCCCTCTCTCAGTTCTGGGGCCCACAGTCCAACATGCAAGGGGTCCTCAGGGTTTGGCTGCCACAGGAGGTGGGAGGGGAGTGTCCCACCTGCCTCTGCCAGCTCCAGGCACTTTGCCAGGTCACTCCGATCTCTGCCTTCCCCATCGCCCGTCACTGTCCCCGCTGTCTCTGTCTCCTCACTCGGGCCCCAGTCATCCTGCACCACGAGCTCACCCCGCCCCAGTGGGATCCCATCTCGGCTGCTGCACCTGCTACCACCTCCGTCCAAACAAAGCCACGTTCTGCCCTGGGGGGTGGGTCGGGGCTCACACGCCCCCCCCTCTTCCGGGCAGGACACGATTCAGCCCATCGCACCTGCTCTGTACAAAGTGCCCTCCCTCCCAGACAGTCTCACCCTCATCGCGTTTATCTCGGGTCTCCTTCTGTGCAGCACCTGTCACCCCCGGCACATCTCGCTCACTCTCCGCGTGTCTCCCGCCCCTAAATCGTGAGCCGCTCTGCCTTGTGGAAGACCCCTAGCAAGAACGAACGATGCCCGTATCACGAAATAAGCACCTCGGCAGCTGTTAAAAAGAGATGTGGAACCACAGCTCTCGTTTTGCCCCATTTTTTACAAGTTAGCAGCAGCTTCTCTCCCCCACCCCATCTTCTCTCCTTGCGTTTTACAACGACCCGGCCGGACGGGCACAGGGACTCCACTACCTACTTTCCAGCATGGGAAAAACTGACCCAGAGGGGAGACTCGTTGGGCATAAGCACAGGCAGAGCCTGGAAACAGGTCCTTTGAGGCCGTTGTCTTTTCTTTCTCTTGTTTCCTGAAATCTTATCACAAACAAACAAGCTCGGCCCCTCGTTGAGGGGCAGCACATGTATAGAAAAAAGATAAACAGATGTAGCGCCAAACAGGTGCAACGCCAGTGAGGTCCGAGAGCAGGGCTTCCCCGAGGCCGGGGGAGCTCATTAAATCTGATTTCGTTTGTTCCGGTTTCTGATTTTCCACAGAAACAACGCACCTTGGCTTGGGCCTATCGCTCACTGGCCCTGTTAATGGTCAGGCACGATGACCGAGCAGACAGACCGGTGGACCCAAGAGCGGCTGCCCCTGAGAACACACTTTTTGCCGCTTTTTTTTAAATCTGTCTCCGTGTTGGGAGTTTCTCAGCAATCCAAGGGGGCGACTGCTTTCTGTAAGCAAAAGAACGCAGGTGTCGCTGAGGCCGTGAAACTCTGGTTAAATAAAAGAATTTTAAAATGGTCCCTAGAAAGAAATGGCAAGGTTGTGAGGACTACGGAAGTCCGTCATTTCAGCCACTGACTCCTTGGCTGTCCTAAGAGCTATTAGGCACCCGGGCACCGTAGGAACTTGAAGGTCCCATCCATCATCAGTGCAGATATTGCGTTTGAACTTGGCGTCCCGTCTGCTGACTGGCATGGCTCACGGGACGGGAGGGGTATCGACTTTGGAAACAGAAGAACTGAGCCCAGCTCTTGGTTCTTATTTTAATTTGTGCGGTGCCTTGAGCGAGCCTTTTAAGTATTTACTTAAAAAATGGCAGGCAGGCCAGCCGGGCGCGGTGGCTCACGCCTGTCATCCTCACACTCTGGGAGGCCAAGGCGGGAGGATCGTTTGAGCTCAGGAGTTCGAGACCAGCCTGAGCAAAGCGAGACCCCCCGTCTCTACTATAAAATAGAAAAAAATGAATTGGCCAACTAAAAAATACATATAGAAAAAATTAGCCAGGCGTGGTGGCGCATGCCTGTAGTCCCAGCTACTAGGGAGGCTGAGGCAGGAGGATCGCTTGAGCCCAGGAGTTGGAGGTTGCTGTGAGCTAGGCTGACGCCACGGCACTCACTCTAGCCCGGGCGACAGAGTGAGACTCTGCCTCAAAAAAAAAAAAAAAACAACAACAAAAGTGGTAATAGCTACCTTGGAGGCTCTTTATATAGGTCATTAGAGGGAAAGTATTTGAACTTGCCTTGGAGACAATGACATGCCCGTAGACACGAGATCATGAGTTCCGTGTGACCCGTGGCGTGCACTGCCCGTGATCGCTGCCCCATGACTGTCTCCTGTCTCCTGCAGTATTTTGTCTCCCTCTCTCGGTCTCACCAGACTCCTCACCCAAGAGAGAGAAGCCAAGAGAAAGAACGTGATCTGTGACCGACTCGGAGACTTTTCTCCCGGTTTGCCAAAATCACCCAGCGTTTTCTTCAGTCCGCGGTTGCACTGTGGTCTCGGCTTCCTTAAATATTCTTATTCTGGGCTTTAGGTGGTGCATCTTTGAAAAGTTTGGAGTTCATCTTATTTAAAAGGCCAGGCAGGTTGAAAGACTCAAAGTTGGTTTTGTTTTTTATTTTAACCTAAGAATTATTATTCAAAAGCATTTTCCATCTTTATAGTTTTTCTGGTGGTTTAAAAAAATCTCTGAGATTGGCATCGTTGTCTTCCTCCTGCCGATGCAAATAGAAAAATCTGCATCGTGGGTTTATTACTACAGGGCAAACACTCAAAGTTGAGGCTGTGGAGATATTTCTTCCTCTGGAATCACAGAATGGCTAGATCGGAGGATGCTGAGAAACGTCAACATGGGACCAATGCCCAGATGCCACCGGAGGGCTTAGCGAGAGCCAGCCCCCTGATGTGCAGAAGCTTCCAGAAGCTCATGGTCATGCCCTGCCAGAAGAGATGAGGTCACATGCATCCATGAGCTGCCACGGTTACATGAGAAGCAGATCCGACGTCTTTAGAGTTAAAATATCGGGGAGTGATTTTGGCCAAGAAAATGAGCAAATTGAGAAACATTTGGCCATAATACTTTACACAGCCCCGAGAAACTTGGCAGAAATAAAGCGAGCTGACTTGAGCCACGTGGCCCAGCTAGCGGGACCCGTGCCAGGAGCCTGGGTACCTGGGAGCAAAGTAATCCATCTCCACCTGAGCAGAGGACACTTCCAATTCTTCTGCAAAAGGAGGGCACGCAGCGTAGGGTGAAGTCTCCCTGCCCGGATCGGAACCTGTTCTCATCTCATCCCAGTTTGCTGACCAAGAAAAGATTCGTCTGCTAAAATCGAGCCCTGTCACAGACAGTTTCCCCAAGAGCTACAGACAGGCCGCTGCATTTTCCACCTAGAGAAATGCAGATAAGTGGCTGGGCGCGGTGGCCACACCTGTGATCCTGGCACCCTGGGAGGCCGAGGCATGCGGATCGCTCAAGGTCAGGAGTTCAAAACAAGCCTGAGCAAGAGTGAGACCCCGTCTCTACTAAAAATAGAAAGAAATGAATTCGCCAACTAAAAATATATAGAAAAAAAAATTAGCCAGGCACGGTGGTGCATGCCTGTAGTCCCAGCTACTCGGGAGGCTGAGGCAGGAGGATCGCTTGAGCCCAGGAGTTGGAGGTTGCTGTGAGCTAGGCTGACGCCACGGCACTCTAGCCTGGGCAACAGAGCGAGACTCTGTCTCAAAAAAAAAAAAAAAAAAAAAAAAAAAAAAAAAAAAAAGATAAATGCAGATAAGCACACAAGGGTTAGCAGAAGAAGGAAACAGCCCGGGGAACCCATGTGAGCCCGGAATTCTCAGATGAGCCACGCGTGCAGTGGGGGCTGGAACGTTTGAGCAGGAGGAAAGAAAAGCCCCTCCCACATCCTCCCAGCATTTTAGCATCATTAAGGGCTAACTGGTCATTGGAGGGGTCCCTGGCTGACCAGTGTCAACGACAACCGTCTGTGTTGGAAATAAACCTCCGACGTGCTCCTGCCATTCCTGGGCATTTGTCTGATTCTGGCCCCATTTGGTGCTGTGCTCGCTGAAGGTCACTCTTTGGGAAAGGCCTTAATTAAGATTTCTGCCCGCGGCAAATTGCAGGAGCCGCAATACATCAAGCGCTAGCAGCCAGACACAGGTCATTGGCCACCCAGACCGGTCATGTGCTGTGGACAAACATTACCGTTTCCATTTGCGGCGGATCGTTTTTGAATGTGATTAACAAGCCAGTGCCAACTGCTGTAGGGTGTTTGTGCGTGATTCTTCTTTTCCCCACCTGAATCGGAGACAACGCCTGCGGCCTTTAAAAGAAAGTGCTTGCCTCCCCGAAAGTCCACACTAGCTTATAAATTATGAAAGAGTCATGTGTTGAAGAAATCGTTTTAATATATATATATATATATATAAAATAGCTGGAGTGGATGCTTTCATAGCGGATGACTTCACAGAGCAAACCAAGAAACGGACATACGACCTTCCCTGGTAATTTCTGCAATATTTGAAAAATGAGGCGCTGATGATATAGTAATATTTAAATTAGTACAGCGGAAGGGCTCCAACCTGCTCTAAATTCAATTAGTTCTCTCCATCTGTTTTTCTCCTTCCCCTCCCTGGAGTCAAGCCAGGCTGCCCTTCCACACCAAGGGCAATTTTCTTCTACCTTGCAGCAGGTGAAGACCCACCCGCCGCTGTCTGTCTGTCTGTCCGACCACTCTGGGCTCCGCAGACTTGCGAATCTGTGCGTGCCTCACACCGGCTGAGAACAAGAAGTGTGAAATAAGCACCTTTTTGCACATTTTATAATGCCTGAAACTTTTTCCTAAACCATGTGCATGGCAGGATATGGCCCTCCCGTTATCTTAAGTCTCTGTCTTGAGAATAAGTCAGATGTCCCAAAGGTGTTCTGTGACCTTTGCCCTACCTGTCCCTTGGCCCAAGGTGCACTGTGAAATGATGGTCTTCGCCCAAAGCCAGGGCTAGAGCAGGGGGTGGGGCTAGAGAAGTGGGTGGAGCTAGAGAAGTGGGGTAGGGCAGGGCGGGACAGCTCAGGGCAAGGTGGCACTGGGTGGGGCTAGATGAGTAGGGCAGGGCTAGAGCTGTGGGCAGGGACAGGTGGGGCTAGAGCTGTGGGCGGGAACCGGTGGGGCTACATGAGTAGGGTGGGGCTAGAGCAATTGGGGACCAGGGAGGGGCTGGGTGGGGCTAGATGAGTGGGGCAGGGCTAGAGCTGTGGGCAGGGACAGGTGGGGCTAGATGAGCAGGGTGGGGCAGAGTGGGGCTAGATGAGCTGGGTGGGGCTGGGTGGGGCTAGATGATCTGGGTGGGGCTGGAGGGGCAGGGTGGGGCTAGATAAGCAGGGTGGGGCTAGATGAGCTGGGTGGGGCTGGGTGGGGCTAGATGATCTGGGTGGGGCTGGAGGGGCAGGGTGGGGCTAGATAAGCAGGGTGGGGCTAGATGAGCTGGGTGGGGCTAGATGAGCTGGGTGGGGCTAGATGAGCTGGGTGGGGCTGGGTGGAGCTAGATGAGCTGGGTAGGGCGAGATGAGCTGGGTGGGGCTAGATAAGCTGGGTGGGGCTGGAGGGGCAGGGTGGGGCTAGATGAGCTGGGTGGGGCTAGGTGGGGCAAGGTGGGGCTAGAATGGCAGGGTGGGGCTAGAGTAGTGAGTGAGGCAGGCTGGGTGGGTGGGACAAGTGGTCAGGGATAGAGTAGTGGGCGGGGCTAGAGGAGTGGGTGGGACAGGTGGGGTGGGGCAGGGCTGGGTGGGGCTAGACGAGTGGGGTGTGGCTAGAGCCATGGCTGGGGCCAGGTGGGGCTAGAGCAGTGGGGTGGGGCTAGAGCCATGGGCAGGGCCAGGTGGGGCTAGAGCAGTGGGGTGGGGCTAGAGCCATGGGCGGGGCCATGTGGGGCTAGAGCAGTGGGGTGGGGCTAGAGCCATGGGCAGGGCCATGTGGGGCTAGAGCAGTGGGAGGGGCTTGGTGCCCACCCAGTCTCCGCTGGCCAGCCCATTTCGTGGCCTTCTTGAGTGGCCATTCCCTGAGGCTCCTGAGGATTTGCCCTGGTGAGGGTGGACTTTGCCCCATTCTGTTGTTTCTTGAGCAGAAATGGGAAGGTGCTTGTGCAGAGTGTTTTCAATCTTTTTTTTTTTTTTTTTTTTTGCTTGCTTGCTTTAAATAATTTGAAACCAAAGAGCTCAAGCGGTTTGAAAGCCACAGGGGTCCCAACCCTCAGGCAGCAACAGAGTCCACCGAGGACATCAGGGCACTGTGCTGAGCCTGCCTGCCCGCTCGATGTAGGGCGATTTTCCAGGTTTGCGCCCAGACTGCAGTCAAGGGCTCGAGTCCAGGCCCCACTTGGGGGTCCCGGGCTTGGCCGAGGCTCTAGGTTTCCCTAAAGTGCCTGGAGACGACCAGGTGCTGGTGGCACAGTGAGGACTGACAGCCACAAAGTTCCACGGGGCAGATGTAAGGTGGAAACTAGGCAAAGCCCTGGGTGTCCTCTTTCCTCTTCGACCCCAAAACCCACACGCGTGCGTGCTTTGCCTCAGGCACCTGGATCTCAGTGCTGCTGGGCTGGGTTCCTGGCATCGAAGTTTGGGAACCTTTCTCACACGTAAACCTAGAGTCCTGGCTCCTCTGGCAACCCCCGGCGGTCCCTGCCCTTCCTCGAGGCGGTGGTGAGCTGGGGGTCTCCGGCAGGCTCCCCCGGCCACGTGCCCCCCAGTCCCCAGCAGGTGCCGGCTGCCGGTCAGCACTGTGCCCCCACGCTGCTGCTCCTCCCTCCAGGGGTCCCCAAGGATGTCTGTGTGCCCAGTCCCTAACGGGAGTAAGAAAAGGAAACATGGGCCACGAAAAATGCAGAATACCGCTGTGTAGCAGCTGCCGAATGTGCAGTCAGAGAAAAGCTGCTGTAACACCGAATCCCTTGGCCTGGAAAATTCAGACTTTACGTCTGTATCGGTCGCTTAATTGTCCCACCTAGAGTAACCTGCAGAGAACCTGTTAACGATCTGGAATTGGGGGGAACCATGAAATGATTCAGAACTCCACTTATCGTCTCACGGACAGGTGAGTTCTCTGCCCAGACGCCGTCTAGAAAGCTTCTGTGAGTCGCGTGTCCTGCTGGATGGACACGCACATGCACATTTCGTCACTGTCCCCAGCGAGGGCCACAGCAAGCCTACCTGCACACCCACATGTGTGCTTCTATGCACGCCTACCTACATACCTACTTACGAGTACGAATCTACCCATATACATACGTATGTGCATACCTGCACACATACCTACAGACATACCTACATGTGTGCTTCTATGCACGCCTACCTACATACCTACTTACGAGTACAAATCTACCCATATACATACGTATGTGCATACTTGCACACATACCTTTATACATACCTACATGTGTGCTTCTATGCATGCCTACCTACATACCTACTTACGAGTACAAATCTACCTATATACACACATATGTGCATACTTGCACACATACCTATATATATACCTGCATGTGTGCTTCTATGCATGCCTACCTACATACCTACTTATGAGTACAAATCTACCCATATACGTACATATGTGCATACTTGCACACATACCTACATACATGCCTACATGTGTGCTTCTATACATGCCTACCTGCATACCTACTTACAAGTGCACCCACAAATCTACCTTTATAGTTACATATGTGCAACCCTACACACATACCTACATACATACCTACATGTGTACCTCTATACATGCCTAGCTACATACCTACTTACAAGTGTGCCCACAAATCTACCTGTATACCTACACATGTGCATATCTGCACACATACCTACATAGGTACCTACATGTGTGCCTATGTACATGCATACGTACCTTCATACCTATCTACTAGCACACCCACAAATTTACCTACTTGTGTACATACCTACTTTCATATGTACCTACAGGTGTGTGCACCTATTCACTTACATGCATATGTACCTGTTCACACGCTGCACACTTACTCACATACATACAAGCACACCTCCCGACATATAGAGGCAACTTTTCCAGCTGTGTGCAGGACATTGCACACAAGTCCCCATCCAAGGAACAGTCAGGAGAACGCACGGCATCTAGAGCCCACGCCTGTTAAAGAATCCGCTCAGGCAGCTGCCTGTTCCTCCGGGGCAGGACGGTCTCCTGCAGGTGTGGCTTGGACAGAGCGGAGCCGGGCATGCCGGGGGGCGGGGGAGACGGTGGGTGGCGTGAGTGCCGGGGGGGCCGATGGGTGACTTCACTCAGGGACTCTCAGCGGCTGAGCGACCCTCGTCTCATCCTTAACTTCTCTCACACCTGAGCTGCGTTTAGCAGGACGGTGCATCGTGAAAACAGGAGCATTTAGAGAAAACTGTGCTCGCCGGAATTTTAGCCCCGACTCTTCCTGTGTGTCACTTTTCAAACCGATTTCCAAGGATTTTTCTCCTTGCAGCCAGAGGAGAGAAATGAAGTCTGCACATGAGAGATAGCATTGTCCCGGGAAGTATCTGGGGGATTAATGCATTTTGACTGCAGCTAGCAGGAAATTGTGTTTCAGCTGTGCTTATGGGCTTATTGTGAACACGTCACATCAAGAGCAATTTGTTAAACAAGAAATACCGGGCGTGGAACGAGGAGGGCTGGATAAATGGGGAGAGACAGATTCAATAGTGGCTTTGATGTGTATCTGCATCGTTAATAATGGGACGCGGACTCTCACATTCAGGAAGGGAAGAGACCCCCCGGCGCACAGTGGAACAAGAAAGGATGTTTTCTCTCGAATCACTTCCGTGTCACATTCCAAACTGGAGGAGCAATTCCGACACTGTTGGCTCGTGAGTAGCGTGAAAGCTAACACGGTTTTAATATTCTCGGTTCAAACTCGACTAAAGGAAATCCCACGGCCACAGCTCGCTCGTGGGTTCGCTGCCTTTTTACGCTTGTAAATGCTAAAGTCTTGGCCGGGAGTGGTGGCTCACGCCTGTCGCCCTAGCTCTCTGGGAGGCCCAGGCAGGAGGATCGCTCAAGGCCAGGAGTTCAAAACCAGCCTGAGCAAGAGCGAGACCCCGTCTCTACTAAAAATAGAAAGAAATTAATTGGCCGACTAAAAATATATAGAAAAAAATTAGCCGGGCATGGTGGTGCATGCCTGTAGTCCCAGCTACTCGGGAGGCTGAGGCAGGAGGATCGCTTGAGCCCAGGAGTTGGAGGTTGCTGTGAGCTAGGCTGACGCCACGGCACTCACTCTAGCCTGGGCAACAGAGCGAGACTCTGTCTCAAAAAAAAAAAAATGCTAAAATCTCTCGAGAGTCACCATCCCTTGGGACACCAATGACAACACGGGGCATCGAGAGTCTCCACAAGCCAAGGCCACGGGGCGAGAGCCAGCTCTGCTGTCATGTTGTCATTTGTTGTCATCATTGGCAGGTCACTTTTACAGGTCTCTCTGGGTGTCTCCTACTGGTCGCACTGCTTCCCTGGGTGCGCCCGGGTAAGAGCAGCGCCAAGACATCAGAAAAACGACACCCACGGACAGAAAAGACCAGAGGGCTTCCGGGGATTCTGCAGAGACACGTGCTTCTTCTTGAGTAAAATGCCGCCAGAGACACACACGCTCCCCGGGAGAGCTCCATGTTGTTTCCTGTAAATATCTGTAGAGCCAGGACGAAATGACTGCGAAATGTTCCCGAAATTACGGTCGAATTGCAAAGTTGTTGTTCGGGGTGCTGCAACTTATTATACCATTAGAGTCGTGTCGTTTCGGTAATGGGGCTGTCGAGCTCCCAAAAGACCCACAGCGAACAGCGCCCAGAAAGATGACTAGCAAGATTACCGCGTTGTTCGAAGCAGGAGAGCGTTGAAATAGACCATTTTGAAATCTACCATTATTCTCAGCTAGTTTAGCACCCTCTGAATCTATCTATCATTTGAATCCTATAAGATGTTTAGAAAGGAAACAAAACAAAACAGAAATAAAAAGACGTGCTCTGCATTCGAAGGTCTATTTAGTTGTGATAATTAGCCCATCGCAGTTCACAAGAGCACGGACCCCAGTTATCAGAACGCTTCTGGTGCAACAAAACGGGAAAAGAAACATGCTAAAACCATGTGCAGAAGCAGGATAAAATAGATGTGTAGAGTCTCCTTGGAAAGTTACAGCGCGTAATACGCAATTCATAAGCTACGCATTTAGCACTGGGCTTTCTTGCAGCCCAAGTGCATGGAAGAAAATGTGACCGTTTCGTGACTCTGTGAGCTTGCCGTTCCCAGGGGGAAACCTGTACCAGCGTTCTCCACAGACAGGTAGAAAACAGGCCGAACGGGATGCACGAGCGACCCGTGAACACTACTGACCGGGCAAATATCCTCACCACATTGCAGTGCATGTAGCACAGACGTTATGAAATATCTTGCTTTGGGCATGTGGCTGTTCAGCCTTTATTTTTCGTTTCTCTGCTGCGGCGTTAAAACACACACAACGTAAAATTTACCACTTCGAGTGCACATTCAGTGGAGCTCAGCGCCTTTCCCCGCCCTGTGGCCACCCCGCAACCCCACGACCACGGGGCTGTTTCTTCCACGAGAAGCTCCCGTTCCTCCTGAATTCTCCCCTCTGCCCCGCCCCCAGCCCCGGCAGCCCGGGTTCCACTTTCCCTCTCTGCGAACTGGACTCGAGGTATCGCCTGTGAGTGGAGTCTCCCCAGGATTCTCCTTCTGTGACTGACAGACTAACGCGGCGTCATGCCTTCACCGTTCATGCCGTGGCGTGCATCACAACCCCCCCCCTTTGAGGCAGAATAGTGTTCCGTGGTTTGAGCCTGCCACGCACTTTGTTGATCCATTTACCCGTCAGTGGGCGTTCCGGCTGCCTCGACCTTGTGGCCTCTGTGCACGGCGCTGCGTGTGTACAGGGCCCAAATCTCTGTCCTGTCTCTGCTTGCGGCTGTGTTGGCTGCAGATAGAGTTTATTTATAGCTCATTTGGGGATTCTGCGTTTTGTCGCCGCTGTTGTTTTGAAGAACCGCCATGCTGCACCACCTCGAGTTTCCACCGGCAATTTACAAATTTCCGTTTCTCCACATCCTCGCCGATTTTTTTTTTCATTTTCTGTTTCTGTGGGATTTTTTTTTATTTTCATCGTAGCCAATCTAATGGGTGTGAAGGGGTATCTCGTGGTTTTGGTTTCTTTTTCTGCAGTAATCAGTAGTGTTGAGCATCTTTTCATGCATTCACTGGCCATTTGTACATTTCCTTTTCATTTTTTTTTTTTTTTTTTTTTGAGACAGAGTCTCACTCTGTTGCCCAGGCTAGAGTGAGTGCCGTGGCGTCAGCCTAGCTCACAGCAGCCTCAAACTCCTGGGCTCAAGTGATCCTGCTGCCTCAGCCTCCCCAGGAGCTGGGACTACAGGCATGCGCCACCATGCCCGGCTGATTTTTTCTATATATATTAGTTGGACAATTAATTTCTTTCTATTTTTAGTAGAGACGGGCTCTTGCTCTTGCTCAGGCTGGTTTCGAACTCCTGACCTCGAGCAATCCTCCCGCCTCGGCCTCCCAGAGTGCTAGGATGACAGGGGTGAGCCACCATGCCTGGCCCGTACATCTTCTTTAGATGAACGTCTGTTCCGTTCTTTTGCCCGTTTTTGCACTGAGTTGTTTGCATGTTGTTGATCCATGTTTCTCTATACATCATGGATGTGGATGCCCTACCGGATGTAGGGCATGCAGATATGCCTCCTGATGTTTGGGTTTCCATTTCACTCTCCCAACAGTGTCCTTCGATGAACAAAGCTTTCCCTGTTGATAAAGCCAAATTTACCTATTTTCTCTTTCATCGCCTGAGGTTTTGGTGTCATAGCCAAGAAGTCATTGCCAATGCTGATGGCATGAGGCTTTTCTCCAAGGTGCTTTCTAAGAGTCATATGGTTAGTGGTTTTTGTCTCTGGTGTTCAGTATGGGTCCAACTCCATCCTTTTCTGAGACAGAGTCTTGCTTTGTTGCCCAGGCTAGAGTGAGTGCCGTGGCATCAGCCTAGCTCACAGCAACCTCAGACTCCTGGGCTGGAGCGATCCTCCTGCCTCAGCCTCCCGAGTAGCTGGGACTACAGGCATGCGCCACCATGCCTGGCTAATTTTTCCTATATGTATATTAGTTGTCCAATTAATTTCTTTCTATTTTTAGTAGAGACAGGGTTTTGCTCTTGCTCAGACTGGTTTTGAACTCCTGACCTCAAGCAATCCGCCCGCCTCGGCCTCCCAGAGTGCTAGGATGACAGGCGTGAGCCACCGCGCCCGGCCTGTCCTTTCGAGTGTGAATATCTGGTTTTCCCAGCACCATCCACTGAAGAGACTGTTCTTTCCCCACTGACTGGCGGCAGCACCCTTGTCAAAACCCACTTGACCATTTATTTGAAGTTGTGTTTCTGCTCTATGCCCCTGGTCTAGCTGTAGTATGCAAATGAAAACCTGTTTTAATTTGTAGCTTTGTAGTAAGTTCTGAAATTGGGAAGTATGAGTCTTCCAATTTTTTTTTGAGATTATTTTAACTATTCAAGGCCCCTTGAGATTCCATATGAATTTTAGGATGATTTCTTCCATTTTGGGGGGAAAAAAAAGTATGTCATCAGGATGCTAATAGAGATTGCATTGTGTCTGTAGGTTGCATTGGGTAGTATTATCAGCTTAATAATGTTAAGTCTTTCAGTCCATGAACATAGGATGCCTTTCCATTTATTTATGTCTTTTATTTATTTCAATAACGTTTTGTAGTTTTCAAGGCACAAGTCTTTTACCTCCTTGGCTAAGTTTATTCCCAAGTATTTTGTTTTTTTAGATGCTGTTATAAATGGAATTTTTTTTTCTTAGTTTTTTTCTCAGATTGATCATTGTTGGTATATAGAAATGCAACTAATTCTTGATTGTATTCTGAAACTTTCCTGAATTCATTTCTTAGTCCTAACAGGTTTTTAGTAGAATCTTTAGGGTTTTCTGTGTATGAGATCATGTCATCTGCAAACAGAGATAATCTTACTTTGTCCTTCAGTATGTGGATACTTCTTACTTCTTTTGTCTTGCCTAATTGCACGGCCAAAATCTCCAATGCTGTGTCGAACAGAAGTGGCAAAAGCAAGCATCCTTCTCTTCTTCCTAATCTTGGAGGAAACAAACACTTCCATTCAGCCTTTCACTACTGACTATGACGTTCCACGTGGGTTTCTGTATATGGCCTTGATCACGCTGAGGGAGTTCCCTTCTATTTCTGGTTTGCTGAGTGTGTTTAATGATAGCTTCTTGCACTTCTTCTGTGTGCAGACCGAGAGCACACTCTGAAATGCAGCGGCATAAAAGCGAGTCCACGGAGGGCTGCAGCAGCCACTGGGAGCATGCGGTGCTCCCGTGTTTTGACTTAACTATGGAGAGAAAAACTAAACCGCCTCCAGACACGTGAATGACACTTCATGTCCTTTAAATATTCTTCCCTGCAAATCGTTATTCCCAGCTTTGATAAACACAAACCAACGATCAAACCGCAACCCGAAAGCTACTAGGCAAACCGACTGCCTGGCGTTACCGACTGTGAACGGAGTTCACAGGGCAGCGGCCACCCTTCCTTCGTCCTCTGTGGCGCTGTGGCCCCTGCCGTGCACCCAAACCCCACCTCGGTGGAGGAGGACAGACCCGACTCTGTGCTGTGCAGGGCTCCCTCTGGGGAGCAGGCTTTCTGGAGAAACCGAGGCTGTGAGCTCCCACCCCGCTCTGCCCCTACCGGAGACCCTCCCTGGCGGTGAGCTGCCCTGGGTCCCGCCGGTGTGCTAAGTGGGCACTAGGGGAGTAGCATCCTGTTCTCCACCCGTGGGCAGCCCGGCACTTTCGCCTCTGACGGCCGAGAAGGGAAATTACTGTGGGCCGAGGTTGCCCGAAACTTCACACGGCCGGGCACACCCCCCCCCAAGCCCCGTAGGTACCACGATCCCAGTCTCGGTCACGCCTCGAGAACCGTGCCCTGCACCCTCCCAGCCTCCCACCCACCACCCCCCTCCCCCCACCCCTGGTCCCCTGGGTGCCAGCAGGGCCGCCTGGCACCCGGAAAATCCGCCCTGTGCATCAGAGTCCTGGCTGCGATGGCTTTTCCCATCCGGTTGCCATGGGAACGGCAGTCAGATGGCAGAGGATAAGGTACGGGGAAGTTATAAAAAGGAGGCTGTCTCTAAACCTCACCTTGTCTCCGTCTCCCTGCGTTTCCATGGAAGCAGCCTCGGTAACCGCTGGCCAGACGCGTCCCTAGCTGTCACTCACTCAGACCTGGGGCCTTCCCGCCACAGGATCCGAGCTCACCCCCAGAGCTGGAAGTTTTATGGCAACGTCCACAGCCCCGGCTCTGACGGCCACCTCAGTTCTCAGGCTGGACTCTTCCCGGAAGGGGCCTCCCCACCCTGGCCCAGACCCTCAGGCGGGAACTGGGGCTCCTCCCTCTGCAGAGGGGCTCCCCTGGCTCCCTCAATGCTCCCTGTTCTGTGGCCCCCCCACCCCATCATTAAAACTGAGACCACTGAACCCTCGACCTGCCACCCTGCCAGTGCAGAACCTCCCGGTTTGTCCAAAATGACTGTCCCTACCCACCCCCTTCCTCTCTCTCTCTCTCTCTCTCCCTTTCTCTCTCTTTCTTTTTTCTCTCCTCCCTGTCCCCCTCCACACCATGTTTTACTTTCGCAGAGCTTTCTCCTTAATCACGCAGTGACAATTTCCCACCTTCAAAACTGCATTCCCTTTGTTGGAAATGCAAAGAGTCTCACTGTTTTCAAAGCCGGGTTGAGAGTTTTCTCGCAGTCATGTTTAACTGCCTCAAACACAAAGGGACCGTGGCCTGGGTTTGGCCGGAAACAAAAGTGTCCCGAGTTTCAGAGTGAATAGACGCAGGTTCTCTAGTGCCTGGAAAATCCAGGGCGTTATCTCCTGACTCCTCCCAGGGGCCTCCCTATCAGTATCGTAGATAAAGTGCAGACAGGGAAGGGTAATTGATTTAGTTTTCTTTCCTCTGGTCAGCCCTCTCTCTCTTCAAACTGCAGTTCCAAATTTATGCAAAAGACCCACCCAGCATCAGACAGTCACAGAACCCCCATAACGAGGTCTGGCTCACGGGACTGAAGTTCTGAAAATATGCCAGAACATTTCAGGTGAAGAAAAAAAAAAAAAAAACAGGCATCACTTTCTTTAGTTTTTCTTTGCAATGTGGTGTCTCCCTGTCCTTTTTCTTTTTTTTTTTTTTTAATTTTTTTTTATTTTGGCATATTATGGGGGTACAGATTTTAAGGTTTCAATAAATGCCCATTTCCCCCCCTCCCCCCAAAAGTCTGAGTCTCCAGCATGACCATCCCCCAGATGGTGCACATCTCTCTCATTATGTATGTATATACCCGCCCCCCTCCCCCCTCCCACCTGCCCAATACCCTATTACTGTAGTACCAGATATATTCTCCAGCAAACTGGTATTAACTGAGTAGCTCCCTGTCCTTTTAAAATTGCTCTGGGGCAGCCCTGAGGGATATTTGGGGCTCCCAGCCTGCAGCTCCCCCCTGACCCCTGACCCCTGACCCCATCCCTCGGTGGGGCAGGGGAGACACTTCCTGCTCCCCCTTCCCAGACAGGCCAGCGCGGCCTGAGAGAGGCAGTCTGGGGTTCAGGGGGTGCTCCTGTGCCCCATGACCTTGCCTTAAATAAATAAATGCCTGACAAAATGAACCGATAAATCTCAGGGAAGAAAACAGCCCAGGTAAACTATCGAAACCAGCCTGGGTAACGTTTTCCTTTTCTGCACGTTTCCTGTTCTAAAGGCTCTGGCCCTGACCCCAGACGTCGAGTCCACAGTCCTGCGAATTTATACCTGCTCGACGTCCCTCTGTCTCCGCTGCACAGAACTGTCCCAATCCCAGTCCACACCGATCCTCACCTGGATAGCCACAGCGCTGCTGACGAAGTGGCTCTCCCAAAGGCTCATCTAATTGTCCTGCTTTGAATGCTCCCAGGATTCTGCCCCTGAGTTGGCTCACAGAGCTGGGACTCACCGCAGAGCCCTGCGGCCCCCGGCCCCTGCCCAGCACCATGGATGGGTCCCCGGCACGCGCCCCTCCTGGGTCTGCCACCTCCCCCTGCCGTGGCCTCCTGCTAGAGATGCCCCCGTCCTTCCCAACGGGACCACCTGCCCCTGGGCCTGACCAGCTCTCTGCACAAAACTGAGCGAACAGCTCCTCTGCACCCCTGGGACCTTAGGATGGTGCTCCGCCTCCACTGTCCTCTTCGTTTTGATTTTCTTTCCCTCGACTCATTCTTTCTTCCCTTCAGCCACATCAGTCTTCTTCTAGGTCCTTAAAATAATGCGACCTCCGACTCCAAATTTCCGGACAGACCTTTGCTTCCCTTTGCGCTCAAACACTGGGCAACCTCACTTCCCCCCTCCCTGCTGCTAAGCAGATACCTCCGGATTTCAGAGAAGAGCTGGACGTGAATTATGAGAGCTCAGGTGTGCAGACGTAACATCTGTCTCAGGGAGAATTCTGGGAAAGGTTACCCCGTAGATCACTTACAAACACTTGACACACGCAGAAAGTGACTGCTGAGGCTGACCGGGAGAGAGGTCCGGCTGCACTACTTCCTATTCAGATGCTTCTAGATTACAGGTCAAGAGGCCATGGCTAGCTGGGTGCGGGTGGCTCACGCCTGTCATCCTAGCATTCTGGGAGGCCGAGGTGGGAGGATCCACTCAAGGTCAGGAGCTCGAAACCAGCCTGAGCAAGAGTGAGACCCCATCTCTACTAAAAATAGAAAGAAATTAATTGGGCAACTAAAAATATATAGAAAAAATTAGCCGGGCGTGGTGGCGCATGACTGTAGTCCCAGCTACTCGGGAGGCTGAGGCAGGAGGATCGCTTGAGCCCAGGAGTCTGAGGTTGCTGTGAGCTAGGCTGACGCCACGGCACTCACTCTAGCCTGGGCAACAAAGTGAGACTCTGTCTCAAAAAAAAGAGGCCATGGCCACCACATTTCTCACTGGCATTGCCTGTCTTCTGACTGGTCCTCCTCCCAATATAGTCCAAAATCCCAGTGAGACAATAAGCCCTGCCCCATCCTGGCACCCCTGGTCCACACGAACCACACCCAGCACCCTGTGGCAGGGAGCTCCTGGCACCTCGGCCCACCCCACACTTCACACCTGAGTCTCTGCTTGAGCAGTTTCCTTTTTTTTTTTTTGAGACAGAGTCTCACTTTGTTGTCCAGGCTAGAGTGAGTGCCGTGGCGTCAGCCTAGCTCACAGCAACCTCAAACTCCTGGGCTTGAGCGATCCTTCTGCCTCAGCCTCCCGAGTAGCTAGGACTACAGGCATGTGCCACCATGCCTGGCTAATTTTATATATATATATATATATCAGTTGGCCAATTAATTTCTTTCTATTTATAGTAGAGATGGGGTCTCGCTCAGGCTGGTTTTGAACTCCTGACCTTGAGCAATCCACCCGCCTCGGCCTCCCAGAGAGCTAGGATTACAGGCGTGAGCCACCGCGCCCGGCCGAGCAGTTTCCTTCTGAGGTTGTTCAGAACCCTTTCTGTGAAAGGTATTGCAGTCTCAGCCACCTCCTCCCATCGCCCTGGGTGTCACTCTGCCATTGCACTTGCCACAATGGTCCATCTTCTCTAACAAGGCACAGAAGGAGGACTTCAAGTGCAGACATTCCCTCTTATTCACTGGGCAGTCTTGTCATCTGCATTCAGCAGGTGCTCAATGTGCCTGTTAAACTCCCAGACTGAAGTGTTTTTTTCGAGAGCAAGATGATGCCGTAAGCATTGAATTATAGCATCGATAAATCTGAATTATAATTATTTCAATGACCACAACCAAAAATGTAATCACTCCTTTGCTCCAGTGACCACCCCCAGAGACCGCCGTTCACAGGGAGAATGGTCTGCAGCGGGGAGGTGCAGGAGCCCGTCCTTGGCCCCGTCTTGTTCAAGGTTTCAGCCATGTAAACAGATCACAAATTCGTGCAGGCTCACAAGCTGCGGGCAATGCGGCCAATGTTGGAATTGGAACGTGAAACTGTTTCACCAGGTTGCAACAATGTAAACAACTAAGCAACATAAAGTGAGACAAGAAATGATACAAAGTTCTTCTCTTGAGTTTCACACCCCACTACTGATTGTTACTATTCGAAGACCAGAGTAATAACAATTAGTTTTCTCCAGGTGGTTGAAGACTCAGGGAAATAGACTTGCACCAGCTCTGTGGGCTTCAGAAGACGGGCAGGTGGGTAGATTTTACCAGGAAGTATACGACACAGACAAAAGAAAGCATTTTCGGGGCGGGGGGCCTCCATGGAACGGCATCCTCTGTGGAAACGTGAGTTCCCCGTATTTTGAGGGAAAAACCACTCCTCTGGGAAACCTCCAGTAGGTTGCCCGGCTGTTAGAAAACGGGAGGCGTTTTTATCAGTTCTCTGTTCTTTGGTTCTTACGAGCAATCCATGCCGTAGATTTTTATCTATATTTACGTCTAACGGTCACTTACGCATAATCCACGACACAAGCCATAGCATTTACTAAAAAATGGTGTTCTTAGGCCGGGCGCGGTGGCTCACACCTGTAATCCTAGCTCTCTGGGAGGCCGAGGCGGGCAGATTGCTCGAGGTCAGGAGTTCGAAACCAGCCTGAGCAAGAGCGAGACCCCGGCTCTACTACAAATAGAAAGAAATTAATTGGCCAACTAATATATATATACAAAAAATTAGCCGGGCATGGTGGCGAATGCCTGTAGTCCCAGCTACTCGGGAGGCTGAGGCAGGAGGATTGCTTGAGCCCAGGAGTCTGAGGTTGCTGTGAGCTAGGCTGACGCCACGGCACTCACTCTAGCCTGGGCAACAAAGCGAGACTCTGTCTCAAAAAAAAAAAAAATGGTGTTCTTGAGTTAATGAAGGTGGAAGTTGTGTGTTTACAATAAATCCTGCCTGGAAAAAAAGGCTCTTTTAAACGTGTAGTGTGGAGTGGATTAATAAAATGTGGTATATGTATACCATGGAGTACTACTCAGCTTTAAGAAACAGTGCTGATATAGCACCTCTTGTATATTCCTGGATAGAGCTGGAGCCCATTCTACTAAGTGAAGCATCTCAAAAACAAGCACCACATGCACTCACCAGCAAATTGGTGTTAACGGATCAACACCCCAGTGGACATATAGGAGCACCATTTATCGGGTGTCCGGAGGGTGGGAGGGGGGAGGAGGGGATGGGTATATAAAACCACAACGAGTAAGATGTGCAACGTTTGGGGGATGGACATGCTTGAAGCTCTGACTCGAGGGGGGAGGGGCGCATGGGCAATATACATAACCTTAACACTAGTACCCCCATAATACGCTAAAATAATAAAAAAAAGGATTATAAACAAAAAAAATAATATAAAATAAACGTGTAGTGTGGGAGAGAAACATTTGTTAGGATACATCTTCGACGTTATTTTGAGTCAGTGCCGGTTTTAAGTATACATTTCTGTTCATTTAACTTTAACATTTCCAATCGTCTCCTTATATACATCCACAGGGCCTACAGGGTATAGCAATGCATATTTTCATCAACAATATTTTGGCTTGCAATTTGCTGTATCAGGGTTTGGAAAAGTATACGCACACGCATCACAATTGGAAAATGAGTCATCGATAGAGTTGCGGATAAAGTACTTTAGCTTATGAGCCCCTCCTCAGACTTGCTTGTATTGAAAACCTTCTCCCTTTTCAACCCGAGTCCTTTTGCTGCAGACAAGCAGAAGTAGGTGCGGCGGCTCAGGGCATCTCCCGCCCTGAGCGTGGGGAAGTGTGGGGCAGGATGGGCGTGGCAGGGTGATCTCGGGGCTGCCGTCCCCCCCCCAGGGCTGGGGCTCACGTACACTCGGCCTCACCCAACCCAAACTGCCCCACTGCCCGTGAGCTCCTGCCGGATCCTGGTTCCCTTCCTTGGTTGGATTTACCCTGTGCGTGTAAAACCCACTGCCCGGGACAGGTTTGGTCCCGACGGCCCCCATGGCGCCCCTGCCAACCCGTCTCTGAAGCTGTCATCTCCCTGGAATGTCCTCAGCCTCTTCCTGCTCGCTGTCCCCTCCGAGTGCCAGTGTCATCTCTCCCGACGAGAGAGGTGCCCCAAGCACCGGCGGTGTCTGATTCATCTTCTCTCCCGGATGCACCTGTCTGTCAGCACCTGCGGACAGCGGGCTTCTTAGGAACGAACACACACACCGTCGATTAAGACAGCAGCCATCTAACAGATCAATTTAGTATATTAATAACAAGGTGATTTCGGGATTTTCGAGCCAACCCGCCCCAGGGGTTTTTATCGTTGGAGGCTTCTCCATAAGCCCCAGAATTTATCTCCCACGAGAATGTAAACGTGTGTGGTAAGATGATCCAGTGATCATGAAGTAGCACAAGTGAAATCTGGAGTGTCTGTTGGTTTCCGAAACTGCACTTTTTCGAGACAAATTCTGAGGTCAGAATACTATTAAATGAAATAAAAAAGAAAGAAAGAGGCCGGGCGCGGTGGCTCACGCCTGTCATCCCAGCACTCTGGGAGGCTGAGGTAGGGGGATCTGCTCCAGGTCAGGAGCTCAAAACCAGCCTGAGCAAGAGCGAGACCCCATCTCTACTAAAAAAAAAAAAAAAAAAAAAAAACAGAAAGAAATTAATTGGACAACTAAAAATATATAGAAAAACTTAACCGGGCATGGTGGCGCATACCTGTAGCCCCAGCTACTCGGGAGGCTGAGGCAGGAGGATCGCTTGAGCCCAGGAGTTTGAGGTTGCTGTGAGCGAGGCTGACGCCACGGCACTCACTCTAGCCCAGGCAACACGGTGAGACTCTGTCTCAAAAAGAAAAAAAGAAAAAAAAAGACTACAGTCGCACAGTGAAGCTGTGACTACATTTGCGTCTGGAAACTGCGCAGCGTTTGCAATTGAGGAGAGGCGGCGGCTCACGTCCTGGCTGTGCCAAAGGCGGCTCTAGCAGAGGCCAGTGGAGCGGCATCTCTAGGCATCTGTTCTGCTGCTGCGGAAGCGCCCAGATCACACCAGCCCAAGTCCCCGTCTCTGATAGACACGACTCCTCTGGCGTCTCCGTCAGCACTTCCTGCGGGCACCTTAGCGCGTCCCCAATTCCTGGAGGGCCATCTCGGCAGCTTGGGCAGGAAGGCGTCGCCGCGGTGGGGAGAACACAGCTGGTGCACGGTCAGGGGACCCCGTCTGCCTGGGGGGCCGCTCGGGCCAGGCACCCCGACTTTCTCGGCTGCAAAACAACAAAACTGTTATTCCAGAATTTTTTTTTTTTTTTTGAGACAGAGTCTCACTCCGTTGCCCTGAGCTAGAGTGCCGTGGCGTCAGCCTCGCTCACAGCAACCTCAAACTCCTGGGCTCACGCGATCCTCCTGCCTCAGCCTCCCGAGTAGCTGAGACTATACAGGCATGCGCCACCATGCCCGGCTAATTTTTTCTATATATTTTTAGTTGCCCAGCTACTTTCTTTCTATTTTTAGTAGAAACAGGATCTCTCTCGTGCTCAGGCTGGTCTAGAACTCCTGAGCTCAAACGATCCTCCCTCCTCTGCCTCCCAGAGTCCTGGGATTACAGGCGTGAGCCACCATACTCGGCCCATTCCAGATTTCGTGTCCAGTAATTCAGGGAGGTACAAAAGGTGTCTCAGGTGGGCACGGAGGGAGGGCCATCTCCTCCCATCCCAGCCACGTACGGCCGAGGCTTCTCACCTTGCACGGTGGAAGGGAGAAGAAACTCAAGTTCTGGCCCAGAAGAAGGCGGACACCTCTGTCCGTGGTGCTGCTGCTGCATGGGGGGGGGCAGGCCGAGACTCCTGACCCTGGGAAGACCTGCAGATGTCTCCGGCGCCGTTAGCTCTTTGCTACCTGCCCCCCTGCAGAGCACCTGGAGAGAGCGTCCACACTGGACAACATCAGCACAATAACACTGTCCCCAGGAGACAGTCGTATGACAGCAACCACACCAGGACTCACCAGTGTGGCCGAGCCGGACAAAGTCACACACGTGCCAACGCCCAGGAGCAGGCGTGTTTCCCAGAGAGAGAGAGAGAGAGAGAGGCCGCCCCAGTCCGAGGCCTGGGGTGTGGGAGGCTTCCCTAAGACCCCACACACACACAACCCTGGGCACCCAGGGTCCCTCCCACCTGCACCTCTGCCCCGAGGAGTCGGTCCAAATCGGCAACCCCATTCGACCACATTTTAAATTTGCTGGTATTTGCTGGTATTTTAGCTCCCCAAATATTTAAATTTTCAAGTAATTATATTAATTTGCGGGGGGGGGGGTGTTGGGTAGAAAAAACAGAAAAAGGACAGGTCTGGTCCTGGCAGCCTCGCAGGGATGACACATTAAAAACACGTCGGCTAGAAAGCGGCTATTATAAGTCGCTGGCGTGGAAGCTGCCTGTCAGTGAGTCTGGGCTTTCGATCCCACTGTAATTACGGGAAGAAAGCCCCCATCCCGGCGGCGGTGGGGAGCATTTAAAATTACAGCTGAGGTGGTAAATTACTGGTCCTCAACGTCCCCGTCAGACAGATTGCTTTCATCTCCGGGACAGGGACGCGGCGTCAGAGCCAGCCCCCCCCACCCCGGGCGAGCTTAATGTGCACCATTTAGAAGCCCATGGCGGAGGCACGAGGGATGTGGCGGAGATCTTACAATCTGCCGGCGTAAACATTTATTTCCATTCCCTCCAAGCGTGCGCGGATGCCAGCTCTGTGTGGGGAGGGCTGCGCCATCCGTTCCCGTTTCGCCTCCGTCTCCCAGAGCGAAGCTGACCGGCTCCCAGGCAGGGGGCCCTGGTCCTGCTGGGGTCGGCCACCGCGGCGGCAATGCATTTTGTGTCTGTCGCTGCACCCTGGCCCTGAGCCTCCCCCAGGCTCCCGTGGTGCCAGCAGCCCCAGAGCTGGGGCTTCCTGCGTCAACACAGCCCCGGACCAAAACAGCTGGGCCGGCTCTGCGACGCGCCTTCCAAGCTCAGCCTGGTGTTCGGGGGAGCCCAGGAGGAGGCAGGGAGGAGAAAGGTCTCTCCCGTGGAGCTGCACACGCCTTAATCAGTTCTTTTTTTTTTGGAGACAGAGTCTCACTCTTGTTGCCCGGGCTAGAGTGAGTGTCGTGGCGTCAGCCTAGCTCACAGCAACCTCAAACCCCTGGGCTCAAGCGATCCTCCTGCCTCAGCCTCCCGAGTAGCTGGGACTACAGGTATGAGCCACCATGCCTGGCTAATTTTTTTCTATATATGTTTTTATTTATTTTTGAGGCAGAGTCTCACTTTGTTGCCCAGGCTAGAGTGAGTGCAGTGGCGTCAGCCTAGCTCACAGCAACCTCAAACTCCTGGGCTCAAGCAATCCTGCTGCCTCAGCCTCCCGAGTAGCTGGGACTACAGGCACGGGCACCACCATGCCTGGCTAATTTTTTCTATATATATTTTTAGTTGTCCAATTAATTTCTTTCTATTTTTAGTAGAGACGGGGGTCTCGCTCTTGCTCAGGCTGGTCTCTTCAAACTCCTGACCTTGAGCAGCGATCCTCCCACCTCGGCCTCCCAGAGTGCTAGGATGACAGGCGTGAGCCACCACGCCCGGCCCTCAATCGGTTCTTGATAACCCAACCTGCCTTTCCCTTTGGCTCTGCCAGGGAGATGTTTGCTTTGAAGACCTCGGAGAGCCTGAAGAGCAGCAGTGGCCCTTGCACACGCGTGTGCTCCCCAAACCTCATACCCCCACTGTTAGCAAGCACTGGAAGGGTGTACACCTGCCAGGGGAAAGATAGAGACAAAGTGACTGCTCTGCTCAGACAGAAAGCGTTGTAGCTGCCCAAACTCCCCACTGTGCCTGGAAGAAGGGAGAGGAGCGTGCTGAGATTTTACTTCTTGTTTTAAATAACATTCGTGAGTTGCCTTATCTTTCCCAAGTGTGTATAAAATGCACAGGTGCACACACAAACGGGGTGATTCTCAGCCCCATCCTGCTTTGCAAGTCGCATAGTTGTGCGAGCCTCTCTGGTTAGGGCTCACTCCGCCTGGGGGTGGGCAGAGCTGGGGGCAGGGGAGGGCAGAGTTGGCAGCCGCGTCCTGGCTCCTGTCACAGCCGTCAAAACTTGCAAACTGGCCGGGCGAGGTGGCTCACGCCTGTAATCCTAGCTCTTGGGAGGCTGAGGCGGGCGGATTGCTCAAGGTCAGGAGTTCGAAACCAGCCTGAGCAAGAGCGAGACCCCATCTCTACTATAAATAGAAAGAAATTAATTGGCCAACTGATATATATAAAAAATTAGCCGGGCATGGTGGCGCATGCCTGTAGTCCCAGCTACTCGGGAGGCTGAGGCAGAAGGATCGCTTTGAGCCCAGGAGTTTGAGGTTGCTGTGAGCTACGCTGACGCCACGGCACTCACTCTAGCCTGGACAACAAAGCGAGACTCTGTCTCAAAAAAAAAAAAAAAAAAACTTGCAAACTGCCACCGGTCCCTGTCCCCTCAAGGCCCCCACTCACCAAAAGGTTTTCTGGGGACGTCCAGCTGATGGGACGCTCTGACAGGTGACTGCCCCGAAGCTGCGCTGGGTGGAGGGGCATAGGGGGCTCGGGCAAACGCCGCCCCCGCTGGGTGCCAGGGCCAGGGGTGGGCGGGCCAGGGGTGGGGGAGGGTGATTATGCCCCGAAAAGAGGGGCAGAGAAGCTGAACGGAGACCTTAATCATTTCGCTTCGGAAAATAAAAACCTGATGGCAAAATAATTATTAAAAACAACTTAAAAATCATCTGTGATGCTTCAAGGACAAAAAAAAAGAGAAAAAGATTTAGAAACTCACCTTGCAGCTTAATTGGGACAATTATTTAAGGTCTATGGGAGGCCAAGGAATGTACCGGAGATCAATATCGTTAAAGAATCCCTCTGGAAAATGTGCTTTTTTCTGATCAGGGCAAATTTCTTTAAAAAAAAAAAAAGTATATGCAGGGAAAGAATTAGATAAATTGCCCTTGAAATTTCTCCATTCTCATTTGGTGAGAAATAAATCACCCAACTCGATGATAAAAGGATTATGAGTTGGATTCTCATTTCCTCGCTGGGGAAGAGCTGTAATTACAGGGACCATATTTTCTGAACCAAACACTAGGACCACAGGCCAGACAAGCGCACGTGTACATACAGAAAGGCAAAATAGGACGAGTCCCTGCAATGGAAAATGACCTCCCAGAGCTGGCGCCACACTGAGCCCCAGTCACAGAAATAATTGGGTTTGGGGCGTTTTTCATGATGCCATTGATACGACACTTCCCAATCGAGTCTGAAGTACGACATGGTGAAACGGTTTCCTCACTGCTCCGTCCACACGGAGCAGCAGACACTGACTTCAAAAAAGTCAATTCACTCTGGGAGGCCGAGGCGGGAGGATCGCTCAAGGTCTGGAGTTCAAGACCAGCCTGAGCAAGCAAGAGATCCCATCTCTAATAAAAATGGAAAGAAATTAGCTGGACAACTAAAAATATATGGAAAAAATTAGCTGGGCATGGCGGTGCATGCCTGTAGTCCCAGCTACTCGGGAGGCTGAGGCAGGAGGATCGCTTGAGCCCAGGAATTGGAGGTTGCTGTGAGCTAGGCTGACGCCACGGCACTCTAGCCCGGGTGACAAACTGAGACTCTGTCTCAAAAAAAAAAAAAAAAAAGTCAATTCGGTCCAGTCAAAATAACTATTTTTCTCATCCTGCAAAGACAGTCAAAACCAACAGACTACATTAATATAACGTCCAAACGAGCATTTAAATTCGGCCGTGAGACCTGTCAGCTCGTTGCACATAATTTTTTACATTAGTTGCATTGACGAGCGTTTGGTCTACCCCACTTTAGGCAAATCTAGTATTAAAGTTTTAAACAATATGCTTTAGGGAGTAATTATGTGCATTGTTAAATGGGTCTTCATTTTCCAAGAGCTTTCACCAGGAGGGTCTTCTAGGTTGGGTACTGCCCAGGTTATTTAAGAATGAACAAATGATTAGCCAGCAGAGTGAGGCTCAGGCAGGAAAAAACGTAAAAGCAGAGATGCCTTTGCTGCCGGGAGCTCGCCAAGCGCGCAGACGGCAGGTCCGAGGGGGCTGTGAGGTCGGAGGGCGGGATGGCAGGTTGCTCTCTCAGGAGCCCGAGGTGGACATGGTCCCACTGGTCCCGCAGGCCAGAGGCCAGGGCACAGGGAAAGCTCCTCCGGCAGCCAGTGGGGAAGAATCTTCCAGGCAAGACGGGTGTGCCAAAGGGCCCGGAGTCCACAGGTGGCGGGATAAACAGAAAAGGCTCCCTCACCCGAGAAAGGTCACAGAGAAACCAGTGCACAAACTGGCCACTTGGGGAACGCCAAGGCCACCTGCACAAGGTGGGAGGACACTCCGAGAGCCACGGGGGACCTGGAATGGGACAGGTCAGCCCTGGGGACAATGCATCCACAAACTGTCCCGGGAGGGTGTTCTCAACAAAACACAGCAGCCTGGGGGTGTGAACGACAGAGCCAGCAACTGACGGGGGGAGGGCAGGCGGGAAGCTGGAACTGCTGGAAGGTTGGGATTGGCGGATGCCGGGGTAGCGGCCGTGGACAGATGCCAATGTAGAGAAGGAACCAGGACCGGCTGGTTGTAGGCACATGTGTCTCCTCCAGGGCAGGGCAGGGTGGGGGGAAGGGGCTACTAGTGATCCTTTCACCACCGCCATGACCTCGAGTTCATCTCGAGGATTAATACCGTGTTTCCCCGAAAATAAGACAGGATCTTATATTTATATTTCCTTAAGAAGACACCCTAGGGCTTATTTTTAGGGCATGTGTTATTGTTTTTTTAAGTACAGTACAACCATCTACATTGATTCAAATAGAGTTAAGTCGTCTTCTTCTGGAACATCATCATCACTCTGCAAACCCCGAATTCCGTCCTGAATTTCTTGCGACTCTATTTCCTTTAGAATTGTTGGCCCCAATCTCTCCTGTCGAGCCATAGGGCTCTCATGGGGCAGAGGAGAAGGGCTGCTCGTCTTCTTTCCCGCTCCGAGACGACATGCATGGGTTGTGCACATGTGCTGCGTGGCCACGCCCGTCACTGGGTCTTATTTTCGGGGTGGGGCTTCTATTGCGCACATGCTTAGAAATCCTGCTGAGGCTTATTTTATAGGTAGGTCTTATTTTCAGGGAAACATGGTAGCATCAACTCTCAATGCCCCAGAAAGACCACCCAGTGATCCAGCCAGGAGGCAGAGCTCAGCTCCCGGGATTTCTGCAGGGGGGCAGAGCCACCGGGGCAGGGCCTGAGCTGGGGCCTCTGCATGGAAAACCAGGGCAGGTGTCTACAGGTGGAGCCATGAAGGCGGGTCTTGCAGCAGTCCTCAGGGTAACTTCAGATGGGCAGGGACAGTCCAGGGGGCTTCTGGGAAGCCCCTCTGGGCCACCTGTCGGGCCGACGGATAATCTACTCACTTGGACCACAGGCTTGGCTTTCCTGGGCGGATCTTCCTGGGGGAAACAGTGGGTTAGCTCCTCATGGTCCAGTGTCGTTCAACCCTGGACAAGGGATTCTATCTGCTTCTGTTCTCACTTGTAGACAGATGTCTAAAAAAAGTTTCTCGAGCTCTCTCTCTCTCTCTCTCAATCCCCAGGTGGAATTAGATAAAGAGTATAAGTTTCATTGCTTTGAAATATTTAATTATGTGTGAAATTAATACATTTAGTTCAGCTCGGTTGATAATTTACCTGGGAAAAGCACACAAATGAGTGTGACCTGTGTTGTTCATTCTGAATGTCCTACTATGAATCAAACTTTTCGACCACTCTTACGAATGAGCTGGCCAACATACGAACTACTGCAATTCTTCGAGTCACATGTATTAAAGAAAAAAAGAACTATTTTGCTTAAGATGATGTGTTACTTTGTTTGCATTCACAAAAGACGTATCTGCGTGAGGAGCAGGTGGGAACTGGGAGTAGTTTTCACAAACGAAAATGCTTTCTTTCGGTAAATTCTTTACTATTAAAAAATAAATCTTCAGTTGGATGAATTAGAAATGGATTTGTACCCATGAAGAAATTTTGAAATTGACAATCATAAATGATTTGATTCTCTCTAAAATAATGGTAGTATATTAATTTTTTTTAAAAGTAACACTCCCAATAAGAAAGTTTTTCTGATGCTATAAAAAATTTAGACCCCAACACATCAAACCTTTTTAGAGAATGAAATGACAATACCCTAAACTCACTGTTAGCTCTGACCAGGACTTAACTTTTCATAAAGAAATGTCAGATTGTTTTTAACCTATGCATTATTATTATTCAATCATTACTTCTGTTTTCTTTGAAAAAAAATTTTTTTTTTCATTTTTATTGACTCAGGTCTAGCTACTTAATCCACAGTTACACAAGTAATTCAATATTATCATAGTCTGAATTACCTGGCACCCTAAGTCAGTAAATCTATATTTCCTAATTATTTTGCTCATCATAATCATTATAAATTAACATTTTAAATTCAGAGAGTGACTATTTTTAAATATATATCAAACGATTAAATTTCTTCCAGGTGGTGCTTGATTTGCACCTGGCAGAAGCTCAGGGAAGCATCTGGTCCTCAGCGAAGCACCTCCTCTCACCTGCAGCCACCTGCTGACAGTTCGTACCTGCGTGCAGGACTCTGGGCTGCTTATAAACAAATCGTGCCTGTGAAACTCACATGCTTCAGTGACAACATAGTCACTCTTTCCATGGAGGGGGAAAAGCCCGACTGGAATTTTCTTCCAGTCTTGTGTTTTGCAAGCAAATTTTTACCACGTGATTAAACTTATTTAGAATATACTTTGGAGCTTTTCAGTATTTAAAAAAAAGCAGCAGCACGCCTGTAATCCCAGCACTCTGGGAGGCTGAGGCGGGAGGATGGCTCAAGGTCGGGAGTTCGAAACCAGCCTGAGCAAGAGCGAGACCCCGTCTCTACTAAAAAATAGAAAGAAATTACTTGGAGCCGGGCGCGGTGGCTCATGCCTGTAATCCTAACACTCTGGGAGGCTGAGGCAGGCGGATTGCTCAAGGTCAGGAGTTCAAAACCAGCCTGAGCAAGAGCGAGACCCCGTCTCTACTATAAATAAAAAGAAATTAATTGGCCAACTAAGATATATAGAAAAAATCAGCCAGGCATGGTGGCACATGCCTGTAGTCCCAGCTACTCGGGAGGCTGAGGCAGGAGGATCGCTTGAGCCCAGGAGTTTGAGGTTGCTGTGAGCTAGGCTGACGCCACGGCACTCACTCTAACCTGGGCAACAAAGTGAGACTCTGTCTCAAAAAAAAAAAAAGAAATTACTTGGGCAACTAGATATATATACAAAAAAATTAGCCGGGCGTGGTGGCACGTGCCTATAGTCCCAGCTACTCGGGAGGCTGAGGCAGGAGGATTGCTTAAGCCCAGGAGTCTGAGGTTGCTGTGAGCTAGGCTGATGCCACGGCACTCTAGCCCGGGCAACAGAGTGAGACTCTGTCTCAAAAAAAAAAAAAAAAAAAAAAAACATGGCACAGTCTGAATTTGTGAAGAATATTAAAAGCCAACAAGAAACTAAATGCTCCATGCCCCTGGCTGATTGAACTTAGCCAGATGTTTTCCTTTCTGCCCAGCGGAATGGTGACATTATTGGAGGTTAATAGTGAAGAGTTCATCTAAATTAGGTGGCCGTAAAGTTCTTAATTTAGCCATTGAGTGCCTAATAGAGATTAAATTGGGCCTGGAGACACTGTGTGGGCTCCCTCCCACCTTGAGGGAGCCAGGCTGCCACTTTGCCAGAGCACGGGAGGCACCGGGGCCGGGCGCACTGAGACTTGTCCCCTTTTCACATAACACCTTCTATTTCTCCCAGCAAGGACCTGGCTCTCCGGGATTTACCAAGACGTGTGTGTTCCCTCGGGCTCCTCCCCCGGGGACCTCTCCGTGGACGGGCATCCCATTTCTGCTCCAGGAATCCTGGGGAAAACGGCTTGGTCTGTGGGGGCAGAGGGTCATGGGTGGAAGAGCTTAGAGGAGAAGTAGCGGTCACAGGAGGAGGCTTGGGATGAGCAAGGGAGAAATGAGAAAGGGAGAAATGAGATCGGATCCGAGGACGTGGGACTCCATGGCAATGTTTTGCTTTAAAAATAACCCGGAAGGCCGGGCGCGGTGGCTCACGCCTGTCATCCTAGCACTCTGGGAGGCCGAGGCGGGAGGATTGCTCGAGGTCAGGAGTTTGAAACCAGCCTGAGCAAGAGCGAGACCCCCCATTTCTACCAAAAAAAAAATAGAAAGAAATTAATTTGCCAACTAAAAAAATATAGAGAAAAAATTAGCCGGGCATGGTGGCGCATGCCTGTAGTCCCAGCTACTCGGGAGGCTGAGGCAGAAGGATCGCCTGAGCCCAGGAGTCTGAGGTTGCTGTGAGCTAGGCTGACACCACGGCACTCTAGACTGGGCAACAGAGTGAGACTCTGTCTCAAAAATAAAATAAAATAAAGAATAAAAAATAAACTGGGCCGGGTGCGGTAGCTCACGCCTGTCATCCCAGCACTCTGGGAGGCCAAGGTGGGTGGATTGCTCGAGGTCAGGAGTTCGAAACCAGCCTGAGCAAGAGCAAAGACCCCATCTCTACTATAAATAGAAAGAAATTAATTGGCCAACTAATACATATAGAAAAAATTAGCCGGGCATGGTGATGCATACCTGTAGTCCCAGCTACTCAGGAGGCTGAGGCAGGAGGATCGCTTGAGCCCAGGAGTCTGAGGTTGCTGTGAGCTAGGCTGAAGCCACGGCACTCACTCTAGCCTGGGCAACAAAGCGAGACTCTGTCTCAAAAATAATAATAATAATAAAATAAAATAGACATGCTTATCGCAGAGGAGCGGGGCGCGGGGCAGTACAGACCAAGACTGGAGGGACTGGGGGCGCGAGTCCACCATGGAAGAAAAGGAGCAAGGAGCGGGTCCTCCTCCCGGGAGCGCGCAGGGCGGGAGCGCGCAGCAAGGCGAGGCCGCGTGTGCAGCGTGGAGCGCGCGCGAGGGAAGCGGCGGTTACGCGCCAGCGGGGACCCCCGAGAGTCAGGGCGCAGGTGACCGGCGAGGCTCGGACTGTCAGTGGGAGCAGGGGCGGCGTCTGGGTGCACCCAGGTTGGGGGCTGGTGGAGCTGCCCCGGGATCTGTTTCCTCTGAACGAGACCCCGCGAAACTTCTCCGCGCCAGCCGCTCCCTTTTCTACTGAGGACGTTTGCAAAAACAATTTCTAACATTTATTTTAACAAACCTCGCACTTTTTTCTAGAGAATTGAAAAAAACCTTGACTCATAGTCCTCCTTTTCTTGTTGAAAACACTTCTTAAATTTCCGAGACCCTTGGTTTAAGCAGCCGGGAGCTTACAATAGACAAGCTCGTTCAGGTGAACAGAATTATTGACTCTTGCAACTGTATTTTTTTTTTTTTTTTGAGACAGAGTCTCACTCTGTTGCCCAGGCTAGAGTGCCATGGCATCAGCCTAGCTCACAGCAACCTCAAACTCCTGGGCTCAAGTGATCCTCCTGCCTTAGCCTCCCGAGTAGCTGGGACTATAGGCATGTGCCACCATGCCCGGCTAATATTTTTCTAGATATATTTTTAGTTGCCCAATTAATTTATTTCTATTTTTTAGTAGAGACAGGGTCTCGCTCTTGCTCAGGCTGGTTTCCAACTCCTGACCTTGAGCAATCAGCCCGCCTCAGCCTCCCAGAGTGCTAGGAATACAGGCATGAGCCACCAGGCCCGGCCTCTTGCAACTATATTTACTCAAATAGGTAACTGTGACACTTTCCTAATTTTGTATCCAAATAGCATGAACACAGAGACAGTGGGATTAACAGAAAATGCGGAAGAGTGAGGAATGCAAGGATTCCTGCGTGATGTCTTTGAGAAGAATGTTCTCCTTGAGAGAGACTCAGCAGCTAATAAATCAAGGTGCTTCAGGGTTACGCGAAGCAGCTGAATTTTCATCACAGAAAATAGGACCTTTTTTATTTAAATGGAATCACTCGTTTAAAGCAAAAATGTAAAACTGGAAATGGCAGTGAAGGTAGCTTCTCCTCCAGGGAAATTTCGACGTATCTGTGTGCATTAACATCGTTTAATGTTCTTTCCTGAGAGCTCTGGGAGGTGGAGAATTTCAGACAACAAAAATTAAGTGATCGTGATATATACGATTTTTTTATTATTATTCTAAAGGTGTTTACAACACTACAAAGTAGTAAATGTAGAATAACCCAATTCCGGTGGCAACACTGTCACATATTATTATTTTTGGAATATCAGAGTAGCTTTTGAGTGAAAAGCCGGGCATAATTGCCTTTTTAACCACAGACATTACCAGCTTTTGTGCTTGAGAGATAAATGTGCCCGCTAAAAACCAGTGAAGAGTTTCTTTAAAATAGAAAGGGATCTGGACTAATTGCAAAAGAATGGGGAAAAAGCTGTTAGGAAATTATAGATCTCCCCCATGATTCTCCATATGACAAATACTAGAAAACTGACAGTTGATAAGTGTCAGTGGCTTCTGAAGGGTTGCTGTATTTGAGTGGAGGTATTCATTCTACGTGCGCCACGGGGTTGCACACACATGAGCACGCACACACAGCTCACATGTGTGAGCATATGCACAGGAGCATGCACACACAGCACATACACTCACGGGCATGCACACAGAACATGCACATACAAGCACACACACACACACCAGCAAGCACATGAGCACACACATGTGCACGCACACACACAAGCACACACACACATAGCAGCACATGCACAAGCATGAACATGCTTGAGTATGCACACACATGGCACATGCAAGCATGCATACACATGAGCATATACACACACACAAGCACACACATACAGGAGCATGCACACAGAGCACATCCACTCATGAGCATGTACACACAAGCACACACAAGCACACATAAGTGTGCACACACATAGCACATATTCAAGCATGCACACACTCGACATGCACACAGAGCACATACACTCATGATCATGCACACACAAGCACACAAGCACACAAACACAGCATGCACACAAGAGCATGCACACACACAAGCACACACATACATAGCAGCACATGCACAAGCATGAACATGCATGAGTATGCACACACATGGCACACACAAGCATGCATACACATGAGCATATACACACACACAAGCACACACATACAGGAGCATGCACACACAGCACATCCACTCATGAGCATGTACACACAAGCACACACAAGCACACATAAGTGTGCACACACATAGCACATATTCAAGCATGCACACACTCGAGCATGCACACAGAGCACATACACTCATGATCATGCACACACAAGCACACAAACACAGTATGCACACAAGAGCATGCACACACACAAACATACACACAGAAGCACACACATAGCACATACATGAGCATGTACACACACGAGCATGCACACATAGCACATACACTCATGAGCACGCACACGAACATGCACACACACACGAGCACGCACACACATGGCACATACACAAAACAAGACCCCCGTAAGAGCCGCTGCTGTGATAAAATGAGGTTATATTGCAAAAGGTGAGGACGGGGCTTGAACCTGAACTATGCACCTGACTTCTCTCGCGTGCAGATACTTTCACTCAGCTCAGCGAACGCGTGCTTGGTTAGGCAGACAAGCGCTGTCAAGCAAAGAAAGGCGGTATTATTGAGCAGCGTGC
Organism: Microcebus murinus; assembly: GCF_040939455.1. Classification (NCBI taxonomy): domain Eukaryota; kingdom Metazoa; phylum Chordata; class Mammalia; order Primates; family Cheirogaleidae; genus Microcebus; species Microcebus murinus. Next base: position 25,430,993 of record NC_134128.1, read on the forward strand.
TCTAACTGAAGCGGCGGTCGCGTCACAAACCCTGCCCTCCACAGTCTATGAAATGGTTCAGTTCTCTTTTTAAAACGTGGTTACAAACTTTCCCAAATGTCGTCTTGTGAGCACTCTGCGGACTGAAACCCTCAAGGCCCCGCCCTCGGGTGCCACCCGCAGCCCACGCCCCAGCCGGGTGGCAGCCGGCAGGCAGTGACGGGCAGCCCGGGGACAGGAGCTGCTGGAACCAGCTTAAGTTCTGGGCTTCGGACACGTTCTGTGAACTCCAAAGTCACGCAGGTAGAGCGAAAGGTGAGCTCCGTGGCGGGCGGCAGGGTGATGATGATGAGAAGGCATCTGTGCAGGTGCAGGGCGCTGCTCGACCAGGGTGGCCGGGAAGGCCTGGCCCCCACCAGCGGGAGGAACAAAGTCCCCTAAGTCAATGGTCCTGCTTTGACAGCAGCAGAGAATAGATCATCTTTAACCCGCTTCTCCACCAGAAATAACCTGAGGGCAATTAAAGCTCCAAAAAGCTTCTTTGAGTTCATTTTACACAAAGCTGTTGCTTAGACAGCTGCCAGAACCCAGAGCTGCCGCCCCAGCACCCGCCCTAACTGGGGCGTCCACGCCCAGGGACACACCTCTCGTTGGGGGCTTCGCTGGCCTTGAGCCGGGCGTCAGGTCCCCTCCTGGGCCTCCCAGTTCCACCCAGGTCTGAGCTGTGTTGTGCTTTAATTTCCCGAGCATCCGAGTCTCACCCCCATGTGGCTCTGAGCCTGGATCTGCCTCACCCAGGAGTCCACAGAGTAGCCGAAACCCGGCATGGAGCAGGTGGACCCTGGCGGGCGCTGGCCACAAACAGCACCTGAGGAAGAGAAAACCAGTGGCAATGCAAAACACTTTCAAATCATGCTTAATGTGAACTTTCTGATGCCAGTCTCTGTGCGCCTCTTTCTAGTTTAATGCCGTTATGCCCAGAGAATATGTTCTGTATGATTTTAATGATTTTCAATTTGTAGAGGTGTGTTTAACAGCCCCATGAAGTGTCTATGTTGATGACTGACTATTCCATGAGCACTTGGAAAATATGTGTATTCTGTGTTGTTGGGTGAAAAATTCTATAAATTCTAGTCTATAAATAGAACCCTTAGAATGTTCAAATAACCCGCAGGCTTGTAAAGAAGGAAGACTTAGACCCCGTTGGTTGATGGTTGAGTGCTGCTTAGTTCTTCTCCGTGCTCGCCGACTTTCCGTCTAGTAGTTCTATCAATCGCTGAGGGTGGAGTGTCTAAGATCCCGCTGGTAACCGTGGATTTGCTATTTCTCATTTAATGTCTATCAGTTTTTGCTTCGTACGTTTTGATGCTCTGTTGCTTAGTGCATGCACACTTAGGATAGTTGTGTCTTCCAGTGGATCGATCTTTCTACCATCGTACAACTTTCCTCTTAGTCTCCAGTAATTTTGGGTGCTATGGAGTCTACCTGATTTAATATAAGACAATCCTGATTTTTTAAAATTAATATTCACGTGACATATCTTTTCTCATCCCTTTATTTTCAACCTATTTACATTATAATTGAAGTGAGTTTCTTGTGGACAGTATATAATTAGATCATACTTTTGTGTGTTGTTTTGTTTTTTTTTTAATTTTTTTTTTATTTTGGCATATTATGGGGGTACAGATTTTAAGTTTTCAATAAATGCCCATTTCCCCCCCTCCCCCCAAAAGTCTGAGTCTCCATCATGACCATCCCCCAGATGGTGCACATCTCACTCATTATGTATGTATATACCCGCCCCCCTCCCCCCTCCCACCTCCCCAATACCCTATTACTGTAGCACCCATGTGTCCACTTAGGTGCTACTCAGTTAATACCAGTTTGCTGGAGAATATATCTGGTGCTTGTTTTTCCATTCTTGGAAAATCCACTTTGCCAATCTCTGTCTTTTAATTGATGTTGTGGACTGTTTGCATTTAAGGTGATTATTGGTATTTGGGGGCTTAAAACTGAAATTTTATTATTTGTTATTTGTTTCCTCCTTCCTTCTTTCCTTCCTCCCTTCCTTCCTTCTTTCCTTCCTCCCTTCCTTCCTTCTTTCCTTCCTCCTTTCCTTCCTTCCTTCCGTTCTTTCTTTCTTTCTCTATTTTTTACATTCCTGTGGATTACTTGAACACTTTAAGGTTTCCACCTTGAATTATTTACAATTTTTCAGTATATCGCATCGTATGTACAATTTCTTATCGGTTGCTGTGAGTATCACCACACACATCTAGACCACGCCACAGTGTGCGGCTTCATCATTCCACCACCTTGAGTGAAGTATAGAAACCCTCCTTCCATTGAAGTCTCTACTGTCTCCAAGCTTTTCAAACAGAATTGTCTTAAGTGGCCACTACCTACGTTGAGAACTACATGAGAAAAAGGACGGTCTATCATATTTAGTCCCGTTTTTACTCCACTGTTTGTTTTTTTGGGTTTTTTTCCGTTTTGAAGTCCCCATCCTCCTCCGCTGTGACTTCCTTTCTGTCTAGAGAACTTCCTTCAGCTATTCTTTAAGAGTATATTTTCTGGCAACAAAGAGAGGAGGGAGGAGAGGGAAGGGGGGGGAGAAAGGGAACAGGGAAAAATAAAAACAGCAGGTGTACAGAAAGGCAGCAAGATAAGGAAGAGAAAGCTTTTACTAAATCTTTAGCCAGATCCCCAAAATCAGGTATTCAGCGTGACTACCTGTGCACACATGGTGCAGACCAGCCCGGCAGGGTCCATATCTAAGACATCTTCATTTAGACGACTCTATCAGCAGAATAGGAGAAGCCGAATAATACCCCTGCAAGGGCTAAAGCTTACAGAGTCTACTCCCTGCCAAAAGACAGTCTCCACCTGTGGCCAGACCGCACGTGAAGCTTTGGCCTGCGTGCACAGGTGGGCTGCACCTGAGTCTGCAAACTAATATCTTACCATACTCTCTTAGAACAGCCGTTTTATTGGAAGCCAGCCTTCCCGTCTGCATACCAAGGGCTTAACCACTTCGGTCCGGCGCTCACCGGCCGCGACACCTCGCCCGCAGCCGGCACTCACAGTCCGCACGGTGGTCTGTGCTGTGCATGGACGACGGGTCCGTTCTGCTCTTGTGTGATGAGGAAAGCTTGAAAGCACCGAGAGCTCGTTTTACTTTACAGGAAGCTTTACTTGTAACGTAAATCAGAATGGGTAACATAGACATATATGTTTTCATTACGTTGTTTTTAAATGCTCACAATTTTATTTTGATAAATGAAAAATTAGAAGAGTCATATCACAGCTGTCAGCTACAGTCGATGATCAAGCTGTGCGCCTTCATATCACGGCTGTCAGCTAAAGTCGCTGTGCACGTTCATCTGTGGCCGTGGACTATAGTCGACGCTGGTACCGAGGTGGTTAAACCCGAAGTCTTGGTTTGTGCTGTTTGCAGGCAGCAGGATGTGGGGGTGTACACCTGAGCAATGAGTGTTTTGGCCTACAGAAGGCGGGTTAGTGGGGCTTCATCGGCTAAAACAACACCAGAAGCTCCACTGCAGTTTATGCTCATGACGTAATGCACCATTTTGTTTGTTTGTTTGTTTTTTTGAGACAGTCTCACTCTGTTGCCTGGGCTAGAGTGAGTGCCGTGGCATCAGCCCAGCTCACAGCAACCTCAAACTCCTGTGCTCAGGCGATCATCCTGCCTCAGCCTCCCGAGTAGCTGGGACTACAGGCATGCGCCACCATGCCTGGCTAATTTTTTCTATATATATATTAGTCGGCCAATTAATTTCTTTCTATTTATAGTAGAGACAGGGGTCTCGCTCTTGCTCAGGCTGGTTTCGAACTCCTGACCTTGAGCGATCTGCCCGCCTCAGCCTCCCAGAGAGCTAGGATGACAGGCGTGAGCCACCGTGCCCGGCCTTGATGATGAAATTCATGCAAACGTAAAAGCCGCATGACCCTGTAAGCATTTAACAATTTTTCAATTAAACATTTGAGATAATTTCAGATTCACATGCCATTGTAGAAGTCTTGCAGGGAGCACCCCCCTCCTCAACCCAGTTTCTTTCCATGATAGCGTCTTGCAAACCTGAGGTTAGTACCTTGTCCCAGCCAGTGTACAAACCTCAATGCAATTCACCTGTCTCAGTCAGACTTCCCCAGCGTTAGCTGTTTTCTTGCACTCATTTGTGTGCCTGTGCCTGCATTTTCTCCCAAGTAATTCCACCGCCGTGTGGCTATGCCTCCGATTGTCACTGCCAAGGGGGGAACATCCCATCAGCACGGGGACCCTGTGCCGTCCTCGTTGAACACACGCACCTGCCCTCCATCCCCACCCCACCCCCAGTCTTAACCCCCGGCAGCCACCGACTGGCCTGCTCTCCATTTCCATAATTCAGTCGTTTCAAAAATGCCCTACAAAAGGAATCCTAAAACCTTCTATACTGGCTTTTTTCACTCCGCATAATTCCCCGGGGATTTGTCTAAGTCGCTGTTGTGGGAGTGGTCCGTTTCCTTCTGTTGCTGAGTGGTAATTCTGCAGTGCGTCTGGACCGCGGAGTGTGAGCCGTTCACCTGGGGGTTGGGGGGGAGCGGCCATTGCAAGCAAAGCTGCTACCAACATCCACGTCCAGGTTTTTATGCAAACCTAAATTTCCACTCCTCTGGGATTAACGCCCAACTATGACGCTTCTGGGTCATAGTTCAGTTGCACGTTCGGTTTTTATAAGAAGCGGCCGACCGGTTTTCCGCAGTGATTGTAGCATTGAACACCATGCCTGCATCCTCACCGGCATGTGGCGTGGTCACTTTTCACTCGGCCATTCTTCTGAGCACGTGTCACATGTATGTCACTATGGTTTTAGTTTGCGTTTCCTTAATGGCTAGAAACACTGAACATCTTTTCATGTGCCTATTTCTTGCCTTTAATGCTCTTCATTGAAATGTCTTTTGCCCCTTTCTAACTACATTGCCTGTTTTGTTGTTGTTAAGTTTTTGTTTGTTTGGTTGGTTTGTTTTTTGTTTTGTTTTGTTTTGTTTTGTTTTTGAGACAGAGTCTCACTCTGTTGCCTGGGCTAGAGTGAGTGCCATAGCGTCGGCCTCGCTCACAGCAACCTCAAACTCCTGGGCTCAAGTAATCCTCCTGCCTCAGCCTCCCTCCCGAGTAGCTGGGACTACAGGCATGCGCCACCATGCCCGGCTAATTTTTTCTATCTTTAGCTGTTTGGCTAATTTCTTTCTATTTTTAGTAGAGACGGGGTCTCGCTCTTATTCAGGCTGGTCTCGAACTCCTGAGCTCAAATGATCCTCCCGCCTCAGCCTCCCGGAGTGCTAGGATTACAGGCGTGAGCCACCGGCCCGGCCTGTTGTTAAGTTTTGAGAGTCCTTCGTGTGTTTTAGATATTAGTCCTTTGTCAGGTTTGTGGTTTGCAAGCATTTTCTCCTCCTCTTTAGCTCGTCTTTTAGCCTCCTGACAGAGTCTTCTGCACAGGAGAGGTTCCAGTTGTGATGAGGCCTAACGTACCCATCTTTCTTTCTGTGGACTGTACCCAAGGCCACATCTGAGCACCCAGCACTGTTTTGTAAAAAAGCCACCCTTCATCTACTGTTGCCGTTATCAGAAACCTTGGGGGGCTATTTGTGGGAGTCTGGTTATGGACTATCTAAAGTTTAAAACCCAATCTTAGACTGTGCGCCGTGGCTCACGCCTGTCATCCTCCCACTCTGGGAGGCCGAGCCGGGAGGATCGCTCGAGGTCAGCAGTTCGAGACCAGCCTGAGCAAGAGCGAGACCCTGTCTCTAGTAAAAATAGAAAGAAATTACTTGAACAGCTAAAAATACATAGAAAATAATTAGCCAGGCGTGGTGGCACGTGCCTGTACTCCCAGCTACTCGAGAGGCTGAGGCAGGAGGATCGCTTGAGCCCAGAAGTGTGAGGTTGCTGTGAGCTAGGCTGACGCCACGGCACTCTAGCTTGGGCGACAGAGTGAGACTCTGCCTCAAAAAAAAAAAAAAAAGATTAGACACTTGAGTATTGCTGGAGAGATATGAATGCAAATTGGCTCAATCCAAGCAACATTTCTTGAGCACCTATTGTGTTCTAGGACAAAGCATGCTCTCTGTTCTCCGGGAAGATTAACATTTATCCAAGGAGACGAACCCCTAAATGCGTGGGCGCCCTTCAGCGCTCCGTGTTCTGAGAAGCAGGTGCAGATAGACTACAAATGCCTCGGCCAGCCAGTCACCCATCCGGAGATAAAACGGGGCAGCACCCTGAAGCCTCCATTCCCGTCTCTGCAGCCCAAGTCGGACCACAGCTCCGGGCCCTGTTTAAGCACAGACGGTCTCGAAATACCGAGGAGCGAGACGGGGGTCCCAGCCCCGGGATTCTGACCCCACCCACCCACCCTGTCCCAGACGCCCCCATCCCCACACCTCCCCTTCACGGACAGAACCCAGAAGGAGATCCACGCCCCAGCTAGCCACTGGCTCTTCTCACGCGGTTGCTAAACGCTTCTGGAGAGCTTAGGCTTGGAATTTCAGCTTTAAAAAAAAAAAAACCACGGTCGATGTTGCTCAGAACAGCTGGTGATTTCCACACCCCCTCCCCGGTGGCAGGGCTCCGATTCGTGGCTGGCCCTGTCTTCACACATCTCGGGGCAACCGAAACGCGACAGGATGACAGATCGTCCCCGCGATGGGGACTGACAAACAAATTAGCGCAAAGATGCTTTCCGCAGACGACCAGATGCGCAGGGCCCCGCCACACGGAACGGGCCGGGAGAGGCCGTCCGAGCCCCATCTGCGCCTCCTACTCCGTGTCTGTCTCTCGTTTGTTTATTTAGTTATTTATATATATATATTTTTTTTTTTTGCAATCTCCTGACGCACCCTCACGACACACAGAGAGCCCTTCGACGGGCTCGGGGAAGGGGCTGACCCCGCTGCATGTCCTAAACTTTCTCAGGACGCGGTCCAGGAACGCTGCAAAGAACACCCGAGAGCTTTGCCGCCCGTCGGTAAATGCGGGGAAGACGCCTCTCCGGTGTTGGGACCGCTGCCCTGTCCCGGGTCCCTGGGTTGTGTGGTCTTCCCTCCTCCCCCCTGCACACTCCAGGCCCCGAGGGGCGGCTCAGCTGCTCACGGGGCTCCTCTTACTCCCCAAGCCTGGGGAAAAATGTTAGTCCCCCTCCTGCCTCCCCTCAGGTTCGACCGGTGGGCGCCGTGTCCGCAGACCCTCTGGCTGCCAGGAGGGCGGTCGAGGTGACCGAGGGTGGTGCCCCTCCCAGAGCACACGCGAGCACACGCAGGAGAGGCGCCCACCACGCGTGAGACCGCGGTGTTCTTGTGAACCTGCGGATCAAGGGGACCCGGGTGCCAGAATCCAACCAGCCAAATCAGCTTATGGATACCTGCACAGGGACTGTCACCACTCCACGCGAGGAGGGAGAAGCAGCCCCGGACAAAGCCTTCGAGGGTTTTTTTTTTAATGCCCCTGGGGCTGGCAGCTATGCAAGCGAGCGACCACAGAAAACCGCAGAAGCGGAACTTTGTGGTTAGCCTTCAGCTAAGCGGATGGTGGAAAGACACGCTAAGGGACTAGGGACTTTTCCTGGAACAGGAACCTCTCTCTTCTTTTGGGGAACAGGCCTCCTCGGCTCCCTCCCTCCCTCCTCCTTCCTCTGGGAACATCCTCTGGGAACTTTGTACACGGCCGGGACCTTTTGTACTGATAGTCAGAGCAAGACCGGCTCTGCTTAGATCTTCGGGAGCCATCTTCCGTCTGTCTGCTTCAAGGTTAGGATGGAGAGGTCTCCGCACGTGGCTCTCGGAGCTCTTCGGAGAAGAGCTGAACCGGGTTTTCAGGGATAAATGGGATTGGATTAAAGGTAGCAGGGAAAGGGAGAGCGGCGAATGCGGGAAGAGGAGCCCGGAGCACATCATGGGGGACCTGGGACGCTGGTGGCAGGGAGGACCAGGGGGAGACACAAGGGTCCAGGGAGAGCTGAGCCAGAACTGAGGACCAGCGTGGGCCTCTGCAGGGCTGGGTTTCAGCAGAGGGAGAACCCGCCCGGGGTCCCCGTCCCCCGGGGCGGCTCTGGGAGAAGTCACCTGAGGCCGGCGCCTCTCTGGTCTCTGCAGAGCTGAGGACGCAAACCTGAAGCCGGGCGCGGTGGCTCACGCCTGTAATCCCAGCACTCTGGGAGGCAGAGGATTGCTCGAGGTCAGGAGTTCAAAAGCAGCCTGAGCAAGAGCGAGACCCCGTCTCTACTATAAATAGAAAGAAAATTAATTGGTCAACTGAAATATGTAGAAAAAATTAGCCTGGCATGGTGGCGCATGCCTGTAATCCCAGCTACTCTGGAGGAGGCCGAGGCAGGAGGATCGCTTGAGCCCAGGAGTCTGAGGTTGCTGTGAGCGAGGCTGACGCCACCACAGTCCAGCCCGGGCGACAGAGTGAGACTCTGTCTCAGGATAAACAAATAACTATTGATACCGCTCACTCAAACTCGTGAATGAAATCCTGCACTGAAAGATTCCAGAGAAGAACGAGCTCAGGCCCCGTCCCCGGCTCCCCGGCTCCCTATGGCTTCGGGAAGTGAGCCCCTTGTCACGCAAAAGGTTTGGAGGCTCCTGTGACATCACGGAGGCACAATCTCGGAGCGGAACCTGGGACCCGAGACTTTGATTTCTCCTGTGCTGAAGGCGGGCCAGAATCAGGGTCTCTGGATCCTAAGGAGCCGCCAGGCCGAGATCTGGCGTTCCCACCCCTGGAACAGGCAGGAGAGGCGGCAGGTGTCCATGCGGGTTCGATCCCCCTCCTCTCCCCAGCAGGGCGGTCTCTGTCAGGGGCGGGGTGCAGAGCTCCGAGCTCCTCCCTGGGGTGGGTGGTGGGGGGAGAGCAGTACCGTGGGGGGACACTGAGGAAGGACCATGTGGCACAGGGCAGGGGAGAGACTCAGCCTCCACCTGGAACCCCCATGCCCTCCTCTACCTGCATACTCACCTAGGTGCACGCCCCATGCAAACTCCTTGGAAGACAGGCATTGCAGGGCTTCAACACGGCTTCATTTAGGACCGTGCCCTAAGTCATCGTCGCCTAGGCGGGTGCCGGCTGGTGTGGTCTCCCCGAGCCACCGCCCCTCAACTTTGGGGCGTCTTGGGTGCAGGGCGGGTGGCCTCGGCGGCAGGCTGTGGTTCCCGCTCTGGGAACCTGCTCTCTCTGTCTCTCTCTCCATCTCAGCCTGGCTGTCCCACTTCCTCCACCTTTTATTTCCATCTCTCTCTCCGGAGGGTGAGAACCCGCCACCGCCCCTCAGCGACCGTTTTCTTCGCCGTGAAAAGCCGGGTCCTCGAGTCCAGCTTCTGTTCGGTCGATAGAGACGAGAGATCGGCCCCGACGCTGAATCTCATAAACTTCTTTTTTTTTTTAATATTAAAATTTTTTTTATTTATTGTATTATTTTATTTTATATTTATGCTTTTCGTATTTTTTTTATTTTTTGAGGCAGAGTCTCACTCTGTTGTCCAGGCTAGAGTGAGTGCCGTGGCGTCAGCCTCACTCACAGCAACCTCACACTCCTGGGCTCAAGCGATCCTCCTGCCTCAGCCTCCTCCTGGGCCAGAGTGAGTGCTGTGGTGTCAGCCTAGCTCACAGCAACCTCAAACTCCTGGGCTCAAGTAATCCTCCTGCCTCAGCCTCCCAAGTAGCTGGGACTACAGGCATGCACCACCATGCCCGGCTAAGTTTTTCTATATATTTTTAGTTGTCCAGCTAATTTCTTTGTATTTTTAGTAGAGATGGGGTCTTTCTCTTGCTCAGGCTGGTTTCTTTTGTTGTTGTTGTTGTTTTTTGAGCCAGAGTCTCACACTGTTGCCTGGGCTAGAGTGAGTGCCGTGGCATCAGCCTCACTCACAGCAACCTCAAACTCCTGGGCTCAAGCAATCCTCCTGCCTCAGCCTCCCCCAGAGTAGCTGGGAATACAGACATGCGCCACCACGCCCAGCTCATTTTTTCTATAAATTTTTAGTTGTCCAGCTAATTTCTTTCTATTTATAGTAGAGACGGGGGTCTTGCTCTTGCCCAGGCTGGTCTTGAACTCCTGACCTTGAGCGATCCTCCCGCCTCGGCCTCCCAGAGTGCTGGGATGACAGGCGTGAGCCGCCGCGCCCGGCCTGGTATCATTTTTTTTTTTTTTTTTTTTACAGGAAACTTAATTCTCAGTTCCATGAACCTCTTGTAACAAAACCGCCCCCCACGTAGATGCACCGTCTCCGCAGGGAAATGGGCGCTCACGCCGGCCACGGTTGGCAGCCCGGCGGAGGGTCTGATCATCTCAGGTCCCGTGATGATGGTGCTGGCCTGACATCCACCCGTCGAGTGTCCGTCTGCGGGAGATCGAGGCACAGAGATGCCGCGTGGGCTCAAGCTGGGGACCAGACTGGAGCCTCGAATGTTTCCTGCCGGCAGGTCCGGCGTGGGGCCCCCGGCGCTCGGGATCGTGCACTTTCCATCACGTGCACCGACCGCGCCTGCCTAATTGCTGAGCGTTTCCTCTCGTGCTTAGATTTCATGCCGCAGACTATTAAAAATTGACTTCACGGTATTTATTTTACTTATCTTCCCGAGCCAGACCGGGCTTAGCCGGCAGATTCGGTGAATTATTAATTTTTAAAGGCCATTTGCGCGGCGTCTTGCCCCCCCGGAGGGTGTCGGGGAGGCCCGGGACGTACGGAACTGAGTCGCTTTGATGCATCTTTAATCCGGAGACCCTTCAAAGCGCACACGCCCAGGTGCGGGAGCTGACGAGTCCCCCCACCCCCAGACCTAATGGGAAGAGCTAACGAGCGCTCGCTCCATGATTGGATTCGCGCGATGAAAGAGGAAAACTCTCTTTCCTGTCACTTCCAGGAGGTTGTCTGAGCAATAACCTTGGACAGTATAATTCGCTCGGTTATAGAACGAGAACCGCTTAGAGACGTGACGGGACGTTAATACAACCGACCGACGTCCCCGAGTCAGCCTTAATTAATTCGCCGCCCCGCGCCAGCCTTCCGGACCGGCCACGCCGCGCCCCTCTGGGTTGCCCCCGGCTCCCCCACAATCCGGTCTGCACAGGTGCACGTGTGGGGGCCCACGTAACAAACCTCTCCATGCGGAGGCCGGTTGGATTTGTTAGAGCGAGTGAGTGAGGCTCCCCTCTTTAGAATACGCTAAATTCTAAATTTAAATTATAGACTAAACCGGGATCAGATGCATAGACAGCAACAAGCTAAAATGATGCGCAGCCCAATGAGACATGTCACCTTACATTGATATATATATATATATATGTATATATACATATATACATATATATATATATATATATATCGGTGTTCTTATTTTATTTTCCCGAAACCCAGCTTTGCCTAGATGTCCGTTTCCTTAGCCCCGCTCTTTGAAGAAGATCCAGTGTTCAAAGTGGACCCTCTTTCTTCCCCCTGGCTACCCAGTTAACGTACAAAAGAGGCATGGCACACACTTACCTGGTTTGTGGCACCAGATACAAGCAAGAGACGAGGAATGCTTTCCAAGACGGTCAACAACAACTGAGACATAGATGGGTTTTTTTTTCCAGTGTAGCCGTCAGAGACTTTGCAAGATTCGCGGCATTTGCAGAAATGCAGAATGCTTGTCGTGCCTGAAAAGGACTATTGTGTCCGTGTCGTTGAACTTAGCACTGGCTAAGGCTCCAAGCAGGAAACAATTCAGATTGGTCCCGTGACAGTTCCGACCACCTGGCCAGTCTAGAGACACCCCCCCCCCAGAAGGATGACGGCGGATATGAGTCACTTGAGATGCCGGGACTTCAGAGAACTGCTCTTCACCAGAGACAGTGGGTTCCCCACACCCCCAACCTGCTAATCCCCACTCCTCTGTCTGGTCCTCACCCCTCAAGCAACCTCCCAAAGGAGAAAGGTCCTTGCCTGAGGGTGCTCCTCCCTTAGAGAAAGGTCCTCACCTGAGGGTGCTCCTCCCTTAGAGAAAGGTCCTCACCTGAGGGTGCTCCTCCCTTAGAGAAAGGTCCTCACCCCTGGGTGCTCCTCCCTTAGAGAAAGGTCCTCACCTGAGGGTGCTCCTCCCTTAGAGAAAGGTCCTCACCTGAGGGTGTTCTCCCTTAGAGAAAGGTCCTCACCCCTGGGTGCTCCTCCCTTAGAGGAGGGTCCTCACCTGAGGGTGCTCCTCCCTTAGAGAAAGGTCCTCACCTGAGGGTGCTCCTCCCTTAGAGAAAGGTCCTCACCTGAGGGTGTTCTCCCTTAGAGAAAGGTCCTCACCCCTGGGTGCTCCTCCCTTAGAGAAGGGTCCTCACCTGAGGGTGCTCCTCCCTTAGAGAAAGGTTCTCACCTGAGAGTGCTCCTCCCTTACAGAAAGGTCCTCACCTGTGGGTTCTCCTCCCTTAGAGAAAAGTCCTCACCTGTGGGTGCTCCTCTCTTAGAGAAATGTCCTCACCTGAGGGTGCTCCTCCCTTAGAGAAAAGTCCTCACCTGAGGGTGCTCCTCCCTTAGAGAAAGGTCCTCACCTGTGGGTGCTCCTCCCTTAGAGAAAGGTCCTCACCTGAGAGTGCTCCTCCCTTAGAGAAAGGTCCTCACCCCTGGGTGCTCCTCCCTTTGAGAAAGGTCCTCACCTGTGGGTGCTCCTCCCTTAGAGAAAGGTCCTCACCTGAGGGTGCTCCTCCCTTAGAGAAAGGTCCTCACCTGAGGGTGCTCCTCCCTTTGAGAAAGGTCCTCACTTGTGGGTGCTCCTCTCTTAGAGAAAGGTCCTCACCTGTGGGTGCTCCTCTCTTAGAGAAAGGTCCTCACCTGTGGGTTCTCCTCCCTTAGAGAAAGGTCCTCACCTGAGGGTGCTCCTCCCTTAGAGAAAAGTCCTCACCTGAGGGTGCTCCTCCCTTAGAGAAAGGTCCTCACCTGTGGGTGCTCCTCCCTTAGAGAAAGGTCCTCACCTGAGAGTGCTCCTCCCTTAGAGAAAGGTCCTCACCCCTGGGTGCTCCTCCCTTTGAGAAAGGTCCTCACCTGTGGGTGCTCCTCCCTTAGAGAAAGGTCCTCACCTGAGGGTGCTCCTCCCTTAGAGAAAGGTCCTCACCTGAGGGTGCTCCTCCCTTTGAGAAAGGTCCTCACTTGTGGGTGCTCCTCTCTTAGAGAAAGGTCCTCACCTGTGGGTGCTCCTCTCTTAGAGAAAGGTCCTCACCTGTGGGTTCTCCTCCCTTAGAGAAAGGTCCTCACCTGAGGGTGCTCCTCCCTTAGAGAAAGGTCCTCACCTGTGGGTGCTCCTACCTTAGAGAAAGGTCTTCACCTGTTGGTGCTCCTCCCTTAGAGAAAGGTCCTCACCTGAGGGTGTTCCTCCCTTAGAGAAAGGTCCTCACCCACGAGTGCTCCTCCCTTAGAGAAAAGTCCTCACCTGTGGGTGCTCCTCCCTTAGAGGAAGGTCCTCACCCACGAGTGCTCCTCCCTTAGACTCTTGGGCCATGGTCCTCGGGGAAGCAGATCTCACCACTGAGAGCCCTGACTTTGAGCCTTCTGAGCCCCCAAGGCCCCTGAGGCCAGGCCTGGCCAGGTCCCTCTGCACATGGGGCTCTGCAGGGCCCCACCTGTCCCCTCCTGGATCCGATCGCTGCCCACCTGGGCCCCCCCACCCAGCCTCCTGACCCTGCGTGTTACTCAGGAGGCCCACACTCCCTCTCTGCCCCCGGGCCTTTGCACAGCCTCCACTTGAGAAAAGTGGTTCCGGCAGCAAGCTAAGGAGTCGACTGGCAAACACGGCGGACCGGTGAAGACTGCGCAACCCAGGCGAGAGCAGTAGCGGGTGAGGAAGGCATTAGACGCTAGGCGTGGACCCTCCGGAGAGCTGCGTGGCCCATCTGACATGCACGGGGAAGAAGGCGGCACGTCAGGTGGCGGTTCCAGGCCGGCCCCGTGGATGCCATAAACGGGTCACAGGAGCTCAGGAGGCGCCGGTTCCCGCCGGGAGACGCCGCTCCGGTTCTGAGCAGATGGACGCAGAAATCCCACAGGGCAGCCGGGGAAACTGCCCGGCAGGAAGCGAGGAATTCGGCCTCGGGGCCAGGAGAGAGGCAGGGATCAAAGCGTGCGGTGGCCGCCCGCAGAGGGGCTCTGTCCCCAAGCAGGTGACCTCCTGCCGGGTGCTCCAAACTGGGACGCTCTTGCGAGTGGCAGGAAGGGCAGCAAGTGACCACCCCAGACAAGCACGGCTCGCTGAGGCCAGCGGACTGACGCAAGGAGGAGGAGGAAGAGGAGGATGGTGTCACGTGGCCTCCACGAGCCTCCTTCCCCAGAGGAGCAGGAACCGGGGAACATTCTAGAATGCGCAGAGCAGCCACCAGCCCTGCCTGTCTCTGGCAAAGCTGCGGGTCTCCCCAGCCACGCTTTTGGACTTTCCTCCTAATGCCACCACGCTTTCTCTCAAGGGTCCACCTTTCCCCGCCCATCATCTGTCAGGCCTCACACCTGGGGAAGCCCCTGGAACAAAGCAGCTCTGGAGCTGTCATGTCTCAGCTCTTCCCCCGTTTCCAAAAGGGAAACCGAGTCAGCCGGAGCACGGCGCAGGGTCCAGCCCGGACGTCTGCTTGGCAGTCCAGCCTGCGGGGGACACCACGATCGCTGTCCTGTAACCTGCCCCTGACGTGGCCCCGAGTTGGCTCGTGGAGGGGGGTGTCCCGGCTTTGAGGGAAGCCACCTGGGAGGAGAACGAAATGCCCCGGAAACTCAGCCCTCCCAAAAGCACAGATCGCACAAAAGAGCTCCCGTCTCGCCGTGCAGCTGATGGGCGCCGGGCCGCTGCCATGTTTCCCCCAAAATAAGACAGGGTCTTCTATTTATTTTTCCTCAAGAAGACACCCTAGGGCTTATTTTCAGGGCATGTGTTTTTTTTTTTTTTTTTTAAGTACGGTACAACCATCTACATTGATTCAAATAGAGTTGAGTCGTCGTCTTCTGGAACATCATCCTCACTCTCCAAACCCTGAATCCCATCCTGAATGTCTTGTGACTCTGTTTCCTTTAGAACCATTGGCCCCCATCTCTCATGTGGAGCCACAGAGCTCTCACGGGGCGGATGAGAAGGGCTGCTCGTCTTCTTCCCCGCTCCGCGACGACATGCATGGGTCGTGCAGACGCGCTGCGCAGCCACGCCCGTCACTAGGGCTTATTTTCGGGGTGGGGCTTCTATTGCGCAAATGCTTAGAAATCCTGCTGGGGCTTGTTTTATGGGCGGGTCTTATGTTCGGGGAAACACGGTAGTTGACGCCGAGCCGCTTCCTCCGCCTGTAAATCAGAGTCACAGAGTCATGGTTTCACACGCAGCCACCAGCGACTCCCATCGCTGCTGGAAGCCACTGCAACTCCCCCCGGGGATGACGCCCACGAATTTGGGAGCTTTGAGAGGAACTTACAAGCTCTCTATTTCCTTTTAATTAACCAACTCTTTAAAGACACCGTCCCCAAGTACAGTCACATTCCGAGGGACTGGGGTGCGACCTCACCCTGAATTTCCGGGGAGCTCACAGGTTGGTCCGTACAAGGGACGTGTGACCAAACCCTTGCTTTCCCCCACCCCGTCTCTGAAATTGCCGGGAGAGACGCAACACCCTGCGGTCACCGAAACGGATCAAAGCTTCTTGTGCTTTGCAAAACACGGTGCAGACCCGGAATCGCTTGCCAGTTTCCCGAACGCCCCTGCGCCGTTGGTAAGACAGTGAGCTAGCGTGGAAGCAGAGTTTCAGGCCACTTGTTCCCCAAAGGGTGTGCGACCCATGCTCCAAAACGTGAGCTAGTCCTTCCTCCCATCTGAGCCCAGGTTGATGATTTTCTCACGTCCCCGGGGTGCCCCCCCACCTGTCGGTGCAGGTTTGCCTCTGTGCTTAGGCAGAAGCGACGCCCATTCTAGGACTCACCTGTTCGATCAGAAAATATACAGCGAGGAAAAAAAAAGTGGGTCAGGCGTCGGGAAGGCCATCTGCCAGAGTGTGTTTTGGCAGAAGGAGAACATGGGACGGGAACTTATGAAAGAGGCTGAAGTGTCGCAGCCCCGGGGCACCCGCAGGGGTCCGTGGGACCGACTGTCCCCCTTCCCTCCTGGTTACGTAATCGCTCGAGACAGCTGCCCGGCCAACCCGGGAGACTCAGGTGGCCTACAAAAGAGGAAGACAAAAGTACAAACCTCTGCCTCAATTTGTGAAATAAGGGCAGCACCAAAGAGCTCAGTGTATGCATTTTCCAAATAGCCCGCACTCAGGAAATATTTAGCACTTTTTAGGAGGCAGCGCACGAGATCAAACACTCGGATTTTCTAGCTGTTGTCGCTTTTATCGTGTTTATTAAAATGTTGAGCCGATATGTTATGTCACACGAACACGTTTCTCTGATAACTGACACGTGCGCTTATGGGCTAAAAGATTTTTTTAAATGTTTGTCCTACTTGCTAAAAATTGTTTTATAGATTATTTCTAAAGAAAACAGGTTTATATCCCCAAAGTGGGCTCAAAAAACATTACTTTTTCTCTCTCTTTTTCTTTTTTTTGAGACAGAGTCTCACTCTGTTGCCCCAGGCTAGAGTGCCATGGTGTCAGCCTAGCTCACAGCAACCTCCAACTCCTGGGCTCAAGCAATCCTCCTGCCTCAACCTCCTGAGTAGCTGGGACTACAGGCATACGCCCACGCCACCATGCCCGGCTAATTTTTCTATATAGTTTTAATTGTCCAGCTGATTTCTTTTTATTTTTTTTTTTAGTAGAGACAGGGTCTCCCTCTTGCTCAGGCTGGTCTTGAACTCCTGAGCTCAAATGATCCTCCTGCCTCGGCCTCCCAGAGTGCTAGGATGACAGGCGCGAGCCACCGCACCCGGCCTGTTGTGTTTTTATGACAGCCATCCTTATGAGTGGGACGGGGCACCTCACTGTGGCTTTGATTCTAACCTGTCCAGTGGTTAGTGATGCTGAGCATCTTCTCGTGTGCTTATTGGCCACTCGTATGTCTCCCTTGAGTGCATCTTAGATATTCAGGCCCTCTGCCTTAAATCTGAGTTTCAGATAGACAGCGAATAAGGCTTTTTAGTGTATGTGTGCCCACACCTTATCAGAAATGGTCTATACACTAAAAAAAAAACTATCCATTATTTACCTGAAACTCAATTTCAACTGGTCCCGAAGTTTCATTTGATAAATCTTAGCACCACCAGAAAGCAAAAACCTTGATGCATCTAAAACCATCTCTAAACATTCCACAATTTTGCTCAGGTGAGCTCTGAAACAGTCTAGTGTGTTTTTGTGGGTGTTTGGCAGGTAGCCCCGCGTTACTAAAAAAAAAAAGAATTGTAATTTCATTTGAGATCCTCCAGACTGAAGCACTTGAGCTCCACACTCTGTGTAACATTATTGGACTCCCCGTAATGAAATTATAACTCCGGCAAGCGATTTCATGCTCTTGCAAGTAAACTGTGTTGGGCTGTGAGGTTTCAGGACAGCAGATCCTCCTCCTCTGGGCTTATGCTTCTGGTTTGTTAGAAGGAAGAACGGGCAGGCATTTTACGTTTGAGTTATTTATTGTTCTCTTCGTGTGAACGTTACATCGCTGCCCCCGTCCCCACTGGAAAGAACAGCTGTTAACAGACTCCTGGAGGAATTTCAGCGTGAACTCACCTGGCCTCTGGGAAGCTTGGCTAAAGAGAAAACAGACCCAGCCTCAAAAAAAAAAAAAAAAGGCAAGTTTGAGGCCAGGGTTGGCTCGTGCCGGCCAAGGGCACACAAAACCACCTGCTAGCGATTTCAAGAGACATCACTCTTAGGTCGTGGCACACAGTGCCAAGACTGGAGCACCATGTGGACAGTTGTCTTCTTCATGACACCTCCCATGAAGTGATTCCTTCATGACACCTTTGGAGACAGAGTCTCACTCTGTTGCCCGGGCTAGAGTGCCGTGCGTGGCGTCAGCCTAGCTCACAGCAACCTCAGACTCCTGGGCTCAAGCGATCCTCCTGCCTCAGCCTCCCGAGTAGCTGGGGCTACAGGCATGCGCTGCCATGCCCGGCTAGTTTTTTCTATATAGTTTTTTAGTTGTCACCTGCAATTCCATCTCTACCTGCTGAGAATCCTACCCTCAAGTGTGGACGGCGGCAGGAGGAGACGGAAGTCACCGGAGGAGCAAAGTGGCCAGTCCCAGGGTCAGGGGCGCTCTGGGCCACTTAGACCACGGGAGAACTCGGAAATGCCTCCGCCACATCCTGTCCACCGTGCATGAGTAACGGGGACATTCCCTGCCGTGGCTTTCTAGAAAGCGTGGTCAAGGTTCATAGTGCAACGTAACAAATTGTGCAGACTTGAGGGACTGAAATACAGAGCCGGAGGGCGGGGGGGAGGGACTCTGTGTGCCATGAATCCGGAAGGACCCCCTTCCCCAGTGGGAGTAGGTTCTGTATACGGACAAAACTCCTAACTTCCGTGGTTTGATTTCGGCCATGGAAATCTCTAGCACAAGGAGTTTTACTTTGGGTGCTCCTTTATTAGTCGCTTTTCATTTCTCCCAATAATTATCTCCAACCTATATAATTACTTAACCTCTCTATTTAATAAATAAATGAGCCTAGAGAGGTGGCTCATGCCTGTCATCCTAGCACACTGGGAGGTCAAGGTGGGAGGATCGTTTGAGCTCGGGAGTTCGAGACCAGCCTGAGCAAGAGCGAGACCCCGTCTTTACTACAAAAATAGAAATTGGCTGGACAACTAAAAAAATGTGTGTATATATATATATATATATAAATTATCCGGGCATGGTGGTGCATGCCTGTAGTCCCAGCTACTTGGGAGGCTGAGGCAGCAGGATTGCTTGAGCCCAGGAGTTGGAGGTTGCTGTGAGCTAGGCTGATGCCATGGCACTCACTCTAGCCCGGGAGGCAGAGTGGGACTCTGTCTCAAAAAAAAAAAAGACGGAAGCAGAATGAAGTGTCTGAAACCAAACTAACCTTTCCATCTCCCTCGTCAGCCCTGGGTGATGAGAACATATGAAACTGCAGAGTTTGTCTGCAACTCAATGTGCGTCTACTGTTCTCTCCTCTGCAGACAAAGTGAGCGTCTTGTCCACCTTCCTGGCTCCCTTCAAGTACCTCAGTCCCAGCACCGCGAACACGGAGGATGAAGACACCCTGAGTAAGCATCTCCCCGTCCCCGAACAACAGGAGTCCCTGCTCCACATGTGTGGGGGTGTCTCTCACTGTCCCCAAAACTGAGACCGCCGGGGACATGGGGCAGGGCCTGGCTGGCCGTCCCTGGAGCAGGAAGATCTGCCCCCACCCCAGCCTCCAGACTCCCATCCTCACCTGCAATCCCATCCCCACCAGGAATAAAATTCTCACCTGCAATCCCATTCCCACCAGGAATAAAATTCTCACCTGCTATCCCATCCCCACCTACAATCCCATCCCCACCTGGACTCCCATCCCCACCTGGACCCCCATCCCTACCTGGACCCCCATCCTGACCTGCAATCCCATCCCCACCTGGACCCCCATTCCCACCTGCAATCCCATCCCCACCTGGACTCCCATCCCCACCTACAATCCCATCCCCACAGACAATCCCATCCCCACCTGGACTCTCATCCCCACCTGGACTCCCATCCTCACCTGGACCCCCATCCCCACCTGGACCCCCATCCTCAACTGGAATCCCATCTTCACCTGGAATCCCATCCCTACCTGGACTCCCTTCCTCACCTGGACTCCCATTCCCACCTGCAATCCCATCCCCACCTGGACTCCCATCCCCACCTACAATCCCATCCCCACGGACAATCCCATCCCCACCTGGACTCTCATCCCCACCTGGACTCCCATCCCCACCTGGACCCCCATCCCCACCTGGACTCCCATCCCCACCTGCAATCCCATCCCCACCTGGACCCCCATTCCCACCTCTAATCCCATCCCCACCTGGACTCCCATCCCCACCTACAATCCCATCCCCATAGACAATCCCATCCCCACCTGTAATCCCATCCCCACCTGGACTCCCATCCCCACCTGGACCCCCATCCCCACCTGGACTCCCATCCTCAACTGGAATCCCATCCCCACCTGGAATCCCATCCCCACCTGGACTCCCTTCCTCACCTGGACTCCCATCCCCACCTGAAATCCCATCCTCACCTGGACTCCCATCCCCACCTGAACTCCCATCCCCACCTGCAAACCCATCCCCACCTGGACCCCCATCCCCACCTGGACCCCCATCCCCACCTGGATCCCCATCCCCACCTGGACTCCCATCCTCACCTGGACTCCCATCCTCACCTGGACTCCCATCCTCACCTGGACTCCCATCCTCACCTGGAATCTCATCCCCACCTGGACACCCATCCCCACCTGGACTCCCATCCTCACCTGGACTCCCATACCCACCTGGACTCCCATCCCCACCTGGACTCCCATCCTCACCTGGACTCCCATCCTCACCTGGAATCCCATCCCCATCTGGACTCCCATCCCCACCTGGACTCCCATCCCCACCTGGACTCCCATCCTCACCTGCAATCCCACCCCCACCTGCAATCTGGAGGTCTCTGCACCTGCTGTATCCACTTCTCCCTGACTCCTGTGACGATGGGGCCAGCTCCAGGGGCCGTGCATGGTGGGTCTTTGAAGGGGGCACCTTCTCTGCTGCCCAGTTGGACATGTGGCCCTGCCCGTGTGCCCCACAGACCCCAGAATCCTGCTGTCCCCCCCAGACCCCAACCCAGGCCTCCCAGCCTGCCTCCCGCCCACCCTCCCAGACCCTCGGCCCGTGCCCTTGGAGAGCCAGGCTGCCTCCCTTCCTCCGGGCCCCGAGCCCTGTCTCCAGCAGAGCAAGGGCTGCCCGGCAGCAGAACAACCTTCACCAGGAACAATATTATCTCTTCAAATGTAGCGTGGCGCGTCGGATGGCTGGCTCCCCAGCTCCCGTCTGACCCGAAGACACGCGGTGTCATTATTAGCGGTGCGTGCAGTCCCAATGATGCCGGCCGCGGGGCAGCCGGGCATGCAGAACGACCAGGCAGAGGGCGCAGCCAGCCAGGGAGCCGGTGGCGGGGGTGGGGGGGGATGAGGAGGACGCGGATGGGCACACCGGCAGGCACGGGCCCCCCACTCGTGACCGCAGGGGAGGCAGTGAGACCCCGCCAGGCGCCCGACCTCCACCTGGTCCCCCCAATCTTGGGGCGACGAGGGCGAACCTAATACATCCAGAGAAGAGCACCGTGCACTCGGAAAACAGAAGTTTAGCCACAGCCACGACAGCCTAAAATGTTGCTCTTGCTCCCCCAGATTTGATTCTTTTTACGCGTTGACAATTTTTGCCAAACCTTTTGTCAAACAAGATCCTGTACTGGTGGGCTCGGGAGACAGTCGCGTACGGAGAGGCAGAAAGGAACAATTTCACCCGAGTCCTCACCGTGACGGGAGACATTGGGGACGGAATTCGGTGCAGCAGGAGGGATCCTGTTGCTCTGAGATCCGACCGGGGCCACTGGATACCCCGGCTGCAGTGACCATCACCCCGGCCATCCTGCCCAGCCCCTGTCCCCCCGTGGGGACATGGTAAGAAATCACGGGGCACCAGGCAAATTTCTAAGCCATTGGGTGTGGGGGTTTGGGCTACGCTGTTTTTTTGTTGTTGTTTTTTTTTTTACTTTGCCTTTGAGTGCAATTTGGAAAATCACACGGTTAACGTGACCCACCCGCTCTCGTCCTGAGACACTCTGAACAGCAGAGCCCAGAGCTGAGCCGACGCCCGGACGTGCACACGGCTGACACAGACGCTGTGCTCCGTGCCCTCTCTTGGCCAGGCGAGTGTTCCCACGGAAACAGACCGTGAATGAGTGTCACGCACCTGTGACTTGCAAAGCCCTCGGATTCACGCTTTTGAACAAAAGGACGTCCCTAAACCTAATATTTCTTCGGAAGCAGGCTGCTGGAGAAAGCAATACCAGCGAGAGCTGCCTCGCCATTCAGAAAAGCAAACTCGTGAGAAGGGGAGACCTCGGCACACGGCAGGACCCGTGGGGGGGACTTCCGCGGGGGAGCGTCCAGATGGCGGTGGCAAGTCGTGGCCGCCAGGGACCGGAGCACCTCGAGCTGGCAACCCTGAAAAGAACATCCTCGAATGTCAGGATGCCTCTCGCAGGTGCCTGAGAAATGGTGCGTTTCCGCTGTTCTCCAACAGTAAGTCTCGGGCCGAGGGTGGGGAGCACATTGACCACCGGCCTCGTCTCACCTGCCTGGGTTCCAACCTGCAGGAGGGGACCATGTCCATGAGTCAGTCCAGCCAGGCACTCAACCCACACCTTCAAGCTGTGCAGGTCACCTCAGTTTCCACTTGTGTAACAAAAAAGTACCATTCGCACCGGAGCAGAGCCTCCAGTCCCCAACGACAGGTGCATGTCCTCACCCAGCCGGCCTCAGCTCACGGATACAGCACACACGGGACAGACTCTGGGCTCAGCCTCCTCTCCTCCTCCAGGGAGCCCAGAGAAGGGCGTTACTGTACGGTGGCCATGGAAACGAAGGAACTGGTCAGTTTCCCCAAAATCACCTCTCCAGAGACAGCACAGATGAGGGGACTCAGTTTCCCGAGACTCGATGGCATCTCGACAATGCACAGCCCACGGTCACCTCAGCACACCAGCGTCTCTGCACGTCTTCGAGGCCCAATTTACTCGCCTGGAAATGGTGACCCTGACACCCACGCCCAGGGCTGACTGAAGGAACGAGAAACGGCAAAGCCCAAGTTCTCGGGGAGGTGGGTCGGGGTGGGGTGCCCAGGGCTCTGCTCCTCACCGTAAATCCTCAGAGTGTTCTGCAGGCAACCTGAGCGTCCACCTTCCGGAAGCACGTTCTACGGCAAAGGGTGCCAGGGACCCGGCAGGCCACGTGGCCGTCCACGGCTGACTGTTTCCAAAAGGAGCAGCTTTGCCAGAAAAACAGCAGCCCAAGACGTCCAGTCCAGAAAAATTAAATTATCATTAAATGCACTAATCACCCGGTGATTAATAGTAAATGATGATCATTGCATGCAGGAGAAATAAAGTATCACAGACACGGATGCAGCCACCCCCAGCCCTCCCCCCTCCTCCCTCCTGCCCTCCCAGGAGAAGGTGGGCTGTGTTTTTATCACACACGCATGTGCACCTCGACCACATACTTGTGATCGCAGGAATAATATGCGATGTCGGCGTTCATAATTTATATTAAAGATAATCGGACTCCATGGGTTATTTTGCAAGTTGATTTCATTATCTGACATTATATTTCTGAGGTTTGTCTACGTTGAGGCGCACACATACAGCCCACTAGGTGCAACTGGCTATACAGTATTCCATAGTATGACGCTATCACAATTCATCTACTATTCCTCCAACCACGGGAACATAGGCACTTCCTAAGTTTCCGATTTTGCAAAAATGTGTCTCGAGGAACATCTTTCTCCGTCTGTGCTTCTGCGTGTGGTGGTTACTCTAGGGTGGGTTTCTTTTTTTCTTACTGGGCACTCCCAAAATGCTTTCCAGAGGAAGGGCCCTAAGGTTCATCGACACCCATCTGTGGGTGCATATCCTTAAAACACGTCGACATTGCTGGTTTTTAAAAAAAAAATGCTTGCTGGCCAGGTGCGGTGGCTCACGCCTGTCATCCCAGCACTCTGGGAGGCCGAGGAGGGAGGACAGGTAGAGGTCAGGAGTTCAAAACCAGCCTGAGCAAGAGCGAGACCCCGTCTCTACTAAAAATAGAAAGAAATTAATTGGCCAACTAAATATATACAGAAAAAATCAGCCAGGCATGGTGGCGCATGCCTGTAGTCCCAGCTACTCAGGAGGCTGAGGCAGGAGGATGGTTTGAGCCCAGGAGTTGGAAGTTACTGTGAGCTAGGCTGATGCCACGGCACTCTAGCCCGGGCAACAGAGTGAGATTCTGTCTCAAAAAAAAAAAAAAAAAAAAAAAAGAAGCATAACCCGCAGAGCTGCCACCTCTCCGAACTGGGGTGGGGGAATTGGGCACTCACCTGGACGGTCCCCCAGCAGTGGGAAGGCCCCAGTACATGGGAGGGACACAGACCACCCCCAGAGCAGGAAAGCCCTCTGTGACCTTTAACATTGCCCAAAACTGATAGGAAGAAAGAGGCACCTGTCTGGTTCTGGGGCGGCACTGGCAGAGGGTTACAGGGTTGGGTGACAGCACAGCCCACACTCAGCAGAGGCAGGGCACAGCAGGACCTTGTCACCCACGGCCACTTCCTCCCAGCATGGTGCTCCAGGACTTGTCCCTCCTCCTCCCGGGCAGCCAGGGGTCCTCCC